>NW_016814433.1:69233-113380 GCF_001698545.2 Rhinopithecus bieti | reverse complement strand
GGGGGGGCCGCCGCCCCCCCCCCCCGGGGGGGCAGAGGGAGAGCCCCCCCAAAAAAAAAAAAAAAAAAAAAAAAAAAAAAAAAAAAAAAAAAAGAACTCCTGGGTTCAAGTGATCCTCCCATTTCAGCCTAGCCAGTGGCTAGGACTTCAAGCACCTGACACCACGCCTGGCCTTTTTTTTTTTTTGAGACAGACTCTTGCTATGCTGTCCAGGATGGTCTCAAATTTCTGGCCTCAAGTCATCCTCCTGCCTCAGCCTTCCAAAGCTCTCAGATTAGAGGCATGAGCCACCACACCTGGCCCCATAGTTGACCTTAAAATAGGAGATTATATGATTATCTGGGGGTGTGGGGGGGCTGATCTAGATACATGATCCCTTTTAAAGCATGGAGCTCTTGGCGGACACAGTGGCTCACACCTGTAATCCCAGCACTTTGAGAGGCTGAGGCGGTTGGATCACCCGAGGTCTGTAATTTGAGACCAGCCTCGCCAACAGGGCGAAAACCTATTTCTGCTAAAAATACAAAAATTAGCCAGGCGTGGTGGTACACGCCTGTAATCCCAGGTACTTGGGAGGCTGAGGCAGGAGAATTGCTTGAACCTGGGAGGCGGAAGTTGCAGTGAGTCGAGATCATGCTACTGCACTCTAGCCTGGGTGACAGAGCAAGACTCGGTCTTGGGAAAAAAAAAAAAATACAAAAATTAGGCCGAGCATGGTGGCTCACTCCTGTAATCCCAGCACTCTGGGAGGTCGAGGCGGGCAGATCATGAGGTCCGGAGATTGAGACCATCCTGGCCAACACGGTGAATCCCCGTCTCTACTAAAAATACAAAAATTAGCCAGGTGTGGTGGTACGCGCCTGTAATCCCAGCTACTTGGGAGGCTAAGGCAGGAGAATTGCTTGAACCCAGGAGGCAGAGGTTGCAGTGAGCCAAGATCGTGCCACCGCACTCCAGCCTGGCAACAGAGCACGACTATCTCCAAAAAAAGAAAAGAAAAGAAAAAAGGAAAAGAGGCTGGGTGCACTGGCTCACACCTGTAATCTCAGCACTTTGGGAAGCTGAGGCAGGCAGATCACTTGAGATCAGGAGTTCAAGACCAGCCTGGCCAACATGGTGAAACCCTGACTCTACTAGAAATACAAAAAATTAGCCAGGTATGGTGGCGTGTGCCTGTAATCCTAAGTACTCAGGAGGCTGAGGCAGGACAATGGCATAAACCTGGGAGGCGGAGGTTATAGTGAGCTGAGATCGCGCGTCTGCACTCCATCCTGGGCAACAGAGCAAGACTCTGTCTCAAAAAAAGAGAAATGCCTAGAAATAAATATGAAAAGACTAAGTGGAGAAACCAAAACTCTACTTAGGGTCATAAAACAGTAGATCTCTAGCTTGTAAGTGTCTGCCTCGCTCTCCACACTGCAAGCTCTGGGATCGACATGCCCACATTCAAATCTAACATATGTGCCCACCCTCCCCTGCATTCCCAGCATATCAAGCATTTGACAATCTGTTGACTGAGTGGATTTCTTCAGCCCACATTCCAGATGCTGGCTTTGTCTGACAGGAAATGCGTGAGATAGCCCCATGGGCCAGGGCTTCTTGAACTGGCACCAGAGGAATGCAGCATTCCTCATGGGGACACAGTCAAAACTTATCCACAACATGGCATACACAAGAGAAGTGGAGATACCTGGGCTCACGTCAGCACCAGGCCATGAGCACAGTGGTATGGGAAAGCCTGAAGAACAGGGCCCAGCATGTCTCAAGGGATGGTCACAAGACACAGTAGACCATGGAGCCACAGTAGGGGTGGCCAGTGCCAACCTCTGCTGCTTTGTCTGTGTACTCCAAGCTCCCTTCTAGGCTGGTCTCTGGTCCCAAAGGGTACAAGGGCCTTAACATAACAAGAACCTACTGTGTTCAGGGCAGGAGGGATGGGCCATCAAGAGAGCCCAGGCTCCAGCTTTCACATGACATTGAACTTACTGTGCATCTGGGAAGGCAAAGCTGGAGGAGCAGCAAGGGTGACCAGTCTGACCTCTGCTGCTGTGTTCACAGAACCGCAGGCTCACTTCTTGGCCAGGGTCCTTCCTGAAGGAAATAAGAATGCCACCGAACTTGAGAACCTAATTTACGACAGGAGGAGGAAGCCCAGATGGAGTCATCCCACAGGGATAGCTAGGTCCCTGGTGGGAAGGCAGGAAGGACCCCAAAGTAAGGTCTTTGGGGCAGCAGCCCCTGCACTCCTCCAATGTTCCTTCATCCACGCAGACACACAGACTTCTGTGACCACATGTGATACCAGGCCTTGGTATCCACTTGTCCCTGCCTACTGTTTCCTTACTGCCCCGAGACGTGGCAACGCCTGGGCCTCTGCTGCTCTGTTCACACAGCTCTAGCTCCCTTCCTGGCCAGGGTCTCTCCTGGAGCAAACAGGAGTATGAAGGAACTGAACAACCCACTGTGTGCAGGGGAGGACCAGATGGCCCAGATCCAAGTCCAGTTGTATGAAAGGGCTAGGGCTCTTCAGGGAACACATGGGGCTCCACTGGCCACACAGGGCAGAGAAATGGCAAGTCACAACAACTATCACTTCGCGGAAGATAACTACCGTGCACAGCCACCACCAATGACAAACAGATGCTCACAGTGGGACCCCAACTGAAAAGGGTACTGTCTCAGCTCCAGGCTGCAGGGCTGACAGGCAGAGCCTCAAATGCTACCAGGAACTCTGTGAAGCCCAGCTGCCTGCACTGCTCCCTTCGAAGGCTGGTTCTGTCCTCGACATGGCCCATAGCCTGATGAGGAGGCTGAGGCACGGGAGAGTACAGCCAAACCCCTACTGCCTCCAATGGGGTGGCACCAGGTTCAAGAGGCAAAAGAAGCGACTGAGAGCCAGAAAACAAGATATAGGGTTTTATTGGTGGCTTACATACCGGGGAGAGTCCGGGGTGGTGGGCTGGGCAGGAGAACCACTTGCAAAAAGCATGCAGTTTATATAGCATTTTCACTTAATATCCTCCCCGGGCAACCTTCATTTAACTGAAAGCAAAAGGCCAGGATCCCCCGTACCACCAGCGTTCCATGGGACAGGGCCAAGGACCCAGATGTTCCTCAAAAATAAGGAACGAATCTCTGAGATTCCTTAGCCAGGAACTCTGAACCACACTCAGGTGTGTCTGCCACACAGGGCCATTTTCAGGTATGCTTAAGCCATTGCCATGGGGTGTGTTTACTAAACACATGAGAAGGGAAAGGCAAGGTCACAGCCTGAAGCACTGCCCACGGACGGCCCTCTGCATGCAGGGGTTACTGCTGTGGGGCTCCTTTTCTCACCATCATCACCCCAGTTCTGCTCCCAACGCTGACCCACGGACCACCGGCCCGGCACCACCACAACTGTTGCAGTGTCTGTAGCCTCACCTACAGTTCCTACTGCGCCCTGAGAAGCACTTATGGTCTTTGAGCCAGAGGCTCAGCACCCACACACACCCACCTACATCTCCACTAGGCTTTGGGTAGCACATCCAACTCCTGAGACTGTGCAGACTACCATTTTCCAGAGGCCTCTGCTCCTGCTGCTCCCTACCTACAAAGCTTGCCCCAGGGCCTTCACACGTGCAGTTCACACTGCCAGGGACACTCCTCCCCCAGTTACTTCCTGCTTGCCCTTCTAGCCTCAGTCCAGCAACCTCCAGGCTTTGTCAGATCGTGTATCCACAGCACTTCACAGGAAAATAATCCACATCCACTGGCCCAGCCACCGCCTCAGTGGCCCACTAAAGACCCACAGATGGAATCAGGGTTCTCATCTCTCTACCTTAGAGCAGCTGTGAGGCTGGCCGGCTCCTCCCACACCCTTGGCCTTACACAGACAGGGTCATCCCACAGGGATGGCTGAGGTTCTTGGCTGGGAGACAGGGAAGACCCTAAACTGAGGTCTTCAGGGCACTAGCCCCTGCACTCTTCCATTGCTCCTTCATCCATGCAGACATACAGACTTGTGTGAACACATCTGAGTTTATTCTGCCACTGCTACAGGGCCCACTGTCATTTCCAGCCCACTGAGGTTGAGGGTATGGCCAGACTGGGATTCACGCAGGCCCAGGTTGAAAGAATGTGTTGGGGTGGGGGTGCCTGGCTTTGATCCCTGCCCCAGTGGGTTGGCCAGGTAGTCAGAGCCTCCAGGTTCCCTCACACACAGCCTGGTACATTTCTGCCGTCAGGGGTCGGAAGGACTGGGCCTGGTTGTCCAGTACAAACAGAGGGTCAACCACGATCCCCACGTTGAAGCCTTCACGCACCAGCCGGGTCTTCATCAGTTTGAACGTGCTCGTGACCTCCACGGCGTCCTGCACAGCAGTAATCATGGTCCCCTCACTGACACCCCTACCCCCGACTATGATCTTCCACCCACCTTCCCTGCCACCCTGGGCTCACCTGGATGCGGATGAAATGGGGGGTAGCGTAGGCAGGGAGCCAAGCGCGAACGTGCCGGTACAACTTCTGCCCGTCGAAAGTCTGGCCGGGGGCTAGCTGCACGGCAGCCATGCCCACTTTACCCTCACACCCTAGGGAGCAGTCTGGTCACTCTTGGCTGACCCACCTCAAGGGCCCACAGCTGACCCTCCAGCCTCGCCCAGCTCTGCTCACTGGCTGTGAGATGCGGCAAGTTTCTAAACCTCTCTGTACCCTAGCGCTTCCCCACCTGTAAAATCGGAATAACGACCCCTCCACCCACAAAGCTGTTGGAAGTTTAAAATGAGAACCATCCGCACCTGGCACACACACGCCATACACATTAACCTGCTGCAGGAAGTCCACCTGCGACAACACGCCCTCCACCTCGTGCGTGGACACGTTCTCGCCCTTCCACCTGCAGGGTTGGAGCCGGCGCTTGTGACCACGCCCCCGGCAACGAGAGGCCCCGCCTCTTGCCCCGCCCCGCCTGCCCCTTTTGGGGATTAGGAGGCCCGGTCAGCCCCGCCCCCGCTAAAATCGAGAAGCCCCGCCTTCGCGTGGGAAGTCCGGAATCCAAGCTCCGCCCTCTTACGATAGGAAAGTCCCGCCTCTTCAGCCTGGCTCCCTCTAGGATCTGAAGGCTTCCGTGGTCCCGCCCCAGCCCCGCCCCGAGAAACCCCGCCTCGGACCGGAAGGTGTCCCCGAGGCGGTCGCGGAAGTAGAGGAAGCCTTCGCGGTCCATGGCCAGTACGTCCCCGGTGTTGTAGTAAACGTCGCCCGATTGCCGCACGTTGCGCACCAGCTTCCGTTCCGACAGCTCTCGGGGGCCGCGGTAGCCCACGAAGGGTTGGTGGCTTACCACCTTGGTCAGCAGCAGCCCCGGCTCCCCTGGGGGTAGGAGCAGGAACAAGAACCCCTGGAGCCCACCAGCCAAATCCCCTGCTGGAGGTTTTCAACAACGGTGGACTCTTCATCATCCAGCGCCCTGCCAAGGACAGACCCAAAGAGAGACAGGGAGATCCAGAGATTCAGAGACAGAGACCCTGAGAGACCGCGACGGGCGACACAGAAAATAAGAAGTCTAGGTCAGGCGGTATCGGGCAGCCCATGAGAAACGGAAAGGATGACAAGGGGTGGAGACGGACAGACAAATGGCAGTGAGAATACACATGACCAGGACCTTGCAAGGCCCTGGGCGAAGACACTAACAAGGTACAGGAAAAGAGACCAATGGCTGGAATGCCACAGAAAGCTCAAGAGAACAAATCAGATGGACACCCAGAGACCCAGTAAATCAGAGCGAGAGATCAAGGCAGGGGAGCTGGGCAGAGCGGAGAAGCTGAGGCAGAGCCCCCAGATGGTGGTAAGACAGGCCACTGGCTCAGGGTCCAGATGAAGGCTGCATACCCCTTTAGTGAGCACCAGTGTTAAGGTTTTGGGCAGCTCGTTCCAGCCAGAGAAGACTGAGGGTCACCACCCCCACCACCCAGGAAAGGCTCCTCAACCCCCATACCTAGCCCTACAGGGATGCAGAAGCCCTGATTATCCCTCACAGGCTCCTCCGCCTCCATGTCGAACTGCACCAGCTCAAAGGGGGACAGCATCTGGGGTAGAGGGTGGGGTGTCGACATAGGTCCTGTGGGCTCAGCCTCAGTCGGGGCAGCTGCACACCGGGCACCCGCACACTCACTCGAAGGAGGCAGTTCATCTTGCCTAGGGCCCCGCGGCGCCCCACATAGTTGACTAAGCCCATGTTGCCTTCTGTGGAGCCGTAGATTTCCCAGATCCGAATGGGACCGAAGCGCTGCTGGAAGGCCTCCCACACATCAGCCCGGAGTCCATTGCCCATCGCCATGCGGACTGGATGTGTCCAGTCCTCTGGTTGCTACAGGAATGTCCCCAGAAGGGTGAGGAGGAGGTGCTTTGGGGGCATGCCTTAGAAACTTTACCTAGAGGGGGTGTTATCCTGGGTCCTTACCTTGGGAGTTACCTGGAAGGTGATGGGGAACCTCTACCTAAGGGATCTACCTGGGTTACTTACATGAGAGTAGTTACTGGAGTCTTTTCAAATAGAGGGTTACCTGCAGGGGTGACCTGAGAGCTTTGCCTAGGGGACGTTACCAGAGGTGACTGGAGGCCTCATCTGGGGTCTCACCTAAGAGTAGTTACTTAGAATTTTAATTTCATGGAGATTTAATTTTAATTAATTAATGTTTAATGGAAATTCTCACAATAGGTGTAGGGGCTATTATTCCTGTTTCCCAAATGAGGACACTGAGGCTGAAGGTAGCACAGCTATCAGAGAAACCACTATTGGAAGCCTTGTCTGGAACTCCTTATCTGGGTTCTTGCATGAGGTGGATTATCTGAGGGACTTGCTTGAGTTCAGTACCTGAATCTTTACCTGAGATGTCATCTGGGATTTCATACTTGGGTGTTCACCATGGAGCCCTAATCTTAGAGCCTCACCTGGGGCGTGTTACACAAGTACCGCAGGAGCTCGCCCACATACAGGATCACTGTCACGCCATGCTGCCGACAGTCATCCCAGAAGCAGGAAGCAGAGAACTTGGGGGCCAGAACACAGGTGGCTCCTGGGAGATGAGAGGGGAGGGTGTTCCAGGTCATGCTTCCAAGTTGTTGTAAGAAGCTGCTTTTAGCACCTGTGTTCACCCACCCCCACACCCTGAAATACAGGACAATACTGAGTTCATCTTTGTGTCCTTGGCCCAGCCAGGACTGCTGTCATTAGAAGAGCATAGGCAGGCCTGGGTTCAAATCCTGTCTCCAAGATGCTTGGAAAGCTCCATGCCTGATATAAAGTGATCAATGCTAAATAAGGGCTGCAAATATTAATTAATTTTTTTTTTTTGAGATAGAGTCTCGCTCTGTTGCCCAGGCTGAAGTGCAGTGGTGCAATCTCGGCTCACTGCAACCTCTGCCTCCCAGGTTCAAGCGCTTCTCCTGCCTCAGCCTTCTGAGTAGCTGGGATTACAGGCACCCGCCACCACGGCTGGCTAATTTTTGTATTTGTTTTAGTAGAGACGGGGTTTCACCATGTTGCCCAGGCTGGTCGTGAACTCCTGACCTTTCAGGTGATCCACCCGCCTCAGCCTCCCAAAGTGCTGGGATTACAGGTGTGAGCCACCATGCCCGGCCACTTTTCTAATTTTTATTTTTACTTGTCACTGACTCGAAGCTCAAATCACTCTTGATTGTGATAAATGAATGCCCAGCTAAGCAGATGGGTGGGCAGGTGGATGGATATGGTAGATGAATGGAAAGATGAATGGATGGACAGTTACAGTAGTGAGTGAATAGATGGATGGATGGACAGTTAGAGTAGTGAGTGAGTAGATGGATGGGTGGACAGAACAGTGAGTGAATAGATGGATGGACAGAGTAGTGAGTGAGTAGATGGATGGGTGGACAGAGTAGTGAGTGAGTAGATGGATGGATGGACAGTTAGAGTAGTGAGTGAGTAGACGGATGGGTGGACAGTAGTGAGTGAGTAGATGGATGGACAGTTAGAGTGGTGAGTGAGTAGATGGATGGACAGTTAGAGTAGTGAGTGAGTAGATGGATGGACAGGGTAGTGAGTGAGTAGATGGATGGGTGGACATTTAGAGTAGTGAGTGAGTAGATGGATGGGTGGACAGTTAGTGAGTGAGTAGACGGATGGGTGGGTGGTGACATGCAGAGGCCGGGGGTAGAAAGATGGATAGGTGTAAGGATGGATAGATGTGTGGGTGGGTGGATTAATGGATGAGTGAAGAAGTAGGTGAGTAGGTGGATGGGTGGGTTGGTAGATGTATGTATGGATGTATTGATGTATGGACACATGGATTAATAAGATATAGGGGGCTGGGCATGATGGCTCATGCCTGTAATCCCAACATTTTGGGAGGCTGAGGGGGGTGGATCACCTGAAAGATGAGGAGTTCGACACCAGCCTAGCCAACATGGTGAAACCCCATCTCTACCAAAAAATGCAAAAATTATCCAGGCATGGTGGTGCACACCTGTAGTCCCAGCTACTTGGGAGGCTAAGGTGGGAGAATCGCTTGAACCCAGGAGGGGGAGAGTGTGGTGAGCCGAGCTTGACCACTGCACTCCAGCCTGGGTGACAGAGTAAGACTCTGTCTCAAAAAAAAAAAAGAAGCTGAATCTAACAACACCTTTAGAGAAAGTTTCCAATTTAACAAGAAATGCAGACGAAAGGGGAACAGAGACCTACAAGCAAATACAATGGGGAGACTGTTTAATTATATAGTTAAAAAAAAAAAAAAAAACACCCAGCCAATTGGCTGGGCACAGCGGCTTACACCTGTAATCTCAGCACTTTAGGAGGCCGACATGGTTGGATCACTTGAGGCCAGAAGTTCAAGACCAGACTGGCCAACAGGGTAAAACCCTGTCTTTACTAAAAATACAAAAAAATTAGCTGGGCATGGTGGCCCACACCTGTAATCACAGCTACTCCGGAGGCTGAGGCATGAGAATCATTTGAACCCAGGAGGCAGAGGTTGCAGTGAGCCAAGATCACACCACTGCACTCCAGCCTGGGTGACAAAGCAAGACCCCGTCTCTGAAAACAAAACCAAACCAAAACAGCCCATTGGAGAAATCTGAGCATAGTCGACATCATATAATATTAAGGGGTTACGGCCGGGTGCGGTGGCTCAAGCCTGTCATCCCAGCACTTTGGGAGGCCGAGGCGGGCGGATCACGAGGTCAGGAGATCGAGACCATCCTGGCTAACACGGTGAAACCCCGTCTCTACTGAAAAATTCAAAAAACTAGCCGGGCGAGGTGGCGGCGCCTATAGTCCCAGCTACTCCGGAGGCTGAGGCAGGAGAATGGCGTGAACCCGGGAGGCGGAGCTTGCAGTGAGCTGAGATCCAGCCACTGCACTCCAGCCCGGGCGAGAGCGAGACTCCGTCTCAAAAAAAAAAAAAAAAAATTAAGGGGTTACTATTAGTGTTGATAGGTGTGATAATTTGGTTACAGTTTCTTAAGTGCTTATATATTAGAGATATGTACTGCAATATTTACAAGCATATAGTGTCTAGGATTTGCTCTGATCTATTCTAGAAAGAAATAGGGAAGTGGCTGGGCACGCTGGCTCACACCTGTAATCCCAGCACTTTGGGAGGCTGAGGCGGGTGAATCACCTGAGGTCAGGAGTTTGAGACCAGCCTGGCCAGCATGGCAAAACCTCGTCTCTACTACAAATACAAAAATTTGCCGGGCATGGTGGCGTGCACCTGTAATCCCAGCTACTCAGGAGGCTGAGGCAGAAAATTGCTTGAACCCGTGGGGCGGAGGTTGTGGTGAGCTGAGATGGCACCACTACACTCCAGCCTGAGCGACAGAGTGAGACTCTGTCTCAAAAACAAACAAAAAAGAAACAGGGAAGTACATGTGAAATTAAACTGGCAACATGTTAATTATTGAGGCTGGGCGAAGATACATGAGATGTCATCAAGCTATTTTCACTTTTTTTTTTTGAGATTGAGTTTTGCTTTTTGCCCAGGCTGGAGTGCAATGGCGAGATCTCGGCTCACTGCAACCCCCGCCTCCCGGGTTCAAGCGATTCTCCTACCTCAGCCTCCTGAGTAGCTGGGATTACAGGTATGTGCCCCCATGACTGGCTAAATTTTTTTATGTTTTTAGTAGAGACAGGGTTTCTCCATGTTGGTCAGGCTTGTCTCAAACTCCTGATTTCAGGTGATCCGCCGGCCTCAGCCTCCCAAAGTGCTGGGATTACAGGCATGAGCCACCACGCCCAGCTAATTTTTATATTTTAAGTAGAGACGGATTTCACCATGTTGGCCAGGCTGATCTTCAACTTCTGACCTCAGGTGATCCACCAGCCTCATCCTCCCAAAGTGCTGGGATTACAGGGGTGAGCCACTGGGCACAGCCCAAACTTTTCATAATTTAAAAAAAAAAAAAAATCTGGCTGGGTGCAGTGGCTCACGCCTGTAATCCCAGCACTTTGGGAGGCCGAGGCAGGCGGATCACCTGAGGTCAGGAGTTCGAGACAAGCCTGACCAACATGGAGAAACCCCTCTCTATTAAAACATAAAAAAATTAGCCGGTCACAGGGGCACATGTCTGTAATCCCAGCTACTCAGGAGGCTGAGGCAGGCGGATCACGAGGTCAGGAATTCGAGACCAGCCTGGCCAACATGGTGAAACCCCTTCTCTACTAAAAATACAAAATTAGCCAGGAACGGTGGTGGGCACCTGTAATAACAGCTACTAGGGAGACTGAGGCAGGAGAATCGCTCACAAGTGCTCACCACTATGCCTGGCTTTTTTTTTTTTTTTTTAACAGATGGACTCTCACTATGTTGCCCAGGCTGGTGTTGAACTCCTGGGCTCAAGTGACCCTCCTGCCTTGGCACCCCAAAGTACAGGGATTATAGGCATGAGCAGCCACACCTAGCTATGATAAAAGTTTGAAAACAAAAAGAGGCTGGGCGCGGTGGTTCACACCTGTAATCCCAGCACTTTGGGAGGCTGAGGCGGGTGAGTCACCTGAGGTCAGGAGTTCGAGACCAGCCTGGCCAACATGGAGAACCCTTGTCTCTACTAAAAATACAAACATTAGCCGGGTGTGGTGGCAGGTGTCTGTAATCCCAGCTACTCGCGAGACTCAGCCTCAGCACAGAATTGCTTGAACCCGGGAGGCAGAGGTTGTGGTCAGCTGAGCTCACACCAGTACACTCCAGCCTGGGCGACAGAGTGAGACTCCGTCTCAAAAAAAAAAAAAAAAAAAAAAAATTATTGAGGCTGGGTGATGATACATGAGATGTCATCAAACTATTTTCGCTTTTTTTTTTGGCAACTGAGTTTCACTCTTTTCGCAACCCCTGCCTCCCAGGTTCAAGCGACTCTCCTGCCTCCGCCTCCTGGGTTCACGCCATTCTCCTGCCTCCGCCTCACGGGTTCAAGCAATTCTCCTGCCTCAGCTTCCCGAGTAGCTGGAAGTACAGGCGCCCGCCACCACGCCCACCTAATTTTGTATTTTCAGTATCACTAAATTCTTTGCCTAGCAAGGAATATTAATACTAAGACCCTGGGAAGGGAATTCATTCCTGGGGGGAGGTTTATAAACGGCCACTCTGGGAATGTCTGTCCTATGCAGTTGAGGTAAGGGCTGAGATACCCCCTGGTCTCCTGCAGAACCCTCAGGCTTACTAGGGTAGGGAAAAACCCCGCCCTGGTAAATTGGAGGTCAGATTGGTTCTCTGCTCTCCAACACTGTTTTCTGTTGTTTACGATGTTTATCAAGACAATGCATACACCGCTGAACATACTCTTATCAGTAGTTCTGTTTTGCCCTTTGCCTTGTGATCTTTGTTGGACCCTTATCAGTAGTTCTGCTTTTTGCCCTTTGAAGCACGTGATCTTTGTACCTACTCCCTGTTCTTGCACCCCCTCCCCTTTTGAAACCCTTAATAAAACTTGCTGGCTTTGAGGCTCAGGTGGGCATCACGGTCCTACTGATATGTGATGTCACCCCTGGTGGCCCAGCTGTAAAATTCCTCTCTTTGTACTCTTTCTCTTTATTTCTCAGCTGGCCGACACTTATGGAAACTAGAAAGAACCTATGTTGAAATACTGGGGGCGGGTTCCCCTAATACCACCATGCCTGGCTTTTTTTTTTTTTTTTTAACAGAAGGCCTCTCACTATGTTGTCCAGGCTAGTGTTGAACTCCTGGGCTCAAGGGACCCTCCTGCCTTGGCACCCCAAAGTGCAGGGATTATAGGCATGAGCAACCACACCTAGCCATGATAAAAGTTTGAAAACACAAAGAGGCCGGGTGCAGTGGCTCACACCTGTAATCCCAGCACTTTGGGAGGCCGAGGCTGGTGGATCACAAGGTCAGGAAGTTTGAGACCAGCCTGACCAACATGGTGAAACCTTGTTCTAGTAAAATACAAAAATTAGCTGGCATGGTGGTGCATGCCTGTAATCCCAGCTACTCAGGGGCTGAGTCAAAGAATCGCTTGAACCTGGAGGTGGAGGTTGCAGTTACTGAGATCATGCACTGCACTCCAGCCTGGGCCATAGAGCAAGATCCGTGTCTCAAAAAAAAAAAAAAAGAGAGAAAATGGCTGGGCGCGGTGGCTCATACCTGTAATCTCAGCACTTTGAAGGCGAGGCAGGTGGATCACGAGGTCAGAAGTTCAAGAACCAGCCTGGCCAAAGATGGTGAAATTCATCTCTACTAAAAATACAAAAATTAGCTTGGCAGGCCCGGGCCGCGTGGCTCAAGCCCTGTAATCCCAGCACTTTGAGGCCGAGACGGGCGGATCACGAGGTCAGGAGATCGAGACCATCCTGGGCTACACAGTGAAACCCCCGTCTCTACTAAAAATACAAAAACCTAAGCCGGGCGAGTGGCGGGCCGCCTGTAGTCCCAGCTACTTCGGAGGCTGAGGCAGGTGAATGGCGTAAACGGGAGGCGGAGCTTGCAGTGAGCTGAGATGCCGGACACTGCACTCCAGCCTGGGCGACAGAGCAAGACTCCGTCTCAAAAAAAAAAACAAAAAAAAAAAAAAAAAAAAAAAAAAAAAAAAAAATTAGCTGGCATAGTGGTGGTGGGTGCATGTAATCCCAGATACTCGGGAGGCTGAGGCAGGAGAATTGCTTGAACCCAGGAGGCAGAGGTTGCGGTGAGCCAAGATCAGGCCACTGCACTCCAGCCTGGCGACAAAGCAAGACTCCGTCTCAAAAATAAAAAATAAATAAAAAAAGAGAAAAAAGAACAAGCTATGGAGAGGTCCCTGTCTAGATTCTGAATCAAGAGTCCAAAGAGACAGCCCTATGGAGTGCTTGAGAGCACTCCTACTCCAGCTCCCCCTGGGGCCATGTCACAAATCTGGGCCAGCATCCCCATCGTCTCCTGAGCACCCCACCTTCCCTGGATGCCTGTGACCGTCACTCATATCAGGTCTTGTCACCTCCTGACCAAAGCACAGCCATTAGGGACTGTGTGGGCGTCCAAGCTTCTGTCCATGGGGCTCTGGTACTCATTGGTGGGTGTCCCTTCTCGAAAGTGAGAACGCAGGGTGTGGGTAACCTACAGTGTCTTTTTGCCTTGACAGCCCCACCCTGACACTTACTCCAGTGGTCCTGTAGATTGGAGAGATCCTCAGAAGTGGGCTTACCGAGCTCTAAGCAGCCGAGGATCCCAACGACAAGTCCCATCACGTGGTACAGAGGCAGGACTATGTAAACCACATCATCAGCTGTGGCCCCAAATAAGGACAGCATCTTGCTCATCTGCAGTACCCTCTCATGCGTGAGGATGGCTGGCTTCGGGAGGCCTTGGGATGAAGGCATGGCAAGGGCAGGGTGGTGAAATGACAGCACAGAGAGGGGCCTGACCAGAGGGATAGATCTCTAACAGCCAGGCCTGCATTGGGGTTTGAGGCTCTCAGAGAGCAGTCAAGTATAGGGATCTGTGGTTGGGTTCACAGGCTGAATTTGGACTGAGAGTAATATGTCAAGACCAAAGGTTTCAGTGGCTGTTTACTGGACACAGGAAGAATTCTAGCATTGACCTCTCAAATTACATTGGGGTCAGAGTTCAGGCCAAATGTCAAAATCAAGGCTGGGCGCAGTGGCTCATGCCTGTAATTCCATCATTTTGGGAGGCTGAGGTAGACAGATCACCTGAGATCAGGGGTTAGAAACCAGCATGGCCAACTTGGCAAAACCCTGTCTCTACCAAAATGCAAAATTAGCCAGGTGTGGTGGTGGGTGCCTGTAATCTCAGCTACTCAGGAGGCTGAGGCAAGAGAATCGCTTGAACCCAGGAGGTGGAGGTTGCAGTGAGCCGAGATCGCACCACTGCACTCCAGCCTAGGCGAGAGAGCAAGACTGTCTCAAAAAAAACAAAACAAAACAAACAAAACAGCCAAACAAACAGAAAACACATGTCAAAATCAGATGGTAAAGTGGTTTCAGAGATCAACACTGAGGCACAAGTCAAGTGTGGGGTCAGGTCAGCCTGAGAGTTCAGAGGCTGGTGCTAATGGGCACCCTCACCAGTGGTCCCTGAGGTGTAGATGAAGAGGGCAGGGCTTCTCCAAGTGATCCCAGCACGCAGGTCAGCAGGCACTGGATGGGAGGGCGCTGCATCCAGGGCAGCCCCAGAGCCCCACCCCTGGTGTAGGGGAGGTATGACTGAGGTAGAAGCAGCGGATGTTCTCAGCCTGCAGCTTGGGAAGGATCTCCTCCAGGCTCTCCCGGAGGTCTGCAGGGATGGGTCAGAGGAGAAACAGAGGCAAGGCTCACCTTTGAGGTCGCGAGGTGGGATCTGAGACCCACAGATGCAGGCAGAGTTGCAGCTAGCATAGAAAAGCGTCCACGTTGTTTGGTAAAGAATCCCATCATTAGTATTTTGGTCAAAAGGATTGAAATAGCCATTGTGGGAAAATTAAACTGTGGTGACTTGAAAACTACTTTCTCCTCATAAGTCTTGATTATAATTGCCTGAGAAAGTGGGCAGGTGGGGACCAAGGGCCTCTGCCAGTCCCACCAGGACCCCTGTCCTACAGTCCCTGACCTTGCCCCTTCCATTCTCCACTGGCTCCAAGGCCCTCACCTGGGTCCACCACCAGCACCCGGGCCCCAGAGATCAGCACAGAGTGCACCAGGGGCATCCCCGGCTATGTGGGTTGATCCAGGCTGTTGGGCAGCCCAGCTTGGCCAGCCCCAGCCACAGACACAGGGCTGGAACGGCCTGGGAAGCCAGCACCAGGAGGGCGGCAGGCTCCCCAGCACACAGCCTCGCACGGCCACCCAGCTCAGCCTTCAGGGCCCATGCCGCCTGGCAGGCCCGGGCATCCAGCTCGCCAAGGGTGACTGAGCCAACCCCAGGTCCCGTCCACACCAAGNTACTCCAGTGGTCCTGTAGATTGGAGAGATCCTCAGAAGTGGGCTTACCGAGCTCTAAGCAGCCGAGGATCCCAACGACAAGTCCCATCACGTGGTACAGAGGCAGGACTATGTAAACCACATCATCAGCTGTGGCCCCAAATAAGGACAGCATCTTGCTCATCTGCAGTACCCTCTCATGCGTGAGGATGGCTGGCTTCGGGAGGCCTTGGGATGAAGGCATGGCAAGGGCAGGGTGGTGAAATGACAGCACAGAGAGGGGCCTGACCAGAGGGATAGATCTCTAACAGCCAGGCCTGCATTGGGGTTTGAGGCTCTCAGAGAGCAGTCAAGTATAGGGATCTGTGGTTGGGTTCACAGGCTGAATTTGGACTGAGAGTAATATGTCAAGACCAAAGGTTTCAGTGGCTGTTTACTGGACACAGGAAGAATTCTAGCATTGACCTCTCAAATTACATTGGGGGTCAGAGTTCAGGCCAAATGTCAAAATCAAGGCTGGGCGCAGTGGCTCATGCCTGTAATTCCATCATTTTGGGAGGCTGAGGTAGACAGATCACCTGAGATCAGGGGTTAGAAACCAGCATGGCCAACTTGGCAAAACCCTGTCTCTACCAAAAATGCAAAAATTAGCCAGGTGTGGTGGTGGGTGCCTGTAATCTCAGCTACTCAGGAGGCTGAGGCAAGAGAATCGCTTGAACCCAGGAGGTGGAGGTTGCAGTGAGCCGAGATCGCACCACTGCACTCCAGCCTAGGCGAGAGAGCAAGACTGTCTCAAAAAAAACAAAACAAAACAAACAAAACAGCCAAACAAACAGAAAACACATGTCAAAATCAGATGGTAAAGTGGTTTCAGAGATCAACACTGAGGCACAAGTCAAGTGTGGGGTCAGGTCAGCCTGAGAGTTCAGAGGCTGGTGCTAATGGGCACCCTCACCAGTGGTCCCTGAGGTGTAGATGAAGAGGGCAGGGCTTCTCCAAGTGATCCCAGCACGCAGGTCAGCAGGCACTGGATGGGAGGGCGCTGCATCCAGGGCAGCCCCCAGAGCCCCCACCCCTGGTGTAGGGGAGGTATGACTGAGGTAGAAGCAGCGGATGTTCTCAGCCTGCAGCTTGGGAAGGATCTCCTCCAGGCTCTCCCGGAGGTCTGCAGGGATGGGTCAGAGGAGAAACAGAGGCAAGGCTCACCTTTGAGGTCGCGAGGTGGGATCTGAGACCCACAGATGCAGGCAGAGTTGCAGCTAGCATAGAAAAGCGTCCACGTTGTTTGGTAAAGAATCCCATCATTAGTATTTTTGGTCAAAAAGGATTGAAATAGCCATTGTGGGAAAATTAAACTGTGGTGACTTGAAAACTACTTTCTCCTCATAAGTCTTGATTATAATTGCCTGAGAAAGTGGGCAGGTGGGGACCAAGGGCCTCTGCCAGTCCCACCAGGACCCCTGTCCTACAGTCCCTGACCTTGCCCCCTTCCATTCTCCACTGGCTCCAAGGCCCTCACCTGGGTCCACCACCAGCACCCGGGCCCCAGAGATCAGCACAGAGTGCACCAGGGGCATCCCCCGGCTATGTGGGTTGATCCAGGCTGTTGGGCAGCCCAGCTTGGCCAGCCCCAGCCACAGACACAGGGCTGGAACGGCCTGGGAAGCCAGCACCAGGAGGGCGGCAGGCTCCCCAGCACACAGCCTCGCACGGCCACCCAGCTCAGCCTTCAGGGCCCATGCCGCCTGGCAGGCCCGGGCATCCAGCTCGCCAAGGGTGACTGAGCCAACCCCAGGTCCCGTCCACACCAAGATTGCCTTGCCAGACTGAGCTCGTGCTCGCCTCTCGAAGGCATCTACAAAGGTGTCAGGCGGCTGCCGGCTCAAGCATGCCCTGACCTTCAGGCCCACATGGAGGAGCTTAGCCAAGAAGACCACATCAGCCGGCAGCCAGCGTAGCCCTGGGGGCGGCCGTGCTGGCAGCAGGGTTAGTGCCAGGGCCGCAGCTGCCAGGCTCAGCCCATGGGGCACCCAGGGGCTGAGCCAGGGCCGTGCTAACATGGCCAGCCCAAGTAACACGCAGCATGTGGGATCCCCTAGCAGCCAGCGCAGGGTCAAGGCCGCAGCCACTGGCCACACTGGCTGTCCCAGGCCCCAGAGCAGGAGCAGCAGCAGCAGCAGCAAGGCCAACTGTCGCCTGACACTCATGGTACCAGCTCCTCCCTAGGAGCAGCAGCTGTGGAATACTGAGGCTTACCTCTGGCCCCTCAGAGTAGCCCAATGGCTCCTCCCCAGGGGTGGCGGCCCTGGCACTGCTGACAGTGGCTGGTCCTCTCCCCAGGACTTTGCCCCCAGCCTTTCTCCTCTACATGTTTGTTTGCTCTGACTGGTCTTGTGTGTGGCTCCAGCCCCTCTCTGCCTATTTGCCACCCTTATCAGCCCCCTCCTTTGCCAGGTCTGACCCCTTTCCATCATTGGTCTCTGGGTTCCCAGGTCTCTGCCCTTTGGGCACCACCACTAGCCTCCCTTCCTGCTGTCCTGCTTGCCCCATCCACCCTCCAGGGCTGGCATCTAACTCCCTTGCCTCCCCTCCCATCCCTGCTGTGTACCAGGCACTCAGAGCACAGAAATCCCTGCCCTTGGGAACACTCCAATCAGGCCAAACAGAAAAGCAACAGGACAGTAAGGTGGACCTCACTGGGAGGTCCTCCTGTGACACCCACTTAAACCCTGGGGAGAGGGGCTCAGCCAGGCTAAGCCCCTTGTCCCACGATCCAAGGAATCGTAGCCTCCTGTCAGGCATCCAGCAAGTGCTCAGTAAATAGAAGAACACTCGCATCGCCTGGATTCAAACCAGCTCTGCCCCCCACCCATGTGCTTACTCTGCGAGTCTCTGCCCCACCTCTGGCTTTGATGACGATGGAGTCCTGGGGTTCAGGAGACTGAAGTCAGCCCATGATGCAGTTGGATCATCAAGGCCCTGGCATTTCACCTTGAGGAGGCAGTCCCAGAAGGTAAACCCAGAGGAGCTGCCATTGGCCTAGGAGCCTGGCAGGTCAGCCTGGGGCATGGCCCTCCAGGCCATACCCCACTCCACCAGCTCGAAATCCTTAGGGCAGGGCACCTAGGCTAGGAGCCACTATTGTGCTGAAGAGGGGAGAAGTAAAGAGTGGCTGCTCTCTCCGCTGGATGCAGAGGCCTGGGACACTGGCTGGCCACTGGGGTGGTGTCCCAACCGCCCAGCAGTCAGCCCCCGGACCCCCCCCCTCACTGTTTCCTGTCCCCAACACGGCCATCGGAGCCCTCCCTGAACTTGGCCCCAGCACCAAGGGCAGATATATGGGGCTCATATACCCTCAGGGCAACCTGGCCCCAAAGATCCCCCTGGGCTCACCACAAGCAAGGTGCTCAGCCATGTCCATCAGAGTGGGGGAGGGGAAGTCGCAAGTCCAAAAGGCCCTTAGACCCTGGCTGGAAGATCTGTGGGAGGGGCCTCAAAGGTCGTGGACAGCAGCAATCAGCAGTGTGATGGGGCTTTCACATGGCCTCCCTCTCAGAGACCCATCTCAGATGTGGCCTGCCTATCCCCCTCCCCACAGGACTCAGGGATCCAAGAGAAGCAAGTGCCGGTTATATATGTAGCCCATCTTAGCTCCTACACAATAGAGGTCCGAGATGGCAAAGTGGACCATCCTGCCCCTGCCCAGGACAACCTGTGGGCCGCATGGGTGCCGCCCAAGAACAAGGACGCTGAGCCCTGACACCCACAGCTTGTCTATGAGAGCAAGGCACGCACTGATCCAGGTGCTCACAGCCTCGTGGTTTACGCCCCAAGGCCTACAGTCCTTTATTAGAGTGAGAGTCCCGAGGCCCAGGCCCCATATATGATGGGTCCACTTGGGCCTCCTTAGGCGCCCCATGACGGAGGGATACTTGGGTAGGGAGCTAGGAACCTTGCCCAGCCTCACACCCGGGGCAGGGGAGCGGCCCCAGCCCCCACCCCCACCCCAGGAGGGGGCGGGGCGAGAACCGGAGTCCTATCTTGGGCCGGGTCCCAGTGCCTGAGCGCCCGGTTTAGGCAGGAAATGGTCTAGTTCTCAGAGGTGGTCTAGTCCCTAACCAGCCCCAGCTCGGCACCACCTGGAGGGTTCAAGCACATGGAGGAGAGGAGTAAGGCGGACTTAGGCCCTGGTATGGAGAAAGGGTGAAGGGAGAGAGAGGACCTGCGCTCAGGAGGGAGTGTGGTCTAGTGGCGGGAACCACAGGTCCCGTAGCGGGCGTGGCCCGTAGCGGGCGTGGCCGACCGTGCGGGAGGCCCCGGATTCACCGTGGGCGAGGCCAGGCCGCAGCCCCATCAGGGTGCCGCCGGCAGGTGGCGCTCCAGCAGTGCGCCCCGGGGTTTGGCGAAGAAAAGACCTTGCGCAGGCGGGGGCAGGGCGCGGCGGCCTCGGGCCCGGTGGAGTGCCGCCATGTGCCACGTTGAGCTGGAGGCTCTTCTGCGTTTGAAAGCCAGCTTGGCGCAGACGGCGGCCACTGAAAGGGCGCGCACGCCCGGTGTGCCCCGTGACCATGTGCTTGAGCCAGGTAGTCCGCGCTAGCGGGAAAGAAGATGCGCCAGCACAACGGGGCCGCAACTGGTGCGGGCCTTCTCCCCTGCGGGACGACAGGGCGGGCCGCGAACTTAAGTCAGACTCTACAGCTCCCCGCCGCCACCCCACCCCACCCCCACCCTGGGCGCCTGGACCTGGCAGGAGCTCCCCTCCCCTCCCGAACCACTATCCCGGGATCCCATGCCTGTCGGGGGACCCTCCCCTTACTATGGGATCTTCCCGCCCAGCAGGGACACCCCCTCCTCTCCAGAACCTCCGTTCACGTTGGGACTTTCCTGCCCAACAGGGACCCTCATACACTGTGAAGTACCTCTCTCCCATCCCTTCCTGGCAGGGACCCCCTTTCTGTTATCCTGGGATGCCACTGTCTGACAGGGCTCCCCTAAATCCAGCAAGTACCCTGCCTGCAGGGAACCCAGCCTATCTGGAATATCTGCTGCCCATCTGGACTGCCCACTGGGCTCTCCCTCTACCCTCAGGGACCCTCCCCCTCAGCCCCTACCCACCCGGCACAGGGAGACACTCGGACCTGGCCCCCCTCGCCCATGCCCATATAGTCTCCTAAACTCAGTCTGACAAGGCCAGTGCCCTTTCATAAGGAGGGACCTGGGCACATCTGCCACCTTCCTGCAGGAGGCCCCAGTTGCCCAGAACCCCTGCCCGCTGGCCACTATAATGTCCTTGGTGTGATAGAGCTCCTCATTCTAGGTTAGGGGAGGGGAGGCAGGCTGAGTGCACCCCTAGATTCATCAGGTATTAACAAAATGTGTATCTCAGCCAGGCATGGTGGCTCCCACCTGTAATCCTAACATTTTGGGAGGCCGAGGCAGGCAGATCGCTTGAGGCCAGGAGTTCAAGACCAGACTGACCAACATGGCAAAACCCCTTCTCTACTAAAAATACAAAAAATAGCCGAGTGTGGCGGTGCACGCTTGTAATCCCAGCTACTCAGGAGGCTGAGGCACAAGAATCACTTGAACCCAGGAGGCAAAGGTTGCAGTAAACCAAGCTCGTACCACTGCACTACAGCCTGGGCAACAAAGGGAGACTTGGTCTCCAAAAAAAAAAAAAAGCCTCTCTCAGTGGCAGGGTACTGAAAGGCAGTGCCTGCCAGGGGGTACCCCAGACTAACTGCGCCCAGGCACCTGGCTCAGATCACACACTTCACACAGCCAGCACTACCTTGGGGCCTCTGGCAGCTCCCTGGAGACTAACCACCCAACTCCCTTATTCCCAGGCCCCTGGCTCCTCCCAGTTGTCCCCAAGGCAGCCAGAGGTGATTATAAACTGACATCTCAGTCACTCCCCAGCTGAGAATACCATGGCTTCCCCACCACTCACAGTCAAAACCCAAGTTCCAGCCCATGCAGAAACCTCCCTCACTACCACTGTGGCTTTCCAGCCAAAGTTTTGCTTTTACTGACAATGCCCAGCAGGCTTCTGCTTTCCATTCCTTTGTCCTCCATTTCAGCCCCCAGGGAGCATCCTCACCACATTCCTCAGTACCATCCTCCCACTCTTTACCTCTCCTGCAGCGCTGCAGAGCCGCCTCCCTGACATGGCCAAGGTCCGAGGGAACCTCCGCACAGCTTTTCGGGGTCCTCTGCAGCTGTGGGGTCCCCACACTGTACCCATGTTTTCCTACTCCTGCCCCAGTCTCAGGAGTTCCTGGGGCCTTCATCGCACCACCTCTCTGAGGGCTTTTTACCCCTGGGCCCGTAAACCCACCCTCCCTTGCTGACTGCCCATAGCAGGACTGCTGGAAACCAGAGAGACACAGGAGGCTCCCTGGAGCAGCTTCCCAACCTGCCCAGGACCCCCTGCCAAGACTCCATGCCCATCATGTGCATCCTAGGCTGCTAAAGTTTCCACCACCACCCTTCCAAAGGCCAGGACAGGCTCCTGCTTCCCAACCCAGCCTCAGGATCCCCCTCCACAGAAGCCAGTGCCTGCTGCTCCACAGTGGGACTTTCCCCTCCCCCACATACCGTGCACTTGGGGAAGGCTCAATTTCCAGGCCCCCTGCTACCCAAAAGTAACAGAACAGTTCCAGTGCCCTGTAACTAGTGCTGAATTCCCCCTTAGGTTTAACTCTCCAATGAGAGATTCTCCCTCTCCTCTCCCGCCCTGGCTCACCCGAGTGGATGAACATGTGCTTGGTGTAGTTTTTCCGGGAGCTGAACGTCTTGCGACAGTGGCTGCACTCATAGGTAGGTGGCTCAGCACCTGGGGTGCGAGCAGGGGTGCCTGAGGGGGCCGTGGTGGGAGCAGCAGAGGGAGCCGGGGCCTCCCCCAGCTGAGTGCTGGGGCTGCCTCGGGCTGGAGTGTGGGGTAGAAGGCGGGTGGGGCGCAGGGGCTGGCCCCGATGGTGCTGAAGGGGGTGGTGCAGGTGGCCCGGGGGCACCCAAGTGAAAGGGGAAGAGTGAGACGGGTGGCCCTGGGGTCTTCACACCAGGCGGGCGGGGTCCAGCCAGTATGCAGTCGGGCTGGACAGGGGTCTCGGTGGGACAGCCTTCGGGGACAGCGCCATCCTCGTCGTGCCAAGTGGATACATAGCTGTCTGGAAATACGTCCTCAGCTGCCCCAGCTCCCCGAAGAAAATCCCTCCCGGCACCACTGTAGTCAGCGAGGCCAGTGGGTGCAGGGGGCTCCTCGCAGGCGCTGTCAGCAGCAGCAGTGAGGAAGCCGGCAGCACAGTCTGGGAAGGAAGGAGGTGCCTGTCCCTCGCCCGGGCCGCCACCTTCGCCGTCCTCGCCATCGGTCTCATCGTCAGTTTCCTCGTCATCCTCATCACCGCGGTCGTCAGGGGCCGCGGACAGTGAGGGGTCAGCATCAGGCCCCTCGGCCTTGGCAGGTGTTGGGGGGCGCAGGCGCTGCAAACGCGCAGATCTGGCGCTGCTACAGCTGTGGCGCCGCACAGGGTGCCCGGGGGCTGCGCAGCCAGCAGGGTGGCGCCGCGGTGCGCAGCTGCGCAGGTGCCAGCGGCGGGGGCCGAGGGGTGGCGCAGGGGCGCTGGGCGCAGAGGTGCCCGGGGCTCGGGCGCGGGCGATAATCTGCGTGCATTCGTCGATAACTGTCTGTATGCGAAGCACCGACGCGGCCGTGAGCACCTGCAGGGCTTCGCCCTGTGCCACAACAAGCGAACCGCTGTACAGGAACTCGACCAGCTGTCGCACCGTCTGTGCGGGCACCACCGGAGGCACACGGATCTCAGAGTGGCCGAGCAGCAGCTTGTCTTGGAAGAAGGGCGAGCCGGCCGCCAGCACGCAGCGGTGGGCACGCAGCGAAGCTTCACGAATGCGCACAGTCACGTCGCAGAAGTGTCCCCCCAGCCTCTGCCCATTGAGGGTCTCAAGCAGAGAACGTGAGAAGTTCTGCAGGTGTATGTGGTGCACAGCCTCTGCAGCCGCCATCTGCATAGAACAAGAGGAGGGCCGGAAGAGGTCAACTGAGGACCCCCCTCTGTCCCAACCTCCCTGTCCCCTCACCCCTTGCTGCAGGACAGGGCTCAAGAGTGCACCACACTCCAAGGCGCGCTAACCCATCCCTCCCCAGCTGCCCTTCACAGTCCCCAGTCCCAACACAGGACACTCCAGCACTCCCTCCTCCTCCCATCTCAGTCCCGGCCAGGCCCTCTACAACCCCCCACTACCTCCGCAAACCGTAGCACACCCCTAGGAGAGGGGTGTGAAAGGTCTGCCCCTCTCCGGGTCTCGCTTACAGCCCCCGAAAATGTTCAGGGCTTGGCTTACTCTATGTTGACTCACCCACCCACCCCACCCCATCCCAACTCCAATAACCCTAAGCCTCCCCATGTGCCCCTCCAAGAGGGCAGCCCTGTGTGTAGAAGAGGTCAAGGACCCCCATCCCAACTGGCTAACCTGCCTCACCCAGAGCAGACCTTGCTCACTACCCAGCTAGTTTCCCCTCCACCCCTGCTGGCAGCTCCTTTTGGTTTCCTTTAGCCACATCCCCCAGGTATGAGACCCTATGCAGAGGCAGGATTGCTGCCTCAGAACCAGGTCACCTTAACTAGTATATACAGAAGCTTTCGCAGGAGTGGGATGGCATGACCTGTTTCCTGGGCAGCATGGCTCTGGGTGTGCCTGGTCACTAAGGGCTGAGGGTAAAAGGTTGGGCATTACCTTGGGAGATGCCCCAGGGAAACCAGTACATGGTCCCTGGCAGCCCCTAGCATAGCAAGCAGGGAGGTGGCTCCTGCAGTCCCAGCTTCTTGCCATCTCGATGGGGCCTGTGGGGCCTAGGGTGTGGGTGTGGCACAGAGAGTGGAAGTGTGGAATGAGCAGGGGTGTGTGACTGGATAGGTGCCCACTGAGCAAGCCGGACAAGGCCCAACATCAGGTACCAGAAAGGGGCGGGAGTAGTCCCCAGAGGACTCTGGAATGTGAGGAGTTCTGCTACTCCGTCCATCAAGCAGGTAAACCGTGATCCTTCGGCCTGTTTCCCCTTCTATCAAACAAGGGATGAGATACTCCGCTCATCCCGCACCCAGACTGCACACACCTCCAGTCTAAGGGAGGAGGGCAGGAGCGCTGGACTCTGACATCCGTATAGCCTCCACCAGCCTGTCTCTCCCTTGGAGTCACAAAGCCCCAGAGTGGGCTCGGCTTGATGCTGCCCCTACACCCTCGGGCTCTACTGGGATCTCAAGATTCAACCCCTCCAACTCCTTATGCCCAGTCCGCCGTCCCTTTGCTCAGCCAGACGCCTCGCTTTCTTGCATGCCCAACATTTGACCCTCTGGTCACTACGAGCACCTCCACTGCCCCGTTCCCGCTGTCCTGGACGGATGAAGAAACCTGGCTGGTCTCTCCACGCCCCTCGCCTCCCCTTCTGTTCCCCACATGGCAGCCAGAGGGAGCCTTTCCAGACTACAGATCCGGATACACCACCCCGCCCCTCGGCCCCACTCTGAGCCTTCTGTGCAATGCCTCAAAAAAGCCAGGCCTGTGCCCGTGCAAAGGCTAACTCAGCAAGCAGCACCCGCCCCATCTGTATTCACCTAGCACCTGAAAGGCTTCCAATCTGTGTCCGGCCGATGGGGACGCATCAACCCGAGAGACTTGAACCCTCCTTTCCCGCCCTGCCCCGCCCCGCGGCGGGCTCCATTCCTCAGTCCCGACGCCGCAAAGCCGGCCTGGACACCTCAGAACAAAGGCCAGCCTTCGAGACCCGGCGCCCAGGCCAGCTTCCTGGGTCCGGCGCCGCACACTCCCGCCACGCCTTCGCCGCGCCGTGTGCTTTACCCTGAGCGCGTTCTCCCAATCTCTGCGCCATTGCCCGCGCCCCACCCTAATCCCAAAGCACCCCTCTGACCCGCCGCGGCCACCCCGCACCCTGGCCCGCGCCGTACCCCGGTCCTGCAGCGCCCCCTCGCGTTCGCAGCGTGCGCTTCTAGCGGAGCGCAGGTGCCCCTCCCCTGGCACGCCCCAGCCTCCTGGCCCGCCCTGCGGCAGGGGGATGCCCATCCGACCCCACCTCCGACTCCTCTTCAGGCACCAGGCTCTACTGTGGCCGCCTCCTTCTCACGGACTAGAAGGCCGCACTTCCGGGCTCCTACGCCAGCGGAACCAAAGCCCGTGGTCGCGGCGGCGCAGGGGAAACCCTCTCCGCGGCACATTTCCGGTATTTTTATGGCAATCGGCTCTCGTCAGTCAGCATGCGGCTCTCAGTCGGAACCAAAGTCGAAGAGGCTAGGGCTGCTGCGTTGCGAGGAATTTCTGGACCAGAGCACTCTTCCGGCGTCGCCCAGGAGATCAGGGGCGTGGCGGAGCCTGCGATGGAGAATGGGAAGGCAGTTCCCGGCCCAAGTCACCAACCTGTTCTGGCCAGTTTGAACCCCACTGCGAACTGGGGAAGTGGCCTTATTCCTGTGACACGGGTGAGAGCTGAAGTAGGTCTCGGTCCCTAGCCGCCAGGAGGCGCAGGCGAGCTACCCCTACTCCAGGCCCGCCCGCTGTGGCTGGGATTGGGGAGCGGACCCCATCTCGGCCTCGGCACCTTCTACTACAACGCAGGCAGGAACAGACAACTGCCTCACCCTGCTCTGGGCCTCTCCTGAGCTAGACTCTGGGAGATTCTGGGACATTGCAAGTCGATCTGTTATGGGGGACAGAATTCTGAAAATGGCCCCCTCCAAGATTCCGTGCCCAAATCTCCAGAACCTGTAAATACTGTTTTTTTTTGAGACGAAGTCTCGCTCTTGTGCCCCAGGCTGGGGGGGACATGGTGCGCAATGGTGCGATTACAGGCATCTACCACCATGCCTGGCTAATTTTTATATTTTTAGTAGAGACGGGGTTTCACCATGTTCGCCAGGCTGGTCTCGAACTCCTTCACCTCAGGTGATCCGCCCGCCTCGGCCTCCTAAAGTGCTGGGATTACAGGCATGAGCCACTGTGCCCAGCCTGTCTCTACTAAAAATACAAAAAATTAGCTGGGCGTGGTGGCGGGCGCCCATAATCCCAGCTACTTGGGAGGCTGAGGCAGGAGAATCACTTGAACCCCGGAGGCGGAGGTTGTAGTGAGCTGAGATCGCACCATTGCACTCCAGCCTGGGCAACAAGAGTGAAAATCCGTCTCAAAACAAAACAAACAAAAAACACAAGTCTAATAATCTGCCATCATCATTGTCTGTTCAGACTCAAACCATGGCCTGCTGGACCCACTGGGTCTGCTTTCACTGGGCTGTTTTGGGAAGAGCGTAAGCGTAGGTGGGAAGGCATGCATGAGGCCTCTGGGGAGGGAGGATGGCCCTCCCTTGGGCAAGACAAATGCATGAACCTTGGGCTGAGTGGCAAGATTGCAGTGCGTTGAGGCAGGGAAGCCATGTCCCATTAGCCCCATTAGTATGTTTAAGGGGCTGTAGGAAAGACAGTGTACCTACTGGGGTGGCAAATGCAGGAGTCCTAGCAGGAAACAGTAGCTGCCCTGACAGCAGTGAAGGGCAGAAAGGGACAGATTCAGGATAGGAAGGAGAGGACACGGGTGGCTTTAGAGAAAGTCTCAACCCCAAGGGATGGGGCCTGGAGGATTAGGGCAAGATGGGGGTGGAAGACCCTGCCCAAGAGGCTAGGATGAACATAGGAAGGAGAAACCCAGAGCCTGACCTCTCTCAGGCAGCCAAGGGAGATGAGAGCTGCAGCCTCAAGGGTTATTTTCCTTTTCTCTCTAAAAATCTTATGACAAGCCTGGGTGTGGTGGCTCATGTCTGTAATCTCATAATTTCAGCACTTTGGGAGGCTTAGGCATTCGGATCACCTGAGGTCAGGAGTTCGAGACCACCCTGGCCAACATGGTAAAACCCTATCTCTACTAAAAATACAAAAATTGACTGAGCGTGGTGGCTCATGCCTGTAATCCTAGCACTTTGGGAGGCTGAGACAGGTGGATCACCTGAGGTCAGGAGTTCAAGACCAGCCTGGCCAATACCTGGGCGTGGTGGCGGGCACCTGTAATCCCAGCTACTCTGGAGGCTGAGGCAGGAGAATAGCTTGAACCCGGGAGGCGGAGGTTGCAGTGAGCCGAAATTGTGCCATTGCACTCCACCCTGGGTGACAAGAGCAAGACTACATCTTTAAAAAAAAATACGTATATATATAAACACATACATATATACATGTATATACATATATATACATATTCATATATGTGTGTATATATATACACACACACATATATATACAAAAATTTGCTGGGTGTGGTGGCGGGCACCTGTAGTCCCAGCTACTTGGGAGACTGAAGCAGGAGAATCCCTTGAACCCAGGAGGTGGAGGTTGCAGTAAGCCAAGATCACGCCACTGCATTCCAGCCTGGGAGACTCCCTCTCCAAAAAAAAAAAAAAAAAAAAAAAGGGCCTGGTGCAGTGGCTCATGCATGTAATCTCAGCACTTTGGGAGGCTGAAGTGGGCAGATCACCTGAGGTCAGGAGTTCCAACCTAGCCAACGTGGCAAAACCCTGCCTCTACTAAAAGTACAAAACTAGCCAGGCATGGTGGCAGGCGCCTGTAATCCCAGCTACTCAGGAGGCTGAGGCAGGAAAATAGCTTGAACCCGGAAGGCAGATATTGCAGTGAGTCGAGATCACGCCACTGCACTTTGACCTGGGCGACAAGAGTGAGACTTCCTCTCAAAAGATAATAGGCCTNGGGAGGCTGAAGTGGGCAGATCACCTGAGGTCAGGAGTTCCAACCTAGCCAACGTGGCAAAACCCTGCCTCTACTAAAAGTACAAAAACTAGCCAGGCATGGTGGCAGGCGCCTGTAATCCCAGCTACTCAGGAGGCTGAGGCAGGAAAATAGCTTGAACCCGGAAGGCAGATATTGCAGTGAGTCGAGATCACGCCACTGCACTTTGACCTGGGCGACAAGAGTGAGACTTCCTCTCAAAAAGATAATAGGCCTGGCGCGGTGGCTCACGCCTGTAATCCCAGCACTTTGGGAGGCCGAGACGGGTGGATCACGAGGTCAGGAGATCGAGACCATCCTGGCTGACATGGTGAAACCCCGTCTCTACTAAAAAATACAAAAATTAGCCGGGCGTGGTGGCGGGCGCCTGTAGTCCCAGCTACACGGGAGGCTGAGGCAGGAGAATGGCGTGAACCCGGGAGGCGGAACTTGCAGTGAGTGGAGGTCACGCCACTGCACTCCAGCCTGGGTGACAAAGAGAGACTCTGTCTCAAAAAAATAAAATAAAATAATAATAATAATAAGGAGAATGTGTATATATGTATACGTGTGCATATATGTATACGTGTGTGTGTATAGGAACCCAAAGACGTTATCACTGGTTGTGGGGGCATTTCAAGGAATAAATGTGTACCTGAGAACACAGGTTTGACAAACTAGGGAGGAGGGCAATGTGGCCTGCAAATATTAAAAACTCCAGGCTAAGCCCAAGGCCTGAGATGGGAAATGGCGGCCATTGAGGGAAGACTCTATGAGAGCACAATGACCACAGATGTGAAAGGAGCAGAAGAAACTGATCTCCAGGGTGACTGGGCCTCCTTAGCTGGCTAAGGCAGGGCCCCTCTGACAGCATCGGTCAGAAAACAGACAGCTCCCACCAAGGAGTCTCCCAGGACCTCTCGGCTGTGCCTGATTCCATCTCAGTCAGGGTCCCAACCTCCCTCCATCCTCCATCACTTCCCGGGCAGCCTTTCATCCAGACTTCCCCTCTGTGGCAGTCACACTCAAGTCCTTGTGTCCAAAAACCTGGCCCCATCCTAGTGGGTTTGGGTTGTGCCAGGTGTGGAATATAGGTCCCATGATCCATGCGCAGTGATTGTGGGGGCATTTCAAGTACTAAATGAGTATACCCAGGAGCAGGCACTAAGCATATACCTGCAGAAATGCTTCCTGGTATAAGGCAGATAGGAGTGGAGGCTGAGGGGTGGTCCCTGGCAAGACAAATAGCAGCAGTGAAGACTTGAGCCCTTCTGATGGGACAGAGAAGACATGGGAGTCGTGTGAGGTGGTGGGAAGGGGCAACGGCAGGGTCCCCTGTATACTTCAGAAAGTCCCCTGAGGAAACTTAGAGAGGGGCTGGAGGGAGGCCCAGCCCCAAGCCCTGGTGGAACTAAGGAGGTGGTAGAAGCAATGGTTGGAATTTATCAGAAAAGTAACAGCATCCAGACAGGTATTGAGGGCTGTCAACAAAGGTGGGTGGGGGCAAGGAATATTTACAAGAGAGAAAAGATTTAATGTGCTTTCATATGTAAAATAAAAAGAAGAAGGTACTACCAGCCCTGTGGACAGAGGCCTGAGACCTCAGGAAGAAGGAGACCTAAGCTGAGACAATACTCAAAACAACACAACCGGCCGGGCGCGGTGGCTCAAGCCTGTAATCCCAGCACTTTGGGAGGCCGAGACGGGCGGATCATGAGGTCAGGAGATCGAGACCATCCTGGCTAACACGGTGAAACCCTGTCTCTACTTAAAAATACAAAAAACTAGCCAGGCGTGGTGGCGGGCGCCTGTAGTCCCAGCTACTCGGGAGGCTGAGGCAGGAGAATGGCATGAACCTGGGCGTTGGAGCTTGCAGTGAGCTGAGATCCGGCCACTGCACTCCAGCCTGGGCGACAGAGCAAGACTCCGTCTCAAAGAAAAAAAAAAAAACACACAATCAGGAGCACTTTGTCAGGGACCCAGAACCTTGACCTGTTCTGTGCCCTTGGATTAATTTTGAAGAGTTTAAAAAACCCAAAGGCTGGGCTCACGCCTGTAATCCCAGCATTTGGGAGGCTGAGGCTGGTGGATCACCTGAGGTCAAGAATTCCAGGCCAGCCTGAACAACATGGTGAAACCCCGTCTCTACTAAAAATACAAAAATTAGCTGGGCGTGGTGGCACATGCCTAGAATCCCAGCTACTCGGAAGGCTGAGGCAGGTGAATTGCTTGAACCTGGGAGGCGGAGGTTGGCGTGAGCCGAGATCATGCCACTGCACTCCAACATGGGTGACAAAGCAAGACTCCCTCTAAAAAAAAAAAAAAAAAAAAAAAAAAAAAAAAAAAAAAAAAAAATTGTTGCTGAGGCTCACGCCTGCAATCCCATCCCAGCACATAGGGAGGCCGATGCGGGCAGATGGATCCCAAGGTCAGGAGTTTGAGACCAACCTGGTCAATAGGGTGAAACCCAGTCTCTACTAAAAATACAAAAATTAGGCTGGGTGCCGTGGCTCATGCCTGTAATCCCAGCACTTTGGGAGGCCGAGGCAGGTGAATCATGAGGTCAGGAGTTTGAGACCAGCCAGTCGAGACCAGCCTGGCCAACATGGTGAAACCCCATCTCTACCAAAAATACAAAAATTAGCCAGACGTGTACACGCGCCTGTAATCCCAGCTACTAGGGAGGCTGAGGCAGGAGAATTGCTTGAACCCGGGAGGCAGAGGTTGCAGTGAGCTGAGATCACGCCATTGCACTCCAGCCTGGACAACAGAGTGAGACTCTGTCTCAGAAAATAATGAAAAAATAAATTAATTAATTAAAGAAATATAAAATTTAACCGGGCGTGGTGACACGCATCTGTAGTCCCAGCTACTGGGGAGGCTGAGGCAGAACAATTGCTCAAACCCTGGAGGCGGAGGTTGCAGTGAGCCAAGATTGTGCCACTGCACTCTAGCCTGGGTGAGAGTGAAACTTTGTCTCAAAAATAAATAAATAAATAATAAAATAAATTAAAAAGCCCAAGAAACAGGCTGGGCACAGTGTCTTCCATCTTAAATCCCAGCACTTTGAGAGGCTGAGGCAGGTGCATCACCTAAGGTCAGGAGTTTGAGACCAGAGTGGCCATGGTGAAAACCCATCTCTACTAAAAATACAAAAATTAGCTGAGTGTGGTGGCAGGGGCCTGTAATCCCAGCTACTAGTGAGGCTGAGACAGGAGAATTGTTTGAACCCAGGAGGCAGAGGTGGCAGTGAGCCAAGATCTCGCCATTGCACTCCAGCCTGAGCGACAAGAGCAAAACTCCACCTCAAAACAAACAAACGAACAAATTTTAAAAAAAACCAAGAAACACAGGACAATATAGTATAGACTGGAGCATTGATTGTATACAATTCACATTCTCAAACTACCCATGTTCTTGTTTTGTTCTGGTTTTAGTACACACACACACACAAAGTTGTTATTATTATTATTATTTGAGATGGAGTCTCGCTCTGGCGCCCAGGCTGGAGTGCAGTGGCACCATTTCGGCTCACTGCAAGCTCTGCCTCCTGGGTTCACACCATTCTCCTGCCTCAGCCTCCCGAGTAGCTGGGACTACAGGTGCCAGCCACCACACCCAGCTAATTTTTTGTATTTTTAGTAGAGACGGGGTTTTACCATGTTAGACAGGATGGTCTCGATCTCCTGACCTCGTGATCTGCCCACCTCGACCTACCAAAGTGCTGGGATTACTAGTGTGAGCCACTGCGCCTGGTATTACTATTATTATTATTATTGAGACAGAGTTTGGCTCTTGTCGTCCGGGCTGGAGTGTAGTGGCACAATCACGACTCGCTGCAACTTCCACCTCTTGGGTTCAAGTGATTCTCCTGCTTCAGCCTCCTGAGTAGCTAGGATTACAGGTGCTTGCCACCACATCTGGTTAGTTTTTGAATTTTTGGTGGAGATGAGGTTTCACCATGTTGGCCACGCTAATCCCAAACTCCTGACCACAGGTGATCCACCTGCCTCAGCCTCCCAAAACGCAGGGATTACAGGTGTGAGCCACCATGCCTGGCTATTATTATTTTTTTGAGACGGGGCTTCACTCTGTCATCCAGCCTCAAGTGCAGCGGCCTGATCACGGCTCACTGCAGCCTCATCCTTCCAGGCTCAAGGGATCCTTCCACCTCAGTCTCCTGAGAAGTTGGGACTACAGGTGTGGGCCACCACACCTGGCCACAAAATGTGTTTTGAGTAAAGCTCTAAAGTGAAGGGGAAAGCCCCTATTGTGGGACACCTAGATGGTTCCATCCCGAAAAGCCACAGCGAGGCTCAGCTCCATCACCAGAAGTAACACATCCACTGAAGCCAGGGTAAAGCCATTGTCCACTTACTCAATTTTCCTGTATTGCACCCACTGCTCCTTGATGCCCTGGAGCGAGGAATTCCACCACCCACGGTAGGTGTAAGCCTGGCAGCTCCAGTTTTACAGCCCCAGGGGACAGCCTTTCTCACCTCCAGACACAAACTCTGCCATATAATTTCCCATACGCACAATTCAGTCATTTTTAGTCCGTTTATTGTGTTGTGTAACCTTCACCACTCTCCTGTTCAAGAACATTTACATCACCTCCATGAGATTACTCATCCCATTTCCTGAGTGTCCCCACCCCTGTCCCCACTAATCTGTCCATGGATTTGTCTGCTCTGGACATTTCCTATCAGTGGAATCACACAACATGAAGTCTTGGTCCCTGCCGTCTCCAGCCCTCTCACTGTGTCTCAGGCTCCTGTGCCACCCGGGTGTGGTGAATTTTCTCTGGTCAGATTGTTCAGTGTTTTCCACTCAGGAGTGGCTAGTCTGAGAAGTGCTTCCCAACTAAGGTGGGCAACTGAGGCAGAACAACCACCCAGCCCTGTTCTCCCAGCCGTCTTCCTGCTGGACCCATGGTGGCCAAGGCCGTAGTCCAGGAGGGATCAGCCCAGACTTGCCACACCCTGACTTTGTCCCCTCCCTCTTTACAAGGGCTGCTCTCCACCCTGCCTGCTTTGTGTTTAAGACATTGGGCCGGGCATGGTGGCTCACGCCTGTAATCCCAGCATTTTGGGAGGCTGAGGCGGGTGAATCACCTGAGGTCAGGAGTTTGAGACCAGGCTGGTCAACATGGCGAAACCCCGTCTCTACTAAAACACAAAAAGGCGGGCGCGGTGGCTCAAGCCTGTAATCCCAGCACTTTGGGAGGCCGAGACGGGCGGATCGCGAGGTCAGGAGATCGAGACCATCCTGGCGGTTTACATGGTGAAACCCCGTCTCTACTAAAAAAATACAATAAAAAACTAGCCGGGCGAGGTGGCGGGCGCCTGTAAACTCCCAAGCTACTCGGGAGGCTGAGGCAGGAGAATGGCGTGAACCCGGGAGGCGGAGCTTGCAGTGAGCTGAGATCCGGCCACAGCACTCCGCCTGGGCGACGAAAACGAGACTCCGCTCAAAAAAAAAAAAAAAAAAATAAATAAATAAATAAATAAATAATAAATAAACAAACACAAAAAATTAGCTGGGCCTTGGCGGTACGTGCTGCTAATCCTAGCTACTCAGGAGGCTGAGACAGGAGGAATCCCTTGTGAAAGATTCTCCCTGGGACCTGAAAGCCTTGGGGGGGAATAAATAACTCCCCCTTCCTTTTAAGGGCCCAGTCCTAGGCAAAGGTTCATTTGTGCCAGCAGCGTGCGTCAGGCAAGATAGCAGGAAGCAGGAAGAGAGCTGGCCGGAAGACATAGTACCCTGAAGATGGAGGGAAAGAAGCCCTGGGTGACCACATTAGCAGTTACATCAGAGTGGGGACCACTTCCTGTTTACAGGAGACTATAAAACCCTGCCCTGTAGCCGGGGCGCGGTTGGCTCAAGCCTGTAACTCCTAGCACTTTTGGTGAGGCCGAGACGGTGTGGGATCACAAGGTCAGGAGATTGAGACCATCCTGGCTAACATGGTGAACCCCGTCTTACTAAAAATTACAAAAACTAGCCCGGCGAGGTGGCGGGCGGCTGTAGTCCCAGCTACTCTTGGAGGGGCTGAGGCAGGGGAGAATGGCGTAAGGCCCGGGAGGCAGGCAGCTGCAGTGAGCTGGAGGATCCGGCCCACTGCACCCAGCCTGGCGACAGAGCGAGACTCCGTCTCAAATAAAAAAAAAAAAAAAACAAACTCCTGCCCCCTGTCCTACTTTGGGGCTGGACGCCATTTTAGGCCTCCAGGCCCTCTGCACCCAGGCGGCTCATTAAAACAGCATGTTGGTGGGGCCGGCGCCGGTGCTTCAAGCCTGTAATCCCCAGCACTTGGGAGGCCGAGACGGCGGATCACGTAGGTCAGGGGGTCGAGGCCATCCTGGCTAACAGGGTGAAACCGTTCTCTACTTAAAGATACAAACAACTAGCGGGCGGACGAGGCGGGACGGCTGTAGTCCCAGCTACTCGGGATGGCTGAGGCAGAGTGAGATGGCCGTAAACCTCGTGAGGCGGAGCTTGCAGTGAGATGAGATCCGGCCAACTGCACTCCAGCCTGGGCGACAAGCGCTGATCCGTCTCAAAAAACCAGGGAAAAAAAAACAAAAAAAACAACGCATGTTGGCTGGGTGCAGTGGCTCCACGCCTGTAATCCCAGCACTTTGGGGAGGCTGAGGGGGGTGGTTGGCGGACGAGGTCAGGAGTCGAGACCATCCTGGTATAACATGGTGAACCCCGTCTCTACTAAAAATACAAAAAATTAGCCGGGCGTGGTGGCGGGTTCCTGGGTAGCCCGAGAGGCTGGAGGGCAGCGGAATGGCATTAACCTGGAAGGCAGAGCTTGCAGTGAGCCGAGATTGTGCATTGCACTCCAGCGCTGGGCGACAGAGCGAGTCTGCCCATCTGAAAAATAAGAAATAAAATACACAGCATGTTGCTCACACCGCCCTTGTGTTGTTGTTGGCACGCTCTCAGGATTCGAACCGATACTAGAGGCCTTTGCAGCTTGAACCAAGGAGGCAGAGGGTTGTCAGTGAGCCAAGATTGCCACCACTGCACCCAGCCTGGCGACAGAGTGAGGCCCCTGTCTCGAAAATAAATAATAATAATAATATTAAAAGAGAAAAAAATAGACCGGCTGTGGTGGGCGGGCGGGCGCCTGTAATCCCCAGCTAACTTTGGGAGTAGAGGCAGGAAATTGCTTGAACCCGGAGGCAGAGGTTGCACGTGAGCGGAGATCACCGGCCATTGCACTCCAGCCTGGGCAACAAGAGTGAAACTCCATGTCAAAAAAAAAAAAAAGACATGATGAATAATCCTTTTTTTTTTTTTTTTTTTTTGAGTATTGCTTCAGGCTGGAGTTGCAGTGGCGGCGGATTCTCAACCTCCCCTGCAAGCCCGCCTCCTGGGGGGGGGTTTATGCCATTCTCCTGCCTTCAGCCTCCCTGAGTTAGCGAGTACTACAGGCGCCCGCCACCTCGCCTGGCTAATTTTTTGTAATTTTTTAGTTGAACGGGTTTCACCGTGTTAGCCAGGATGGTCTCGATCTCCTTACCTCGTGATCTGCCCGTCTTGGCCTCCCAAAGTGCTGGAATTACAGGCTTGAGCCACCGTGCCTGGCCAATGAACTCATCTTTTAACCTCATGAAGCATCTTTTGAAAACAAGGATGGGACGGGATGTGGTGGCTCACATCTGTTAGCCCAGCACTTTGGGAGGCCAAGGCAGGGGGATCTCTTGATCCCAGGAGTATGAGAGCCTGAGCAATATGGCAAACCTTGTGTCAAAAAAAAAAAAAATACAAAAAAAATTTAGCCAGGCATGATGGCATGTACCTGTAATCCCAGCTATGCTGGAGACTGAGATGGGAGCCTGAGGAGGTTGAGGCTGCAGTGAGGCTAGATCGTACCACTGCACTCAGAGCAAGACCCTATCTCAATAAATAAATAAATAAACATTTTAAAGTGAACAACACAGTGCCTTCTAGTATGGTGACAATGCTGTACCACCTCCTCCATCCAGTTCTAAAACAATTTCCTCACTACAGAATAAAAACTTTTCTCCCCTCTCCTCAGTCCCTGGAAACCTTTAACCTAACCTTTTATCTAAATAAATGTGCTGGCCGGGCGCGGTGGCTCAAGCCTGTAATCCCAGCACTTTGGGAGGCTGAGACGGGTGGATCACGAGGTCAGGAGATCGAGACCATCATGGCTAACACGTTGAAACTCCGTCTCTACTTAAAAAATACAAAAAACCTAGCCAGGCGAAGTGGCGGGCGCCTGTAGTCCCAGCTACTCGGGAGGCTGAGGCAGGAGAATGGCGTGAACCCGGGAGGCGGAGCTTGCAGTGAGCTGAGATCCGGCCACTGCACTCCAGCCCGGGCGACAGAGCGAGACTCCATCTCAAAAATAAATAAACAAATAAATAAATAAATATGCTGATTCTGGATTTTTTTTTATTATTATACTTTAAATTCTGGGATACATGTGCAGAACGTGCAGCTTTGTTACATAGGTATACACGTGCCATGGTGGTTTTGCTGTACCCATCAACCTGTCATCTACATTAGGTATTTCTCCTAATGCTATCCCTCCCCTAGCCCCCCACCCCAGATTCTGGATATTTTACATAAATGGAACCATACAATATGTGATTTTTGTATCTGACTTATTTCACTTAGCATAAGGTTTTCAAGGTTCAACCATGTTGCAGCACATATTAGGACTTCCTTTTTATGGCTGAATGAGACCCCATTATGGCTGGGTGTGGTGGCTCATGATGCCTGCAAGACCAGCACTTTGGGAGGCCAAGCCAGGTGGATGACTTGAGCCCAGGAGTTTGAGACCAGCCTGGGCAACATGACAAAACCCTGTCTCTACAAAAAATGCAAAAATTATCCAAGCATGATGGTGCATGCCTGTAGTCCAGCTACTTGGGTAGGCTGAGGCAGGAAGATCGGTTGAGCCTGGGAGGTCAAGGCTGCAGTGAGCCATGATGGCATCACTACACTCCAGCCTGATGACAGAGACCTTTGCTGTGAGAGTGCATGCACGCACACACACGCACACACACGCTACTCCATTTTATGGGTACACCACATTTATTTATCCATTAATTAATTCATTAGCTAATGGACATTTGTGTTGTTTCTACTTTTAGTGTATTTTTTTTGAGATCAAGTTTTTTTTTTTTTTTTTTTGAGACGGAGTCTCGCTCTGTCGCCTGGGCTGGAGTGCAGTGGCCGGATCTCAGCTCACTGCAAGCTCTGCCTCCCGGGTTCATGCCATTCTCCTGCCTCAGCCTCCGGAGTAGCTGGGACTACAGGCGCCCGCCACCTCGCCCGGCTAGTTTTTTGTATTTTTTTAGTAGAGACGGGGTTTCACTGTATTAGCCAGGATGGTCTCGATCTCCTGACCTCTTGATCGGCCCACCTCGGCCTCCCAAAGTGCTGGGATTACAGGCTTGAGCCACCGCGCCCGGCCGAGATCGAGTTTTGCTCTTGTTGCCCAGGCTAGAGTGCAATGGCGTGATCTGGGCTCACCGCAACCTCCGCCTCCCGGGTTCAAGCGATTCTCCCGCCTTGCCTCTCTAGTAGCTGGGATTACAGGTACACACTACCATGCCTGGCTAATTTTGTATTTTTAGTAGAGACGGGGTTTCTCTATGTTGGTCAGGCTGGTCTCGAACTCCCGACCTCAAGTGATCTGCCTACCTCAGCCTCCTAAAGTGCAGGGATTACAGGCGTGAGTCACCGTGCTTGGCCCTACTTTTAGTTATTATAAATAGTGCTGCTATGAACATTCCTGCACAAGGATTTGTTTGAACACCTGTTTTCTTTCTTTGTTTCTTCTTTTTTTTGAGACGGAGTCTTGCTCTGTCACCCAGGCTGGAGTGCAGTGGCACAATCTCAGATCACTGCAAGCTCCGCCTCCTAGGTTCATGCCATTCTCCTGCCTCAACCTCCCGAGTAGCTGGGACTACAGGTGCCCACCACCACGCCCGACTAATTTTTTGTATTTTTAGTAGAGACGGGGTTTCACTGTGTTAGCCAGGATGGTCTTGATCTCCTGGCTTGGCCTCCCAAAGTGCTGGGATTACAGGCGTGAGCCACTGCGCCTGGCCTGAACACCTGTTTTCAAGTTGAGTGGGTATATACCTTGGAGGTGAATTGCTGGATTGTGTTTAACTGTTTGAGGAACTGCCAGGCTGTTTCCCATGATGGCTACACCATTTTGCATTCCCACAGCAAAGTATGAAGGTTCTAATTTCTCCACATCCTCACTCTCACTTGTCATTTTCAGTTATTTTTATAGCCATCCTAGTGGGTGTGAAGCAGTATTTCATTGTGGTTTGATTTGCATTTCCCTGATGAACACTGATGTGGAGCATTTATTGGCCATTTGTATATCTTCTTTGAACCTCGTCTCTTTCTTTTTAAATAGTTGTATTGATGTCTGATTTATAAGTCATAAAATACAGCATTTATAGGGTGGGATCATGTCATCAACCCTAATGTGGGGCACTGACAGCCTGACTGTCCCCTGTCCACTAACGGGTTCCCCCTACGCAGCCATGTTGACACCACACCCTCCATGTACCTCATAACATAAGCAGATAATCCTGACCAGTGCAGGGATTTCATTACGGGTTGGGAAATTAGGCTTTTTTCAAATTCTAGCATCTAATTATCAGTGGGCATTCTTCGGTAAGCAAGAACTGGGGCCATGTGTTTCCCTGAAATACAGTTCACCTTGGGAAGGCAGGATTGATGCCAAGTTATCAGAGTGAGGGGCTGGCTTAAAATCAGCATCATATGGTGACAGATGGGTTTATTTTTCTGGATCTCTTTTTTTTGAGAACACTTAAGGACTCATGGGTAGTGTGGATTTATTGTGCATCAGCCAGTGACGGTCACTGTTCTGATGCTCCAGTTGTTTGGTCAGGTTTGGCATCTATGTCCTTTTAATATATTTCCACCATTCTTTGTGCACCTCTCAGGCTCAGCTGGGACTTTCCCTGTATAGTCTGTCCCTGTACCATCCTGGAATCAGCTATTTTTCCCAGGAGCCCTGGTTCCTATTAGCAGGGAAAGGGATAAGACTCTGGGCTCTGAGTGTCTTCTGTCCTCCCCTCTCCTTCTTTTCCCTGGAAGCTACAGGATGCTTTGGGAAGGCAGCAAACAGAAGGGGCGAGGGCACCACTAAGTCCAGGAGTGGGTTGAATTTGTACCGGTCACAATGTGGAGCTCTGAACAGCCCCTTCTACTCTCTGAGAATTGGTTTTCCCATCTGTGAAACTGGGACTGAAGTAACTGAAAATGGCCCCCAATGATACATACATCCTAACTCTGAAACCTGGAAGCGTCACCTTATTAGGAAAAACGGTATTTGTAATTGTGATTTAGGTTCTCGAAATGGGGAGATTACCTTGAATTATGTGGTGCACCCTACATGTAAATTAACATGAATCGTAAGAGAAAGGCAGAGGAGGAAATAACGTAAGGCTACATGGCGCAAACAACAGAAGATTTTTTCTCACAGTTTTGGAAGGGAAAGTCTAAAATCAAGGTGCAGGCAAAGTAGGTTTCATTCTGAGGACTCTTCTCTTGCTGTGTTGGGGGAAGCTGGGATGGGGCTCTTCCATATTTTTTCTTTTCTTTTTCTTTGAGATGGAGTTTCACACTTATCGCCCAGGCTAGAGTGCAGTGGCGTGATCTCGACTCACTGCAATCTCTGCCTCCCAGGTCCAAGTGATTCTCCTGCCTCAGCCTCCCGAGCAGCTGGGATTACAGGCATGTGCCACCATGCCTGGCTACTTTTGTATTTTTTTAGTAGAGACAGGGTTTCTCCATGTTGGTTAGGCTGGTCTCAAACTCCCAACCTCAGGTGAGCCGCCTGCCTCAGCCTCCCAAAGTGCTGGGATTACAGGCGTGAGCCACCGCGTCTGGCCTAATTTTTATATTTTTAGTAGAGACAGGGTTTCACCACGTTGGCCAGGCTGGTCTTGAACTCCTGACCTCAGGCAAGCCTCCTGCCTTGGCCTCCCAAAGGCATTTTTTCTTATGGGACATTAGTCCCATTATGGAGCCCCACTATCAGGATATCATCTAACCCTAATTATTTCCCATAGGCCCCATTTCCGAATATCATCACAGTGGAGATTAGGGCTTCAACATATGAATTTTAGGGGACGCAATTTAGTCCATAGCAACGATGCATAGAAGACAAGGCAATATGAAGTGAGAACAGAGATATTTGAAGCTGTTAGCCTTCGAGATTGGAGTGATGCGGTGACAAGCCCAGACCACCAGAAACTGGAGGAAGCAAGGAAGGATCCTCTCATAGCCGTCAGAACTTTGAGAGAATAAAGTTTTTTTTTAAGCTGCCATGTTTGTGGTAATATGTTACAAAATCCGCAGGAAACTAACAGAGGAATCCTAGTGATTCCAAAGAGCAATTGAAAAGATCTAGTTGAGGCCGGGCGCGGTGGCTCAAGCCACCCAGCACTTTGGGAGGCCGAGACGGGCGGATCACGAGGTCAGGAGATCGAGACCATCCTGGCTAACACGGTGAAACCCCGTCTCTACTAAAAAATACAAAAAACTAGCCGGGGAGGTGGCGGGCGCCTGTAGTCCCAGCTACTCGGAGGCTGTGGCAGGAGAATGGCGTAAACCCGGGAGGCGGAGCTTGCAGTGAGCTGAGAACTAGCCACTGCACTCCAGCCCGGGCGACAGAGCGAGACTCCGTCTCAAAAAAAAAAAAAAAAAAAAAAAAGATCTAGTTGAACACTCGTCTTTTGTTCTCCATTCTGCTCCCACCCATTCCCCAACTGGAACGCTTGAAATGGGAATCAAATCATGCCACCTTCTGCTAAAACCTTCTGTTAGCTCCTCATTACAGTTAAAGAAGCACCCAGCCAAAAACCCCATACGGTATTGCCCACTGTAGCAGCTGTGTTAATAACAGCCCAAGCCGGAGAGAGAATGCAGTCAAGAGAACATGTAAGCCAACTGAAGGATATTATAGCATTGACCCTACACAACAAGGGCCAGGGAGGAACTAAGGTCATACATGGCTGTATAAATATGCACTGAGAAGCCAGACAGAGAAGTAAAGCCCCACGTGTTTTATGGGTAGGCAAAGCTTGTCTGTGAAGTTAGGGTGTCAGCTACAAGGGACATGAACTTCTGGGAGCCAGAGATGTTCTATTCTTTGCTATCACAGCTGGTTATCTGAGGTGCTCCCTGCACGCATCTCTACATATCATAAGCCTCCACCAAAGAGTTAAAAAGTCCCTAGAGACAGAAAGTAGATTAGTGGTTGCCAGGGGCTGGTTGAAGGCAGACTGTGGAGTGAGTGCTAATAGTTATGGGGATTCCTTTTGGAGTAATGAAAATGACTTGGAAATACATAGAGGTGGTGGTTGCACAACATTGTGAATGCATGAAATGCCACCGAATGTACACTTTTAAACTGGTTAAAATGATAAATTTCATGTTATGTGAATTTTATTTTATTTATTTATTTATTTTTTTGAGACAGAGTCTCACTCTGCTGCTCAGGCTGGAGTGCAGTGGCGCGATCTCGGCTCACTGCAAGCTCTGCCTCCCACGTTCATGCCATTCTCCTGCCTCAGCCTCGGGAGTAGCTGGGACTACAGGCGCCCACCACCACGCCCGGCTAATTTTCTTGTATTTTTAGTAGACACGGGGTTTCACCATGTTAGCCAGTATGGTCTCTATCTCCTGACCTCATGATGTGCCCGCCTTGGCCTCCCAAAGTGCTGGGATTACAGGTGTAACCACCACGCTTGGTCGAATTTTATTATTATTATTATTATTATTTTGAGACAGAATCTCTGTCTCCAGGTCTCCAGGCTGGAGTGCAGTGGCACCATCTCAGCTCACTGCAACCTCTGACTCCTTGGTTCAAGTGATTCTCCTGCTTCAGCCTCCCAAGTAGCTGGGATTATAGGCACGTGCCACCACGCCCAGCTATTTTTTTTTTTTTGTTTTTTTTTGAGACAGAGTCTCGCTCTGTCACCCAGGCTGGAGTGCAGTGGTGCAATCTCAGCTCAGGTTCACACCATTGGCCTCCCAAAGTGTTGGGATTACAGGTGTTGGTATTACATCCACCTGCCCACCTGCCTTGGCCTCCCAAAGTGTTGGGATTACAGGCGTGAGCCACTACGCCCAGCCTTAATTTTTGTATTTTTAGTAGAGACGGGGTTTCACCATGTTGGCCAGGATGGTCTTGATCTTCTGATCCCGTGATCCGCCTGCTTCAGCCTCCCAAAGTGCTGGGATTATAGGCATGAGCCACTGCACCCAGCCTGTTTTATTTTTTTACATTTAAAAATATATACTTTAATAATAGAGACGGGGTCGGGCACAGTGGCTCATGCTGGTAATCCCAGCACTTTGGGAGGCCGAGGTGGGCGGATGACCTGAGATCAGGAGTTTGAGACCAGCCTGGTCAACACAGCGAAACCTCGTCTCTACTAAATATACAAAAATTATCTGGGCATGGTGGTGTATGCCTGTAATCCCAGCTACTCAGGAGGCTGAGGCAGGAGAATCACTTGAGCCCAGGAGGCAGAGGTTGCAGTGAGCGGAGACCATACCTGGGCTCAAGCTATCCTCCTGCCTTGATCTCTCAAAGTGCTAGGATTACATGCAAGAGCCACCATGCCTGGCCATACATTTTAACTCAATTACCAAAAACAAAAAAAAAAACTTAGGCCGGGCGCGGTGGCTCAAGCCTGTAATCCCAGCACTTTGGGAGGCCGAGACGGGCGGATCACGAGGTCAGGAGATCGAGACCATCCTGGCTAACATGGTGAAACCCCGTCTCTACTAAAAAATACAAAAAACTAGCCGGGCGAGGTGGCGGGCGCCTGTAGTCCCAGCTGCTTGGGAGGCTGAGGCAGGAGAATGGCGTAAACCCAGGAGGCGGATCTTGCAGTGAGCTGAGATCCGGCCACTGCACTCCAGCCTGGGCGACAGAGCGAGACTCTGTCTCAAAAAAAAAAAAAAAATTTAAAGTGATAGAAACCAAACCTCATGATCTACAAAACTGGCTCAATATGGTCATCATCTTCATCCATTTGCATGTCCTTTCACACATTTGCTAATGACTGATCCACCGTGAAGCAGGCTCTGGGCTAAGCACAGTGGATGCAGCAGTGAGTAGAATTTGGAGCTAATATCCTTGTGATTCTCTCTAGCTGAAATGGGAAGGAAGAGATCCCAGAGAATAACATTCTGAGTAGAGGCAACAGCAAGTACACAGGCCCTGAGTTGAGGACAACAGGTCTCCTATGTGGCTGGAAGAGTGATAAGGTCAGAAGTCAGCAGGGCCATACCCTAGAATTGTCACCACAATCGGATTTTTTATTTTTACTTTTTTTTTTGAGATGGAGTCTCGCTTTGTCACCCAGGCTGGAGTGCAGTGGCCAGATCTCGGCTCACTGCAAGCTCCGCCTCCCGGGTTCACGCCATTCTCCTGCCTCAGCCTCCCGAGTAGCTGGGACTACAGGCGCCTCCACCTCGCCCGGCTAGTTTTTTGTATTTTAGTAGAGACGGGGTTTCACCGTGTTAGCCAGGATGGTCTCGATCTCCTGACCTCGTGATCCGCCCGTCTCGGCCTCCCAAAGTGCTGGGATTACAGGCTTGAGCCACCGCGCCCGGCCTATTTTTACTTTTTAAGATGGAGTTTCGCTCTTGTTGCCCAGGTTGGAGTGCAGTGGCACGACCTTGGCTCACCGCAACCTCTGCTGCAGTGAGCTGAGATTGCCGCCATTGTACTCCAGCCTGGGCAACAGTGTGAGACTCCGTCTCAAAAAAAGGAAAAAAAAAAGACAGAAAAGACAGAAGAGGGGCCAGGTGCAGTGGCTCTTGCTTGTAATTCCAGCGCTTTGGGAGGCCAAGGCAGGAGGATTGCTTGAGAGCAGGATTTTGATACCAGCCTGGGCAACATAACAAGACCCCATCTCTACTAAAAAAAAAAAAA
>NW_016814433.1:66904-68895 GCF_001698545.2 Rhinopithecus bieti | reverse complement strand
AAAAAAAAAAAAAAAAAAAAAAAAAAAAAAGCTGGACATGGTGTAGACCTAGGTACTTGGGAGGCTGAGATTGGAGAATCCCTTGAGGTGAGGAGTTCCAGGCACCACTGCACTCAACCTAGGTGACACAGCAAAATGGTCTCTATAAATTTAATAAATAAATAGGAAGAGAGGACACAAAGAAGGTCATGTGAAGACAGAGACAGAAATTTGAGGGCAGGTATGGTGGCTCACACCTGTAATCCCAGCACTTTGGGAGGCTGAGGTGGGCAGATCACCTGAGGTCAGGAGTTTGAGACAAGTTTGCCCAAAATGGTGAAACCCTGTCTCTACTAAAAATACAAAAATTAGCTGGGCATGGTGGTGTGTGCCTGTAGTCCCAGCTACTCAGGAGGCTGAGGCATGAGAATTGCTTGAACCTGGGAGGAGGAGGTTGCAGTGAGCCAAGTTCACGTTACTGCACTCCAGCCTGGGTGACAGAATGAGACTCCGTTTAAAAAATAAATAAATAGGCCAGGTGCGGTGGTTCACAACTGTAATCCCAGCACTTTGGGAGACCGAGGCAGGCGGATCATGAGGTCAGGAGATAGAGATCATCCTGGCTAACACAGTGAAACCCTGTCTCTACTAAAAATACAAAAAATTAGCCCAGCATGGTGGCGGGCGCCTGTAGTCCCAGCTACTCGGGAGGCTGAGGCAGGAGAATGATGTGAACCCGGGAGGCGGAGTTTGCAGTGAGCCGAAATCATACTACTGCACTCCAGCCTGGGTCACAGAGTGAGCCTCCGTCTCTAAAATAAATAAATAAATAAATAAAAATAAAAAAGAAGGCCCGGCGTGATAGCTCACGCCTGTAATCTCACCACTCTGTGAGGCTGAGGCGGGTGGATCACCTGAGGTCAGAAGTTCGAGATCAGCCTGGTCAACATGGTGAAACCCTGTCTCTACTAAAAATACAAAAAATAAGTCAGGCGTGGTGGTGGACACCTGTAATTCCAGCTACTTGGGAGGCTGGGGCAGAAAACTCTCTTGAACTTGGGAGGCAGAAGTTGCAGTGAGCAGAGATCATGCCATTGTACTCCATCTTAGGCAACAAGAGTGAAACTCCATTTCAAAAAAAAAAAAAAGGCAAGGCATGGTGGCTCATGCTCATGCCTGTAATCCTAGGTAGGCAGGTAGATCATCTGAGGTCAGGAGTTCCAGACCAGTCTGGCCAACATGGTGAAACCCCTTCTCTACTAAGAATACAAAAGTTGGCCAGGTATGATGGTGCACGCTTGTAATCCCAGCACATTGAGAGGCCCAGATGGGCAGATCACGAGTTCAGGAGATGGAGACCATCCTGGCTAACATGGTGAAACCTGTCTCTACTGAAAATACAAATAAATTAGCCGGGCATGGTGGTGGGCGCCTGTAGTCCCAGCTACTCAGGAGACTAAGGCAGGAGAATGGCGTGAACCTGGGAGGCAGAGTTTGCAGTGAGCCAAGATTGCGCCACTGCACTCCAGCCTGGGAGACAGAGCAAGACTTTGTCTCAAAAAAAAAAAAAAAAAGTATACAAAAATTATCCGGGTGTGGTAGTGAGCGCCTGTAATCCCAGCTACTCAGGAGGCTGAAGCAGGAGAATCACTTGAACTCAGGAGGCAGAGGTTGCAGTGAGCCAAGATCACGCCACTGCATTCCAGCCTGGGTAACAGAGCAAGATTCCATCTCAAAAAAAAGAAAAAAGAAGAAAAAAGAAATTTGAGTGATGTAGCCACAGTGCCTCCTCAGAAAGTGGCTTTGGGGGTGACACCTGAGGGTGGGAAGGAGAGCACGCACAGGTGTGGGGTTTGAGGAAGAAAGAGAGGGTAAGGATGGCTATATTCAGGTAGGCGGCACAACCAGGCAGTAGGCAGTCCTCAGCTGGCCTGGGTGCAGTCTGAGTGACCTGACCACTGCATATTGGTACACCTGTCTTTTTTTTTTTTTTTTTTTTTTTTTTTTTTTTT
>NW_016814433.1:65611-66781 GCF_001698545.2 Rhinopithecus bieti | reverse complement strand
GTCTCGGCCTCCCAAAGTGCTGGGATTACAGGCTTGAGCCACCGCGCCCGGCTTAAATTTTATTTTAAAGACAGGGCCTCGCTCTGCCGTCCCAGGCTGGAGTGCAGGGGCGCGATCATAGCTCACTGCAGCCAACTCCTGGGCTCAAGCGGTCTTAAGGTGTCAGCCTGTGGCATCAACTTTCCCTGTTATCAGAGGAAGGAAGCCAGGGGCCAGGGCCTCTTCAGGGTGGTGGGCTGGAGGGGGCGGGCCGGCTCGCGAGGCGTGGCCCTATGAAGGGGCAGGCTGGGCGCGGAGGCGGTGACTATGCCGCGGAGGGGGCGGGCCCAGATTTGGGGGGCCGCGCGCCAGAGATGGAACAAAGGCAGAGGCGGGGACAAAGCCCCGCGGCCCCCGGTCCCCATCAGGAACAAAGGCCACACCCGGCCCAACGGCCGACGCACCCGTGCTGCAGCCAGCCGTGCTGCAGCCACGTGCGGACACCTGGGAGCGGGGCCTGGGGAGGCTGTGCCCCGTTACCCTCACGCCCCGCCCGGCTGCCCACTTTACCTGTGGGCGCCTTGGGAGTGGCGAATGGGTTTCACGGTGGTTCGCGCCAGTCCTCGCGGCCTCCAGACATCCTCCGGAAGCTGTCACCTACCCCGCCCCCAGCCGTTGTCACCTGGACCGGAGACCTCAGGGCCCCAGGGGCACTGCACAGGGGGCTGAGGTCCACCCCTCCCCCAGGGCAGCCTCAATGCACCCACCCAGGTTTTCAACGCGCTGACAGTCCCTAGGCGGGTTCGCCTCTACCTTCAGACCCTGCTCTCCCCGCAAACATGATTCCTCTCCCCCAGATCCCGCGTCCCTCAGAGTTCTCTCATACACCCCGCTTCCCTCCTCAGACAGGATTCTCCCCACACACCCCGCTTCCCTCCTCAGACAGGATTCTCCCCACACACCCCGCTTCCCTCCTCAGACAGGATTCTCCCCACCACACACCCCGCTTCCCTCCTCAGACAGGATTCTCCCACCACACACCCCGCTTCCCTCCTCAGACAGGATTCTCCCCACACACCCCGCTTCCCTCCTCAGACAGGATTCTCCCCACACACCCCGCTTCCCTCCTCAGACAGGATTCTCCCCACACAGACCCCGCTTCCCTCCTCAGACAGGATTCTCCCCACACAC
>NW_016814433.1:30843-61613 GCF_001698545.2 Rhinopithecus bieti | reverse complement strand
CAGCCTCGGCAGCAGCGGCCTCGGCCGCCTCTGGCAGCCCGGGCCCGGGCGAGAGCTCCGCTGGCAGCGAAAAGCGCTCCACCGCCTCTTCGACCGCGGCCTCGGCCTCGGCTTCGGCCTCGGTGTCGTCGCCCGCGGGGGGCGGCGCCGAGGCGCTGGAGCTGCTGGAGCACTGCGGCGTGTGCAGAGAGCGCCTGCGACCCGAGAGGGAGCCCCGCCTGCTGCCCTGTTTGCACTCGGCCTGTAGTGCCTGCCTAGGGCCCGCGGCGCCCGCCTCCGCCAACAGCTCCGGGGACGGCGGGGCTGCGGGCGACGGCGCCGGTAAGTACGAAGTGATCGGGGCCACCCCTCCCCCTACTCTCTGCCTTTGATTCCGACTGGGTGCAGAGATGAGGATACCACCTGGGCAAGAGGATGGGGGCCCGGACAGTGCACGGGGAGTACTTTCTGGGTCGTGCATAGGGACGTGGGTTTGGGCTGGTCGCTGAGATGAGACATCTGACTAAAGTTGGAGAAAAGACTCGGGGAGGGGAGGGGAGGGACTGGCTCGCTGCGGGATAATGGTCGGGGGGCCCACCCAGCAGGGGGATGAGGGGGGCCATAACTTGGGTGGGAACTTGTAACAGTCTCCCACATCCCTGCCTCTCGAAGTGGTGGACTGTCCTGTGTGCAAGCAACAGTGCTTCTCCAAAGACATCGTGGAGAATTATTTCATGCGTGATAGTGGCAACAAGGCTGCCACCGACGCCCAGGATGCTAACCAGGTGCGTCCAACCTCAGCAACCACAGGGAGGTTTCTGGGGAGGGGGCATCTACCCAGGAGGAGCTTGACACCAGCTCCCAGGCTGTTACTCGACTTTCCCAAGGCTCTGGGTGGGCTGTCTAGGCTGGGTCAAGAGACCAATCTTAATCTTGGGTTGTATTTTCTGGGGTGTAGATGTGGATCTAGCAAGTTGTCTTTCTTTCTCTGACCCTGCCTTTGTCTGGCAGTGCTGCACTAGCTGTGAGGATAATGCTCCAGCTACCAGCTACTGTGTGGAGTGCTCGGAGCCTCTGTGTGAGACCTGTGTAGAGGCGCACCAGCGGGTGAAGTACACCAAGGACCACACTGTGCGCTCTACTGGTACGTGAGGTTGAGGGGGCTATTGGAGTTGCTCTCCCGTATGTGCCCTCAGTTGCCTTTATAGTGTTGGTTGCATTTGGTGGATGGGTCCTGGAGTTCTCCAGGGGGTGCCGCCCGAAGGGCGCGAGGGCAGAACTCCAAAAGCAGGAAAACTGGAGTTGCGGTGTGTAGTCTCTAGGGCTTAGGTGGGGGGGGGGGGGGAAGGGGAGACAGGGGAGACCTTAATGTGCTGCAGGGAGGTACAGAGGGTTTGAGGAAGCTTATCAGGGAGTTCTCAGTCCTGGTGTTGAAGGGCTCAGAATATGCAAACAGGGAAAGGCATGGTGTGAAGGGCCTACTGGGTTTGTGGTTCCCTGGCAAACATCTGGTATAAGATGCTGTTAGGGAAAATGAGACTTTGTGGGTCCATGGGTTATAAGTGATGGTGATTTCTGGAAGCGTTTTAGCTTTTGAGTTGGCAGAGACTTACCCAGAGTTTGGTTTGGCATTTGCAGCTTTTCACAGTCACACGCTGGCTTTGATTTGGAAAGGAGCTTGAGAGTCTTTTGAGTCTAGCCTAGTTTTTGGGCCAGAATCCTCCCATGAGTGGCCTTTTGGTAGCCATACTGTGATTCTTCCCATCCAGAGGCCAGCATTGGTGGAAGATAGTGGGAAGGTGGCGGCTGTGGGGCCTGAGGAGCCAGGAGGGATAGGCAGGGGGCTGCAGGGTGTCCTACATTCCAGATGTCCCAAGCAAAGGTCAGGGTGCAGGAATGGGTGGCACTGGGGAAGTCAGTTTCCCCAGTGAGCACTGATGCTACGTATTTTGGATTTGGTTGGTATGTTGGACCACTGTGCTTAATCGGTTTTCTAATGGGGAAGCAGGCTTTGAAGGTTATTAATGTGTTGGTTTTGGGGTGGAATTATGCTGAGCACCAAGCTCCTGCTCTAGAGCGGGTGTGACCACCATTCTGAGGGTCCTGGTTTGACATTTCAGCTCTCCCAGTATGAGAACCTCTACGAGGTTTTCTCTGGGCTCTTGGGTAAGAGACCCTGGTGTTCTCTTGTCAGGGAAGAGGGAGGAAGTTAACCATGAAAGGAGAAGAAAAGGAGTCCAGAGTGGTTTGTAGGCGGAATTCTGAGTATGTCCACTTGGAGAAGTTGTCAGTAAAGGGAACAGTGTGGGGGGGGGGTAGTCCTGTTTTTCCGGAGGCTATCCTTACCTTTACATTGTTGTCACCTCTAGGAGCTAGAAGAAAGGGATGTGTTTCTCAGCTGTGTTGGGGCAGAGGTTTCTGGGAGCAAGGAATTGGGCTTGCAGGCCTGTATTCTTCGCTGGCCACACCTTCTACATCTTCCCAATAAATGGCGTAGTGTCACAGAATAGGCAGGAAATGAGGCCCCAACTTAGTCTGCTTCCTGAGTTGGGGGTGGTGAAGGGCAAGGTCCAGCCTTATGATTCCGACTCCCTAGGGCCTGCCAAGTCTCGGGATGGTGAACGTACCGTCTATTGCAACGTACACAAGCATGAACCCCTTGTGCTGTTTTGTGAGAGCTGTGATACTCTCACCTGCCGAGACTGCCAGCTCAATGCCCACAAGGACCACCAGTGAGTCCCAAGGCATAGTGGTTGGGTGGGTGTCACCCCTTCCCTAGCTTAGTGCTCAGGAACACATTTGTCTGCTCTCAGGTACCAGTTCTTAGAGGATGCAGTGAGGAACCAGCGCAAGCTCCTGGCCTCACTGGTGAAGCGCCTTGGGGACAAACATGCCACATTGCAGAAGAGCACCAAGGAGGTTCGCAGCTCGTAAGTGTGGGTTCTGGAGCTGTGGAGTGGCCCAGGGCAGCAAGACCCTACCTAGCCTGACCTGCTCTGTTCCCTAGGATTCGCCAGGTGTCTGACGTACAGAAGCGTGTGCAAGTGGATGTCAAGATGGCCATCCTGCAGATCATGAAGGAACTGAATAAGCGGGGCCGTGTGCTGGTCAACGATGCCCAGGTAATCCTTGTGCCAGTGAGAGGGTCCCTGAGCCCCCTCTGCTGATTGATGATGCTTTCCCGGGTTAAGGAGTGATCCTAGTGTTCTCTGCCTTCTTTGCTTACCTCATACATTTTCCATTTGCAGAAGGTTACTGAGGGGCAGCAGGAGCGCCTGGAGCGGCAGCACTGGACCATGACCAAGATCCAGAAGCACCAGGAGCACATTCTGCGCTTTGCCTCTTGGGCTCTGGAGAGTGACAACAACACAGCCCTTCTGCTTTCTAAGAAGTTGGTGTGTACTGGTGGGCTTCCAGCTGGTGGGTTCCAGGCAGGTGGCTCCCAGTACCTCAAATCCCTATTTGTTGTTGGTGTGCTCATTCTTTCTTCCCTTTTACTCCCAACCAGATCTACTTCCAGCTGCACCGGGCCCTCAAGATGATTGTGGATCCCGTGGAGCCACATGGCGAGATGAAGTTTCAGTGGGACCTCAATGCCTGGACCAAGAGTGCCGAGGCCTTCGGTGGGTCCCAGGTCTACCTTCCTCTACTTTGTTATTACCCCATGTGCTGTACCTTCTTATGTTTCTCTTTTCTTTGTGCAGGCAAGATTGTGGCAGAGCGTCCTGGCACTAACTCAACAGGCCCTGCACCCATGGCCCCTCCAAGAGCCCCAGGGCCCCTGAGCAAGCAGGGCTCTGGCAGCAGCCAGGTGAGCAGGAGAGAGGACCCAGGAAGGGGTGGGCAGGGAATGGGGTCCAACAGGGTTCCTGTCCCACTGAGGCAGAAGGCTCTGCTTTGTTCACAGCCTATGGAGGTGCAGGAAGGCTATGGCTTTGGGTCAGGTGAGTGGGTCTGCCTAGTGGGTGGGGAAGGGCCCCAGTGCTGTTTCTACCCCAACCTGCCAGTCTTCTTTCTCCATTTTCTAAGTAGATGATCCCTACTCAAGTGCAGAGCCCCATGTGTCAGGTGTGAAACGGTAAGTATGGCACCTCCCCTGGGGGGTGGAGGTGGATGGAGGGTGGGGGTGTACTCATGCCAGGTTGCTGCATCTGCAGGTCCCGCTCAGGTGAGGGCGAGGTGAGCGGCCTCATGCGCAAGGTGCCACGAGTGAGCCTAGAACGCCTGGACCTGGACCTCACAGCTGACAGCCAGCCACCCGTCTTCAAGGTCTTCCCAGGCAGTACCACTGAGGACTACAACCTTATTGTTATTGAACGTGGCGCTGCCGCTGCAGCTACCGGCCAGCCAGGAACTGCACCTGCAGGAACCCCTGGTGCCCCACCCCTGGCTGGTATGGCCATTGTCAAGGTAAGCCTGTCCCAAGGAACTATAGCTGTAGGAGGAAGGCTGTAGTCCAGGTCTGGACCCTGTTGAACACCCCTCATCACCACCTTGCAGGAGGAGGAGACGGAGGCTGCCATTGGAGCCCCTCCTACTGCCACTGAGGGCCCTGAAACCAAACCTGTGCTTATGGCTCTTGCGGAGGGTCCTGGTGCTGAGGGTCCCCGCCTGGCCTCACCTAGTGGCAGCACCAGCTCAGGGCTGGAGGTGGTGGCTCCTGAGGGTACCTCAGCTCCAGGTGGTGGCCCGGGAACCCTGGATGACAGTGCCACCATTTGCCGTGTCTGCCAGAAGCCAGGTGATCTGGTCATGTGCAACCAGTGTGAGTTTTGTTTCCACCTGGACTGTCACCTGCCGGCCCTGCAGGATGTACCAGGGTGAGTGTGAGGCTGGTGTGGGTCTAGTCTGGGTGTTGGGCTCTCTGGACAGGATCATGTGCAGACCCTTATTCTCTTCACCCTAGGGAGGAGTGGAGCTGCTCACTCTGCCATGTGCTCCCTGACCTGAAGGAGGAGGATGGCAGCCTCAGCTTGGATGGTGCAGACAGCACTGGTGTGGTGGCCAAGCTCTCGCCAGCCAACCAGCGGGTGAGGGCTGGGGTTACTTAGGTGGGGTTGCCCAGAGAGGCTTTATAGGTGCTACCCAGAGCTGTGACATCTGGTACACTGTTTGTAGAAATGTGAGCGTGTCCTGCTGGCTCTCTTCTGTCATGAACCCTGCCGCCCCCTGCATCAGTTGGCTACCGACTCTACCTTCTCCCTGGTGAGTCCTAGGACGGGAAAGTGGAGGGGGGGTGGTGGCTGCCGGGTCTCACCCTCAACTTATGCATGTATATGTGTGTCTTTGTGTGTGTATGTGTGATCTGCCTGCAGGACCAGCCCGGTGGCACCCTGGATCTGACCCTGATCCGCGCCCGCCTGCAGGAGAAGTTGTCACCTCCCTACAGCTCCCCACAGGAGTTTGCCCAGGATGTGGGCCGCATGTTCAAGCAATTCAACAAGTTAACTGAGGTGAGCCAGTGGAACGGAGGGGCTGTGGGCAGGGAGAGATGTGAAGGAAAGAGCTAGGACCCATTCATCCACTGCATTCCTGCTTGGTCCAGGACAAGGCAGACGTGCAGTCCATCATCGGCCTGCAGCGCTTCTTCGAGACGCGCATGAACGAGGCTTTCGGTGACACCAAGTTCTCTGCTGTGCTGGTGGAGCCCCCGCCGATGAGCCTGCCTGGTGCTGGCCTGAGTTCCCAGGAGCTGTCTGGTGGCCCTGGTGATGGCCCCTGAGGCTGGAGCCCCCATGGCCAGCCCAGCCTGGCTCTGTTCTCTGTCTTGTCACCCCATCCCCACTCCCCTGGTGGCCTGACTCCCACTCCCTGGTGGCCCCATCCCCCAGTTCCTCACGATATGGTTTTTACTTCTGTGGATTTAATAAAAACTTCACCAGTTCCTCAGGCCTTGGCTAGTTGGGGGGCTGTGGTCCTAGGGCCTGGTTTATTGACTGTATCTGCTCTTCAGCCTTATCAAGCACTGGTGGCACGAGGGAGGGGGGTCTTGTCCTCAGCCTACCCAAGCCCATGTGTATGGATGCCTAGGGAGTGGGGAAGGCTGCCTCCTTGCCCTTTCTGGATATGGGGAGGGCACCCAGGGCAAAGGATGTACACACTAGAGGCTTGTTGGGTACCCTGTGCGATACTGGGTGGGTGTGACCTGCAGCCCTGTGTAGGCAGGGTTAGCCCCACTCTACTGAATGCTTCGTAAACTTTGGTGCTGTAGCTGTTTCTCATCTTCAGATGGTACCACAGTGAACTGAGACCTTCCAAATATGGTTTTTTCCGTCTCCCTTTGCTGAGTCTACTTAACATTATCATTCATCCCTGTGTTATGATTTAGTTACTCTACAGTTGAGCCCGTGTGAATTTCAAGGCCACCCCCTTGCCTCTGTTGGTTGGTCTGGACTGGCCTCCGAATGTTGTCATTAAACCATCACTGGACCAAACAGTGTTGGGCAGTACAGCCTGGGAGATGGAGGACTGGCCTCTCAAGATCCTACCAGGGTGTTTGGGGGAGCCCAGTATCTTGGGAGAGGGGATAGAGCAGGGCCCACAGCTCACCTCAAGCTCCCAACCCCTGAAAAACCCCAGGTGGACTTTGCTTGTCCACCCCTGCCCCAAACCCTAACCCTTAGCTTTGTACCAAGTGCCTCTTGCCTTAGGTGATACTTGTCCTCCCAGGGACCCCAGCCTGGTCCCACATCAGGCCAAAAGTCACATGGGCCTAGAGACTAGTGTCCAATCTCTTTTATTACAGAGGGGTTAGGGTAAAAGATCCTGGGCATCCACTGGTTATGTTGGAGTGGCAGGGGGCACTCAGTCCCTCCGCAGGTTCTTGAGCCGTTCCTCCAGGTCTGCATCAGCATCAGCTAGGGCTGAGGCTGCGGCCTCTGCTTTTTTCCCACCAGCAGCCACACTGAGCGAGCCCCCAGTTGAGGGGAGGTCTGCAGAGAAAGGGGGGGTTTGAGCAGGGGGGAATCAGGCTGAGTGGGAAACGCAGTGGAGGGGAGTATTGCAGGGAAAGGGAGGGCTTGGGGCTGTGGGTGGGCCTTGGGTGGGAAATGGGGCCCAGGTTTTGGAGCACTCACTTGACAGCTCATCTGTTAGGCTAAGTCCCAGCTCATCCAGGACCTGGGACACAACAGCATCACTAGGGAAGAGAGAGAACTCAATGAGGGCTATGCATTCCATGAGGGCCAGGCAAACATCTCTACCCTCCCATCCAGTTTCCCCATACCTCTCCTCTTCATCTTCCTCATCACCCATGGCATCATCAATGGCATCATTCATCATCTCCTCCTTCATATCCATGATCTCTGCCTGCCGCTCAAACTCCATCATGATCTTCTGGATCTGGGGCAACTTCAGCTGGAAGTGGTAGGAGTGTGAGTGTGGTCCCCATGGGTCGTGGGAGTGGGAAGGGGATTGGGAAAAGCGCANTGCATTCCATGAGGGCCAGGCAAACATCTCTACCCTCCCATCCAGTTTCCCCATACCTCTCCTCTTCATCTTCCTCATCACCCATGGCATCATCAATGGCATCATTCATCATCTCCTCCTTCATATCCATGATCTCTGCCTGCCGCTCAAACTCCATCATGATCTTCTGGATCTGGGGCAACTTCAGCTGGAAGTGGTAGGAGTGTGAGTGTGGTCCCCATGGGTCGTGGGAGTGGGAAGGGGGATTGGGAAAAGCGCACCTGTCTGTTCATGGTGCCCATGGCCTTGGTGACACCCTTCATGGCTTGTGCCATCGAGTTGTTGGACTTGAGTGTCTGAATCTTGAGGGACACAGCCTGGATGTTGGCCCGCATCAATACAAACTTGCGCACATAGCGCCGGGTGCGCACCAAGTCTTTTGCCATGATGCGAACGGCATCCTGCAGAGTAGACAAGAGTATCAAGGACACAGGAATGAGATTATCCTATACTTCTTGACACCCCATTAGTTAGGTGTTCCTCCCCACCACCCCAATTCGCAATTCCACTTGAAGTTTACAGAGACTTTGTGGCTAACCCAGTGGTCACTGGTCCCTCCCTCCTGACCTAACCCTTCTCTGCCTCTTGGGCCACGAACTCCCTGGGCTCCTTTGTAAGGTCCTCCTCACCTCTCTTGATTCGTAAATAGTAAAAGAAAGGCCCCAGGCTCACTCCTTAGGGTTCCTTTTCTCTCCACGTTTTCAGTCATTCTTTTGACTTACAACAGCCATTGCTCAATTTCTATTCCCAGCCCAAAGAATCTGCCCCTTCTTCCACTTGATACAAACCCACACCTCAAACTATCCAGAATCACATATAAACCTGAGGCTCAGCTTTTGATTTCCTCTCCAAACATCTTTCTTGCCCATCCCAAGAAATGCTGTCTTCTCTGCCTACCTATTCAGGCCAAAACCCTCTCACCAATCAAAGGCTGTGTTCCTTCTTCATGTTTCCTTACTGGTTTTGGCAGCCTCTTGGCTGTAGCTTATCCTTATCCTGTTTTTTTTTTTTTTTTTTGAGATGGAGTCTTGCTTTGTTGCCTAGGCTGGAGTGCTGTGGCACAATCTTGGCTCACTGAAACCTATGCCTCCCGGGTTCAAGCAATTCTCCTGCCTCAGCCTCTCGAATAGCTGGAATAACAAGCATGCACCACCATGTCCGGCTAATTTTTGGTAGAGCGGGCTTCTGCTATGTTGGCCAGCCTAGTCTTGAACTCCTGACCTTGGGTGATCCATCCACCTCAGCCTCCCAAAGTGCTGGGATTACAGGTGTGAGCCACCATGCCTGGCCAACTTATCCTTATAGTTACTTTTTTTCTTTCTTTTTTTTTTTTTTTTTGAGACAGTCTCACTCTGTTGCCCAGGCTGGAGTGCAGTGGCACGATCTCAGCTCACTGTAACCTCCGCCTCCTGGGTTCAAGTGATTGTCTTGCCTCAGCCTCTGGGGTAGCTGGGATTACAGGCGTGCACCACCACACCCAGCTAGTTTTTTGTATTTTTAGTAGAGACGGGGTTTCACCCTGTTGGTCAGGCTGGTCTCGAAGTCCTGACCTCAGGTGATCCAACCACCTTGGCCTCCCAAAGTGCTGGGATTACAGGTGTGAGCTACCGCGCCCAGCCCTGTAATCCCTAACCTTTCAACTTAGCTCCCACTTTGGCCCACAATTCTGAATTGTCTGGTCCATGCCCAACTCTTGAAGCTCACCTGTCATCTCCCATTTTGTCGAGGCTGTCTTTTAACATTTGCTGCTCTGTCTGCTTGACACATTCCCTGCCCAGATCTGTAGGCTCACTGTCATCGCTCAAGCCTTGGCTCTCATACCAGTTCCTTGGAGGCAGCCTTCCAGACCCTCAAACTAGGGAAGCCTTGCTGACCTTTCACTCCACTCATTTTGCTGAAAGCACCTGTGTTTGGTGTCTGGTCTCTCTTGTTCACTGCTGTTACAGCCGTGCCTGATTGACAGCAACCTGCCCCTGACCACCCACACTCACCATCTGGCCTTGCTTGGCCATCTTCTTAATGTCTGCAATTATTTTCTTCTCCTGGGTCTCTAGTTTCTGTCGCTCGCGGTCCAGCTCCCGCATGGCACGGTTCAGGGCCCTCTGGTTCTGCCGCAGTAGCTCCTCTGGCGTCTTCCGGCGCCCGAACAACAGGTCCATGGTGGTAGAAGCCCACTGGCAGGCCTGAGACAGATGTGAGGCCCAGTTGTAGGGCAGGGGGCCCAGAAGGAGAGCAAGAAGCAGAACAGGGTCACGGGAGCCTTGCCAAACGGGAAGGGGCTGAGACTGGAGACAGGAATGAGGGGCCAAAAGGGAGCAGCTGAGAGCACTGGGATTGTCCCGGGGACATATAAGGGGGACAGGTAGACCTGAAAATTATCCAAGCGCTGGCCCGAGCCCCTCCATCCCCATGCCCCCACAGAAGTTTCGGCTTCCAAATTCAGCTTTTCTCTCCAGACCCATGGGTGAGGCCCTGGAGTCCTTGATACGACTGAGAGCGGGGGGCGACGCGAGTTGGAGCACTAGTGTTTTGGGGACCGTGGGCACCGAGCACAGGGCAATTGTGGGGGTTCTGATAGAGGAGGACAGGATGGGCGGAGACCCTAAGAACCAAGAAAGGTGAATGTGGGGCTGTGAAGCTGAGGACAAGGCATTACAATCTGGGAACCCTGAATGCTGAGGGAGACGGTTGGGAGCGTTGGGGCATCCTGTACACCGAGGACGGGATGATGGAGGTTGGGTCGCACTATACACCGAGGACAGAGAGTCAGTGGGCCCGGCACCAAAGCAAGGTGGTGTTGGAGACGTCGATGTTGACGACAGGGTCCCAGGGAGAAGCGAGGCAGCGGACACCCGGGCGAGTAGAAAGCCTCGTACGCTGCCGCCCGCACGCCCGCCCGAGATCCGCGGTCCAGCAGGGGCCACTCACCGGAGCTGGGACGGGCACCCGCTTCCGCTTCCGGGTCACGCTTCTTTCTGGGTTCCCCGACTTGCCCACCTACCAAGGCCCCTCGATCCAGTCGCCTCCGCCGCCGTTTCCGGATTAAACGACGTGACGTATCATGCCCCGCCCGCACCCGGAAGGTTGGGAGGCTACCAGGAGCGCGCGTGCGTACGTGCCCTGGAATGGGCCAGCGTTCGAGCGCATGCGCAATAGCTCCCGTTTCCTTAGCGCGTCAGTATTCCATGTTTGAGTCCCGCCCGAGTGGCCCAACCAAGCCAGTACCTGGGTGGGCACTTTCCACCCAACCTCCACTTGAGTGCCCAGCTTATCCGTGAGACCCTGACTTCTGCCGGAGGCCTCAGATAGGAGCCTCAGGAGGCTCCTCCTCCTTGGTGGGCCCACCCACACAAGAAAGGGGCAAAGCTAGAGATGGCTTGTTTCTTCCACTGTGCTGCCCTCTTGGCCAGGAACCCAGAGGTCACTGGATCCTGCCTACGCTTCTCATCCTAGAGTAGGCTTCATCCCAACCAACCCCAGGCTCAGGCCTGGTATCCCCACCAACTCGAGAGCTGCCCCAGGCACTGGGCAGCCTGTTGTAGGGTGCTCCAATGCCACCTGTGACCAGACGTTCCACCACCCCAGCTTTGCAGGCCCTAATGGACCTCAGCTGCCCCACCCACCCCATAGAAGTAAGAAGCAGAGGCCATGCAGTAACATTCCCCTTTAATAGCCTGGTGCGACCTCCAGAGGTGGAGGGGTGGGTTGCCTGGGCCCAGCTACCCAGGCCCCTTGCCCACCCACTCCACAGCCCAGAGTGGGGGCTGAACAAGCACCCAGCAGGGGGGCTAGACAAGCCAATTCATTTCCCATCGCTGAGTGGGTCGGGGGAGGCAGCGCCGACCTTAATCACATGGTGGTAAAAAAAAAAAAAAAAAAAAAAAAATAACTAGGGGCAAGTGGCAGGAAGGGGAGGCAAGGCCAAGGCAGGGAATTCCCCACGGGCCGCCCCCCAAACCCCTACCGATGGCCCCCAATAAATATTTGCAGGGGATGCCAGGGCTTGTGGCCGTGGCGGGGGTGGGTATGCGCCAACCCTATTTCAGGCAGCGCTCGAAGTAGGTGGAGCCGATGTAACCACCCCGCATGGAGCGCTGCACGTTCTGCTCAAACAGCCGCCGGTTGTTCTGCAGGACCTCTGCCGCCTCCTTGTTCAGTGGGTCCTCGGGGTTGGGCTCCTGTGGCCAGTACAGGTTGGGGGGTCAACAGGCCAGAGGGACAGAAGGCCAGTCTCCCCAGACCCAACCACCTATTCCTACTCACCAAGAAGAGATACTGCAGGCCATAAATTATGGAGTTTATCGTAAGGACTGGCTTCCAGTCCTCTCTGTGGACAGAGAGCATCAGGGTCAGAGCTTGGTGAGTGGGAGACTGCCACAGGCCCCTCCGGTATTGGGCAGGTCGGATCCAGGGCATAGGAGAGTGAGCATGTGAGAGGCTGGGAGGGAGGGTGTGGAGGCCAGGCCAGGGAGAAAACCAAGGTCAGGCCATGAGGAAGATGACTGGGAAATGAAGAAACCACAGACAACAAAGGGGTGGGAAGGGACAGTCTGATGTAGTGCCCACAAGACCATGAGGGGGACCTGGCAGGCAGGGCTGGGGAGGGCAGTAGAGGGCTCGTGCCTTCACCTGAGGATGTTGAGGCAGACGTTGCCCTCGAGGTCAATGTTGGGGTGATAGACCATTGTCTCACACTTCACCTTGGGGGGATCATGTGGGTAACCCTGGCCCACCTGGCTCCAGGAAAAGAAAGGAGAGATGGGTAGGTCCCTGGAAGGGCTTCAGCTGCTGCCTCATCAGTCCAGGGAGCCATCCCTGCCTGCCTGGGACTCACCTTAAAACTGAACACAAACTTCCCACTCTTGTAGAAGCCCTGGGAGGGAAAGGGGGAGAAGAAAATTTTAGGGTTCCATCCTGTGGGGCCTGATGGGCAGAACACGTCTCCCTCCTCTCAGTGGGGACACCCTTGGTCTGCTCCTGGGAATTCAGCCATATGCACCCTCACCTCATCAGGACAGATGACCAGCTTGAAGTTGAGGAGGTCGTCTGGATCTGAGAAGCTGATATCACACGTCTTGGGCAGGTTCAGCTCGTTTATGTCTGGGTTTGGGCAGCAGAGAGTGGGGGTCAAAAAGAGGGAGGGGAAGAGAGAGAGAAAGGGAGCCAGCAGGACACTTAGGGCAGGTGTTTGTTAGCAGAGCCCCCATGGTCTCCTCCTAGACCCCTAGGCCTCTGTCCTGGGCTGTGCTCCACACCTCCAGCCCTCTCCCTGCTCCCTAGCTTGGCTCTTGTGGATACACATCATACCCCAAGCATGCATGTTTAGTTGTGTATGCGTGTCCCAACTCCTGGCCCAGAGTAACCCCCAACTCTTCTGTATCCACAGCTCCCAAATGCCCCCACTCCCAAACATCCTCTGACTGCCCTAAACTCCAGACTCCCCATCCATGACCTCCACTCTCCAGTATCTACCTGTTCACCTAAACTCAAAAATCCTGCCCACCCCCACCAACCCTCAGTCCTCACTGTCCTTCCTCTTCTGTCTCTCAGACCCAGCTTCCCATCTGACCCCCACAATCTCAAGTCCCCACCCCCCACCACCCTGCCCCACCTCCTCTGACTCTGAGGTTCACAGCACAATAGCCTAAATTTTCCCTCACCCCTGTCTCCAATCCCTGGTACTCACTAACCTTCCCTCCTCTACCTGTCACCCCAAACCCAAATTGCTGTGACTCTCAGGCAGGCCCATGAGTCCCTGATCCTCCAACCTACTTTACCCGTCTGACTCTGAGATTCCCAGAGACCCCAGCATAATACACTAAATCCTCTCCCACTCATATCCCCAACCTTTAGCCTCTACTATCCGTCTCTTTTTCGCCTGTCACCCCAAACCCAAGTTCCCGTCTAACCCGCATACTCTCGAATCCCCAGCTCCTCCACTCCACTGCCTGACTCTGAGATTCCGAGTCCCTAGTACCAGACACCAGGCCTTCCTAATATCCTAAACCACCACATACCGGGCCCCATCTCTGACCCCCACCCCGTGACTGCATAATCCCAACCCTCAAGACCTGAACTACGACCCCCCCCCACCCCACTCGGGGCCCTCCACTTTTGACCCTCGGCAACAGCATGACTCCCTCCTGACTCTCAACATCACCCGGCCTCAGGCCCTGACCTCCGACCTCCGGCTCCAACCCCATCCCCTGACCCCCTACCCTTCTGGATCCGCAGCTGCGCCGCCGACGCCTTCTTGCTGCTGCCCTTGGTGCCGCCCGCCGACTCCTCCTCCTTCTTCTGCTGCTTCAGCGAGAACAGCTTGATCATCCTGCCGCCGCCGCCGCCGCTGCCGCCGCCGCGGGGCCCGGGACCCCGGCCACCCGGCCCCCGCCGCCGCCGCGTCGCTCCGCTCTCGGACCCGCCGTGCGGCCTCCTCCGCTGCTGCCGCCACCCGCCCGCCTGCCCGCCCGCTCCGCGCCCACCGCGCGGCCCCGCTTCGGCTCCCGTAGTCCGGCTACGGCCTGGCCCAGCGCCTCGCGCTCGCTCGGCAGCTCTCGGCCAAATTCGGCTGTTCTCGGGCCCGCCCGGCCCCGCCCCCACTGCCCCGGGCCGCTCCTTCCTTGCCCTCGCCCACTCTGGTCTCAGGCCCCGCTGCAGCTGCGGACTCGGGGCTGCCCGGACCGTGCCGTTTGCCGCTCAGCTGATCCCTCCGCGAAGGGGCTGCGGCTAGGGGTGGAAGGAGGACGCGGCAGCCGCGGTGACGGCGGGTGGGTATTGGAGGATCGTCTTCCGCGGCAGCAGCGGCTTCAGCGCGGAGATCTGCAACGGCCTCGGGCGCCCCGCGGCTTCGGATATTTCCGCCGCCTGCCCGCTTTGGCCCTTCCCGCCCGGCCTGCGTTGTGCGCCTGCGCAGCCGCCGCAAACCCGCGTTGCTCAGCGATGGAGTTTGGGGTTCGGCCTCCTTCGGCTGGACTCGGGTATTTCCGTTCATGGAGATGACGCTTCGGCGGCCCTGCGAGTCACTTCCGGCGACTCTCGCGGGGCCGGGCAGGAAGCGGGGTTAGCCGCCATCTTTTAGTGGGGCAGACTGGGCCGCTTTGCTCGCGGTCACTTCATCGTATGTTGTGTATGTGCAGAGCGCGGCGGGGGGGGCGTCTCCGCTGCTGCCGCCACCCACACGGCCTGCCTTTGACCCCATAGGTCACAGACAAGGCAGGGTGATCGCGGCAAGACCCTGAGTGAGACTAGAGGCGTTACCCAGAGGGTGCGAGGTCGAGCACCCTCACTGTCCTATCGCAAACCCAAAGATCCCTGTTCCTGGAGATTCTGATTGAGGTAAACTAACAAAACATGTATTGTGCCAGAGAGTGGTAAGCACTGTGGTTACAGTGGTGTAGGGGAAGACCTGTCGGGGTGGACACTTTTGGAACGGAACGTGACGTGCGGGCGGAGCCTGGGCGCTATTGGCATGGGCCCCGAGTTCCAGCGGAGACGCACTGGAGTCTCTGCGCTTCCCCTACTATCTGGAAAAGGGGATGGAGGCGGGGTCAACTTCCCATCCAATTACAGCTCCGCGTGCCTCGGAGGGCGGGAGGAAACGGAACTCTGCGGGTCTGCGACTTCTGGCCGTCACCACAGAAACTACCGGCCCCGGGAGCGCATGGTGTGGTGGCCTTTCCCTGCGGGGTCCCCCAGGCTCCACTCCTCTGATTCTGCAGATCCTCCCCCAGGAGTGGCCCCTGGCCAAGGCTGGCTTGTCTGCTTCCCCGAGGTCAGGCCCCTAGTCTTGGGGGTTAGGGTGACTTGAAGCAGCAGGGGGAAGTCCGGCTGCACCCCGGAAGAAGCTTGGACACACAAACCTCAAGTCTCTGTTACTGGAAATGCCCAGGCCAAGGCTAGCCTGACACCTGCCCAGAGCAAGACCTTGAGTGGGGTTTAAGGCTCAAGCTGTACCCTGCTGCACACAGACCCCTTCTTTGAAACTGCCTTTCACCCTGTGTTACCTGCACCCAAGTCATCCATTGGAGGGGTGGGGGAGAGGGCTGTGTGAAGGACCTGGACAATGGGATTGAAGGGGAAGATGGCTAGGGCAAAATAGTCAATGGCACTCTGTCCTGGAGACGCTGCCCTGAAGCCTGCAGTATGCTGAACTTGCGCTCTCAGCGTCTGTCCACTTTCACCTCAGCTGCATTTCCACTGGTTTGCTGCTGGATCTATTCCTGACTGAATCCTTCCAATGTGCCTAGGGCCAGGGTGGGAGAAGTCTTCAGCTCTAGTGATGGGAATGATCACCACAGGGCAGGGAAACTGGCCCAGGGCCTGCAGTCTTTGCTTCTCAGACTGGTTGGGGATCCATCTGCAGGGTCCTACACCCTCATCACCTGCTGCTTGTAAACACGAGAACAGGAAAGTCCTGAAAAATCTGAATTTCCAGGTAAAATCCTCCAGTTTTAAAACTAGGAAATGGTTTCCTAGGTGTAAAGGAGTTTTACAAAGACATCCTGAGGCAGAATCTGGATCACCAGGTGTCAGTTTGCTCCTGCTGGATCGCATGATCTTGGTTAGCTAGGGAGAATCTGGCCTGTCTGTGTCCTCTCCTGGGGTTTGGCTTGGCCCATGGCCCAGGGGACAGCCATGACAGGGTGTGGAGGGGAGCATGCAGGTTTCAGGCATCAAGTTTAGGCACAGTACCACCCACAAACCTGGGGGTTGGCAGATCCAAGTGGGATCCTTGGCTCCCAGCTGCACGAAGTGCTGTGACCCCACTGGTTCCCTTTGTTCCTCTAGTATTAAGGGTGAGATGCTGAATGTCCCCATGAGTACAGCTCTTCAGCGGGTACTCCCACTGATAGGTGGATATAGGTAGAAAGCCTTGGCCGCTCATGACCACTTCAGGGAGTAGGGTGCTGTTAGGGTAAGGACGACTGGACAGCTGAGCTGGGGTGGGAGAGGTAGTATCATGGGAATTATCAGCGCTAACTTGGAGCAAGGAGGACTGGTGGGCTCAGGAGGCTGGTAACCTCCCTGAGGATTGAGTGTTCTCCCAACCCTTGGAGGCCCTGGTCTCAGTGTCAAGGGAAAATCCTATGGGATGTCGTTGCCAGAGAAGGGCTGGGCTCCAGATCTGCCCACCTAGGCATCACTGCACAGGGCAGAGACCACAAACACCCCTCTTCACCTGCAGCTGTGTTAGGGGCAGGCCAGAACAGGGGTTGGAAAGGGAGAAAAGACTAGGGTAGCAGCATCTCTTCCCCCTGGCAACAGCAGGTCCTTCCAGGAGCAACAGTTTTTACATACCTCCCAGAACCAGGCTCATTGGGCCCCTTGGAGACACCCACACCAGTGCCCCCTCCTCAGGAGTCTCCTAGGCCTTTGGGGCACCCTCCAGAGAATAGAGACCTGCAGACCAGCTGAGCAGTACCCCCTCAGGCCCACAGGGCTTCCCTGCCAGCTAAGAGACCCCAGGACGGGCTCAGCAGTGCCCCCTTCTCAGAGGCCTGAGTTTCAGCTCCATGGGAAACACTGGAGCTTCTAAGTTGCAATGCTTCCCTTTGTTCTTCTAGGCCTAAGGGTCTAGCTGCTTCCTGCAGGAACTTTCCCATTTCTAAGCCAGATTGACTTAACCTTCTCAGTCCCCCATTAGTCACCTAACACCTAGTTAGCTGTGCTGTCTCTTGACCCTGATTGATCAGGCATGGCACCATGCTACACACATATGGACTCCTGGTAGATGCTCACAGAGAACATTTCTTCCTCTCTGGGTTTGGGAAACCGAGGTCCATTGCCCAGGGAGAGCTGAGGCTGGACTGCCCAGGGCAGTTCTGCCCCACCTGCTGCAGGTCCATTCCCTTAGTGTATACCGGAAGCTTGGTATAGCGGCGGTCCCACACGCGGGGTAGGTGATGCTAGGAGCCGCCTCTATCAGGGTGAAGAGGGGTGTTGTGGAGGGGAACTCGCACAGGAACCATGTGGTTGCAGAGGGAGCACACCAGCCCAGCACTGTGGGGGTTGGAGGGTGGGGAGTGAAGGACGCACAGGTGGAGAGGCACTGAGTGGGTGGAGACCCAGTTTCCATCTACTGTTTATTGGACACCTACAGTGGCCAAGCCCTGGGCGGACCTGCTTATACTTATGTAATCGCCAGCCTTACAACAACCAGGTGAGATAGGTGTTCTGACCACGGCGGAGACTGCGTCCCGACTGGAACTACTCGGCGCTGTGGATTCGCTGGTGCTGAATGAGCTTGGTGCTCTGGTGGAAGCGGCGGCCACAATCCTGGCAGGCGAAGGGCTTCTCTCGTCGGTGGGTGCGCAGATGCTGCGTGAGCGTGGGCCGCTGGCGGAAGGCCTTGCCACACTCAGGGCATGCATAGGGCCGTTCACCCGTGTGGATGCGCCGGTGTTGGGTGAGGTTGGCGTGCTGCCGAAAGCTCTGGCCGCACTCGGGGCAGGCGAAGGGCCGTTCGCCCGTGTGGATGCGCTGGTGCTCTGTGAGCCGCGAGACCTGCGTGAAGCCCAGGCCGCACTCGCCGCAGTGGTAGGGCTTCTCGCCCGTGTGTGTCCTCTGATGACGCGTGAGCTTGAGGCGCTGGCTGAAGCGCTGGCCACACTCGGGGCAGGCAAAGGGTTTCTCGCCTGTGTGTACGCGGAGGTGCTGCGTGAGCGTGGGCCGCTGGCGGAAGGCCTTGCCACACTCGGCGCAGGCGAAGGGTCGCTCCCCGGTGTGGATGCGCCTGTGCTGCGTGAGGTTGGAGCGCTGCCGGAAGCTCTGGCCGCACTCGGCACAGGCGAACGGCCGCTCGCCACTGTGCACGCGCCGGTGCTGCAGCAGCACTGAGCGGCGGCCGAAGCGCTCGCCGCACTCAACGCAGCCAAAGGACTTATCGCCTGTGTGTACCGCCTGGTGCTCCAGTAGCACGGAGCGCCGCGCGAAGCTCTCGCGGCACTCGCTGCACGGAAAGGGGCCGGGAGGCTCGGGCGCACCAGGAGGGGCCGAGGGCGTAGCGCCAGGGCCGGGAGGATCGCCGTGGATCCGCTGGTGCTGCAGCAAGTTGGAGCGCTGCCGGAAGCTCTGGCCGCACTCAGAGCAACGGAAAGGCTGTTCGCCCGTGTGCACTCTCCGATGCTCTTCCAGGCGCGCGCTGCGCACGAACCCCTGGCCACAGTCGCCGCACACGAACGGCCGCTCCTCGGTGTGCGTAAGCTGGTGGCGCAGCAGGTGCGAGCTGCGGCTGAAGCTGCGGCCGCACTCGCTGCACACGAATGGTCGCTCACCCGTGTGTATCTTCTGGTGCCTCAGCAGGTTGCTGCGTTGGCTGAACACCTTACCACACACATCGCAACGGCCGCCCCTAACCACCCCACCCCCAGTGCTGGGGCGGCCCCGGCTCCGGCCCCTGGGGGAGCGCCAGCGGGTGCTGACCAGAGCAGGGCCCACACCACGGCAGGGATCCTCGTCCGTGGGGTCCTGCTCGCTCTTCAGATCGCTGGGGAGCACAAGCGCATGCGCAAAGCCACCTTCGCGGGAGGGTGATTGGATCTGGCCCGAAAGGCCAGCCATGCCGAGGTCCCAGGGGACGTGGAGGTGAGGGCTTACACTACCTGGACCTGCGGAGACGCTGTTCAGCTGCAGCGCAAACCCTGTATGCACAAGGGGACCATTCATTCATGACAAAATGCCCACCGTGCCCGGACCCACGTCAGCCCTGGGGACACAGTGTGAACTACAGGGACCTGAAACTGACCAATGAGGCAGACGGAGGTGACAAAGGCAGGGGTAGGGATTCTAGCTGTACAGACTTCCATGATGAGGTGATAATGAGACAGAACCCAGTGCAAGGAGGAAGACTGGGCTTTGTGAAAAAGCTTTCCAGGTCTGATTTAAGTTGGAAAAAATCATTTTTGGAAGGGCTGTAGGGCAAGCGTGGGGGCACTGTCTAGGTGGAAAATGATGGTCTGCAAATGCAGGGAAGTGAGTGGGTCTCCAAGGCTGGAGGTAGAGCCAACAACAGTAAGAGGGTGCAGGCTCCTGGATGGTGGTCTAGGGTTTGGATGTGCCTTGCTTGTGATGTCTGTGGGGGCATCTGAGGAACACAGATTTCGTGCAGGCTGTGGGGAAACCTGAGCAAGGGCTCTGGGGCATACACATGGCACACAGAACCCAGGGCCTGCTAGTGATCAACACAGGGGTGGATGTCTACAGAGGAGAGAAGTGGGTCCCAGCCACACTGAGCACTCTAGCGTCTGACGCTGGGAGGAGGAGGAGGTACCAGCAACTGCAACTGAGAATCAGGGCCTGGAGAGAGTGGAAACCTGGAGGAGGTTAAATTAAGAAGACTGAGAGAGCAGCGAGGGCTTTTAGTGGGTGAGAGAAAATCCATTAAGTCGCCAAAGAAAAGTCAGATAATTAGAATACATCAAAGGAAATCAGCAAAAACCACATCAGAGTCAAAAGACAAATGGCTAAAAAATAAAAAAAATTAAATTTAAAAAAGGGCAAATGGCAAACTAATAAACTCTCCACAGGCAAAGGGCTAACTAACCTCCCGAGTAAACAGCTACAATAAATCAGTAAGAAAGATCAATAACCTCATAGACACACGGGCAAAGGATGTGAACAGGACAGGAAATGTAACTAATGCTTATATCCCATAAAATATACTCCATCTCCTCCTAGTAAGAAAAACGCACCCTAGGGCTGAATTCATCCGCCATTTCCACACCCTGACTGCAGGGACCCAAGTGTTCCTATGTATTGCTGGTGAGCATAAATGGGAAGACAGTGTGGCAAAATCCACCAAAACAGCAAATATCCCACACTTTGATCAAGTAATTCCATGTTTAGGTACTTCTTCAACAGTTGTGCTCCTCCTCATACTAAAGATTACAGGCGTGAGTCACCGTGCCCAGCCCATGTATGTTTTACAGAAGAGGAATGGGACTGGGCGGGGTGGCTTACGCCTGTAATCCCAGCACTTCGGGAGGCCGAGGCGGGTGGATCACGAGGTCAGGAGATCGAGACCATCCTGGCTGACACGTGAAATCCCATCTCTACTAAAAATACAAAAAATTAGCTGGGCGTGGTGGCTGGCGCCTGTAGTCCCAGCTACACGGGAGGCTGAGGCGGGAGAATGGCATGAACCCGGGAAGCGGAGCTTGCAGTAAGCCGAGATGGCGCCACTGCACTCCAGCCTGGGCGACAGTGAGACTCTGTCTCAAAAAAAAAAAGAAGAGGAATGGGCCAGGCGCAGTGGCTCACACCTGTGATCCCAGCACTTTGGGAGGCCAAGGTGGGTGGACCGCCTGAGGTCGGGAGTTCGAGACCAGCCTGACCAACATGGAGAAACCCCGTCTCTATTGAAAAAAATACACAATTAGCCAGGTGTGGTGATGCATGACTGTAATCCCAGCTACTTGGGAGGCTAAGGCAGGAGAATTGTTTGAACCGGGAGGCAGAGTTTGCGGTGAGCTGAGATCGCGCCATTGCACTCCAGCCTGGGCAGCAAGAGCGAAACTCCATCTTAAAAAAAAGGAATGAATCTGTGTCTGTAAATGTTTTTGCTTCTGTATGTACAGAATCTTTTTAGAAAGACACATAAGAAACAAGCAATGTTGGCTGCTGGAGAGTAGGACTGTGTGGCACAGGCAGGGAAGGGGCATTCCACTGTATACTGTCTTGTGCCTTTTGAAATCCTAACATATGAATGTATTAGCTATTCAGAATGTTCTCCTGATGAAGACATAAAAAAGACCTCTCTTAGCCAGGTGTGGTGGCTTAAGCCTGTAATCGCAGCTACTTGGAAAGCTGAAGCAGGAGGATCACTTGAGGTCAGGAGTTTGAGAACAGCCTGGGCAAAATAGCAAAACCCGGACTCTTTAAATAAGGCAAGACTCCATTTCATAAATAAATAGATAAACCTCTCTTGCTGCAAAGAAAAGGCACAGTTTTATTCCCAAGATTCCTTTTCTTTTTTTGAGACTGGTCTCATTCCCATTGCCCAGACTGGTGTGCAGTGGCACGATCCCAGTTCACTGCAGCCTTGACTTCCCTGGCTTGGGTGACTCTCCCACCTCAGCCTCCCAAGTAGCTGGGGCTACAGGTACGTGCCACCATGCCAAGCTAGTTTTTTGTATTATTTTTTAGTAGAGATGGGGTTTTGCCGTGTTGCCCAGGATGGTCTTGAACTCTTGGACTCAAACAATCCACCTGCCTCGGCCTCCCAAAGTGCTGGGAGTACAGGCATGAGAGACTGCACCTGGCTAAGAAGATTCTGCAAACTCAGGAGTTGGAGGCACCTGATACCTCTGGCCATGTAGGTGAATGGGCAGGGCACCAGCCAGGCTGGAGAGGCTGTTTCAGAAGCAGATGCTGGGCAGGGCTGCTGCTGTGGGCTCTGTCCGCACAGAATTCTGAGCCAACAGTATGTACTGCCATGATTGACTTCTGGATTTCTTCTCCCATCCTGGCAGAAGGCTATGTTAAGGGTGAGAAACCATACTGAGAAAGTCAGGGTTGTTAGGTAAACAGTCCCATTGGACGCTGAGATGTCAGTCTCTCTCCCAAGGATAATGACAGGAGGCTGGAGGTACCTTCCTGTAGGATTCAGACGATGGAATGAAACATGCTTACAGTGGAGAATGCCCCCAAACTGGCCTAGCCACATTGCCCTATGGATCTGTTTGCAGTATGCACTCATACTCAAGCTGCTTGCTCACATTCCCTAAGGAAAGGGTCTCCTTGGGGAGTGGGGTTCCCCCATGTCCCTTCCAGCCAGTAATCCCCACATCTACCTGCTCAGAGCTGTCAGCCAGATTTGTGGTGCCCCTCTCTTGCATATAAGCCAACAACTAGGAAAGAATAGAGACCACACTTTTTTAAAAAAGTTACTGCTGTTCTCAGAGAAATAAGGATAGACATTACAAGGGAAAGAACAGGAGGCAGCTAAAAAGATGAACATTCAGAGGATGAAAACACTCTTGGAAATTAAAAATATGCTAGAAGAGGCCAGATGAAGTAGCTCATGCCTGTAATCCCAGCACTCTGGGAGGCCGAGGTGAGACGACCACTTGAGCCAGGAATTTAAGACCAGCCCTGGCAACATAGTGAGAACCTGTTTCTACAAAAAAATAAAAAAATTAAAAATGAGCCAAGTACAGTGACACATGTCTGCAGTCCCAGCTACTTGGGAGGCTGAGGCAAGAGGATCACTTGAACCCAGGAGTTCGAGGTTACAGTGAGTTATGATGGCACCACTGTGCTGTAGTCTGTGTGAAAGAGTAGACCCTAAAAAAAAAAAAAAAAAAAAAGCTACCAGAAATGAAAATGTTAACAGAAGGTCTGAAAGATACAAGTGAGGAAATTTCCCGGAAAATAGAGTAGAAAGATGAAGGAATAGAAAATTGGAGTGAAAAGAACATAAAAGGATTCATCCTAGAGGCCAATAGCCAAGTAACAGGCATCCCAGAAACAGGGAACAGAGCAATAGAATGGAAGGAAATAAACATTTCAAGGCAGTTTCTCAGAACTGAGAGATGTGAATTTCAAACTGAAAAGGCTCACCAACAATAGTGATCAAAAAGGTTTGTGACTGTATTAATAAAAAGAATTCTTCCAGCCAAACTTCAATCTAACGTTGAGGGTTAGACAATGTGTTTCTATGGGACATCTCAGAATTTTATCTCCCACACCAGAACACCCAGAAAGCTCCACTAAAACAAAGGTGTGAACTAAGAAAGAGGAGACCCTGGGTCTGGGGAACAGGAAGGAACAGAACAGAAGATGGGGTATGGGGGAGCCTGGATGATGCCAGACAAAGGTGGTGGCTAAGAGGTAGATGGCAGGGGGCCTCTGGCCTGTAATGCCTGCATGATTGGGCAGGATTCCTATCCTGTGTCAGGGTCCCTCCTGCCCACCTGCTCTGTCTGTTAACCTGCTGTCCTTGTCAGGTCCCAACCCTACCTGTCTTGATGCCTGACTAGCAGGATGCAAGCCCAGGAGGCCATCCAAGATACCAGGACTGGGAGAGAATATGGGTATGGGGAATACAGGCCCTACTTGCAAAAGGTTTTACTGGGGTGGGGAATTTCTACAAAGTAGAGGGACTGTGGGATCAGTGGTAGTGGTGGGTGGCTTTTTTTGAGGACAGAAGATGCTAGAGGAGGTTGAACCTTACATGGGATGATCTAGGGAATGGGGAAACTTGGAGAAACTGGAGTGAGAGGGCTGCCTGCATAGAGCGAGGAGTGGGGTCAGCGGAGATCGTGCTGTCCATGCGGAGGGCCTAGTCCCACCACACCCCATTTCACTTACCTGGGGAGAAGATGTCCCCAGCTTCCTCATGCCACAGGGCCCTGGGGTGCTTCCTCCATGGGGGACCCTCAGGCCCAGTCTTACTGTGGAGAAAGTCCTGGTCCAGCACTGTCCCACATCCCTGAAATCACAGTGGTCACTGCTCATCTGTGCCTGGCTGGGCTCAGGGAGCAACCCCCAGGGAAAGGAGGAGAACATGGACCTGGGCAGGACTTACCTGGGCCTCCTCAGACAGGAGAGTGGGTACAGACTCCTGGGTGGCAGCTAGAGGCCCAGACTCCAGGAAATCTAGAGAGGAAAACTGGGATCAGGCAGCCTGAGCGAGTTTCCACCCCACTGCCCTTCTTAGTGGTGTGCCAGCTGCTGGGATGCAGAGAGGAGGGATTCCTGGTTGTGGGCTTGGGTTGGGGAGGGCAGTGCAGGGTAGCTGAGGGTCCAGCTTAGGGGCTAGGTGAAGCAGAGTACCCTGGAAGGCCAGGGGTTGAGCTGCAGTGGGATGAGATGGGCTTAGGTCTGTGCCCCTGTAGCCCTACGTGAACCATGGAGCAAGATGGTCAGTGGGGATCAGAGGTATTGTACAGGGGTCCACACAGGAACGGCAGGGTGTGAGCAGCTAGTTCAGGTGCCCTGCCTGGGAGGTGAAAGGAGTCATACCCCTAACACTACGAGGTCATCCCTCAGCAGCTCCTAATTATACCTCGGCCTGCTGTCTGTTCCCCAGTGAAAAGCAGATATTGCCTAAGAGATCTCCTTGGGGACTGAACACCACATGCCATCAGTGCTGGGAAACCCCAACAGCCTGCTCCATGCCAGGGGGTTCATGGGTACAGGGCTGTGGCAGTCAGGCTTGGTGTGTGAGGGGTAGTGACAGCGCTGGCTGCAGTGGAGGGGAGACCTTACTGGGTGGAACCTGGGGGCTGCTGGCACATGGAAACCATTCCATTTATGACAAACTTGGCCCAGTGGACTTCAGACTGACCGCTCAGGCCAGGATCCCTGGCCCACCCAACCAGACGTTAGGTGCCGCCCACACTGCATGCCCTCACCTGAGTCCTCTGTAACCTCTGGCCCCTCTTTCACCTGCAGGCCCAGTGGTGCTTCCTGCACAGTCCTAGGAGGTGTCTTGGGCACAGGCTCTGGAGTTGGAGGTTCAGTTTGAGGTAGGGGCTGGAAACTGGAGGGCTCCATCTTCTCTGATAGGACCTCCTGGCCCTGCACCTGGACTGTGACCTGGGGAGATGCCCCCACCATCAGAGGTCCTACCAGAGAGTAAGGCTGGCCGCAAATCTCACTGTACGATCCCAGGGGCCCGCCTTGTAAATACCTACTGACTAGGTCCTCCAAGGACCCACCTCCCCTAGTCCCTGAGCAAAGAACGAAGGGACCACCTGCAGTCCCTCCCCTGCTCTGACACCCAGAGCCTTGCAGTACCTTCCCCATATCCCCCTAGCCTGCAGCTCCTATGTCCATGTGACTGCAGGTGATGCAGGAATGGGCTGCAGAGTCTGGCCCTGGAATCCCTTTGCCCTGGGCAGCCTTGCACAGAGTCTCTGTTGCAGGTGGCCACTTCTGTACCACAAGGGAGAATGTGTGTCTGGCAAAGCATGGTGCTACCCAGGGTGAGGCAGAGCTGGATGATGCTCTAGTCCTGAACCCCATTCATGGTCACTCACTCACCCATCTCCGGGGTTCGCCCGGCTCCCGGCGCAGCCCATCTACTAGGGCGGCAGCCTCCTCGGGGCTGCCTGGCCGCTTCCCCTGCATACGGGCCTGGATCTCAGGGGGCAGTGCGCCCAGGAACTGCTCCAGCACCAACAGCTCCAGCATTTGCTCCTTGGAGCGTACCTCTGGACGGAGCCACTGGCGACACAGCTCTCGGAGCTGGGCCAGGGCCTCTTGGGGCCCTGTGGCCTCCTCATAGCGGAAGCACCGGAAACGCAGGCGTGCAGCTTCAGGGCCTGGGTCCCATAGGGCAGCCTCACCCTCCTCCTCAGAGTCCTCTAGCTTCACCATGACAGGCCCCTCATCTTCTGGGGGTGCTCGGTCTGGGGAGCCCAGCACCGCAGGCCTCATAGAGGGTACCAGGTCAGGTATCTGAGGCCAGTGTCTGCCCCTGGTGAAGAAATAGGATGAGGCTGTTGCAACAGGAGTAGACAGTGAATGCTTCACTACCTAGTGTATCCTGTACTGTTTGATCCTCAGACCTACCCCATGTGGAAGGCAGATGAGGAAAGAAGCAAAGAAAGGCCATTCACACCCCACAGACTTACGCAGCTAGAAGCCCTCCCTTAGCCACCTGTATCCCTGGTCTTCTCTCCACTTGGGCCTGTGCAAAGTCTCTGATAGACTCCCTGCTCCAAACACAGGCTTTTTTCTTTCTTTTTTTCTTTGCGACAGGGTGTCACTCTGTCGCCCAGGCTGAAGTGCTGTGGTAAGATCATGCGTCACTGCAGCCTTGACCTCCCAGGCTCCAGAGATCATCCCACCTCAGCCTCCCAAGTAGCTAAGACAACAGGTGTGTGCCACGACATCCGGCTAATTTCTTAATATTCTGTAGGGATGGGATCTTACTATGTTGGCCAGGCTGTTCTTGAACTCCTGGGCTCAAGCAGATGATCCTCTTGCCTTGACCTGCCAAAGTGCTGGGTCTTAAAGGTTTGTTCCACCATGCTGGCCCACAGGCTGTTTTTTAGGTCTAGAAGACACTTCTCTCCCCTGTATCCTTCCCTTCTTCTACATGTGCAACCTCATTCCTGCGCTGCAGCTCTCTCTTTTACCAGGTGGATGGCATCTATACACCTACAGCCTGGGCATCAGCATCACTGCTGGCATCTCTCCCCACCCAACACCAGCCCTCACTTCACCTTCTACTCTCTCATCTACTTAGATTTGGCTCCTGAGTTGGGCCTCACCATCATTCCCCTCTCAGCCTTGAAGCCTCGCTCCACCTAATCCTCCATGTCAACCTGTGCAGTCACCTGTATGGCTCAGCCCCAAGGCAGCACCCTCTCTCCCTACTCAGTCTCATCTTCTGAGCCCAGCATCACACTACACAATGCCCCATCTCAGCTTCCTGATTTAGGTGGGGTTGGAAGAGGATAGGGCAGCTTCGCAAGGGGTGGGGGTGGGGGTCGGCAAAGGCTCCAAGACTGCTGGAACAGGAGCCTGCAAGGAAGTCCCGAGATTCTGATTCCGCCCATCTTCAGGTCACTGTGCCTTTGAGAACTTGTTTCCGCATCTGCAAGTGGGGCTGACCTCCCTCCTCGCGCTGTTCCTCCTGCAGCTGCGGCTTTGTGAAGGAATCTGCGTTATGAAGGGGATGGCGCCGCAGAATCATCCCCCCGTGGGTGGCATTGATTTCGAGGGCCACCTGATCCTGGGGGCCAAGCCTCCACTCTTCAAGGTGCCAAGTCAACCTGAAACCCTGGGAGAAACTTGGGTCATAGCCAAGATGGTAGGTACCCACGGAGGGTTCCGAAATACACTTCCCAGAAGTCCAGGCGGCAACTTCCGCTCCAGCGTGCCAAGGTAGGTCGTGAAGACGCCTAGGCAGCCGGGGGCGGGGCTCCCAAAGGCTGTCGTCGTGGCAACCAGCAGTGATTGACAAGCCTCTCGCTCTAGCCCTGGGCGCTCCCGTAAGGAGTGCCCGGATTCCTTCCCTGCGCTCCCGGTCTCGCTGGGCAGCCGGAATCCCTGAGTCTGCAGCCACCACCCCGGTCCCCACCCTAGCCCTCCCGGTTCAGAGGACCCCCGCCCTCACCTCGGCGCTCAGCGAGCTGCTCCGCGCTCCTGAGCACGCGCAGTCTTCGACTTCCCCACCCGCTGGACTACGTCTCCCAGGATGCTCCGCGCACCAGCTCGCGCGCCTCCTTGCCCTTCCCCCACCCTCGCCTCCGTTTCTACACCCTCTCCTCCCGTCCCCTAGCGGTGGTCGCAATCATCAGGTCACGCTCCTGGCCGCTTCTTCCCATGCTCCCCGCCTCGAATCCGTGCGTCGACATGTGCAAGCCTCTCGGGGACAACAGACTGCAGTACCGCCTTCCAGATCGCGCATGCCCCCCACCACGTTTTCCTCAATTCTCTACGGGCCTTCCTGAGATTAGCAGCGTCCTGCACCAATCACGGCCGTCATTGGAACGCCGTCGGCGCCCCACCGCGTCTCCATGGCAACTCCCTGCAGGAAGGGGCCTCTGCTACTTCCTAGGCCGCAAAATGGAGAAAGGCTTGGCCCGATGCTTTCCGGGAGGTGTAGTCGGTAGGGTCCTTCGTGTGCACGGGCGCGCGGCGCGATGACGTTCCTCTGTGATCATGCGCGAGGGGCGGGCCCTGAACGTCTCCATGGTAACCTGGGGACCCGACCCGACACCGCCTGGGCAAGCCAGAGACGTGGCGGGCGTTGGAAATGCAATGGGACACGTGGGATGAGGAGGTGGGGAGTGGTACTGGGGCAGATAGATGCCGATCGATAGAAACAGCGAGGAAAGACAGAGACAGAGAGACCAGAGACTCAAGGGCAAGGAGAGACGAAGGACAGGCGGGAGGAAGAGAGAGACAGACCCACAGACTGGGAGGGCCGGAGACTCGACGCGAGGAGAGACAGTGAAAATAAGTGAACAAACATAGAAACACGGGTCCAAGTTATAAGAGGGCTGAGTGGATCAGAGGGTTAGGACCGGGCAAACGGGTGTCAGAACAGTTAGCAAGAGAGAGGCAGATCAGAAAGGGATGCAGATGAAAGAGACACAAAGAAACGCAGAATGGGTTCACAGAGACAAGAAATGCAGATATCCAGACTCACGAGGCAGACAAGAAGGGAGAGGGACAGAGACCAGAAGGGAGAAAAGGGACAGATATTAGAGATACAGTAAGATGGACTGACAGTTTTCAAAGACCTAGAGAAAGATGACAGCACGAAAAGATGGAGAATCAGAAGTAGAACTGTTAGGAAAACTTAGGAGTCCAGATGCTGTCCAGTTAGATGCTACCTTGTAAAGGCTGATAGATTGCAAATGCTTTCTGCCCATTGTATCGCTTTGTAGCCCACTAAGCAGTTTTGTATCCGACTTCGTGCTTTTATTTCGTTTTTTTTTTTTTTTTTGTTTTTTGACGGAGTCTCGCTGTCGCCAGATCTCGGCTTACTGCAACTCCACCTCCCGAGTTCAAGTGATTCTTCTGCCTCAGCCTCCCGAGTAGCTGGGACTACAGGGACGCACCACTACACCCAGCTAATTTTTGTATTTTTAGTAGAGACGGGATGGCATCATGTTGGCCAGGATGGTCTCGATCTGTTGACCTCGTAATCCGCCCGCCTCGGCCTCCCAAAGTGCTGGGATTACAGGAGTGAGCCACCTCGCCCGCCCGACTTTTTTTTTTTTGGCAGTCTCACTCCGTCGCCCAGGCTGGAGTGCAGTGGTGCAATTTCGGCTCACTGCAACCTCCCTCTCCCAGGTTCAAGCGATTCTTCTGCCTCAGCCTCCCGAGTAGCTGGGACTACAGGCTGCTCCACCACACCCGGCTGATTTTTGTACTTTTAGTAGAGATGGGGTTTTACCATGTTGACCAGACTGGTGTAGAACTCCAGACCTCGGGTGATCCGCCCGCCTCGGCCTCCCAAATTGCTGGAATTACAGGTGTGAACCACCGCGGCCGGCCAGTGTTCATTCTTTCTTTCCTATCTTCCTAGAATCATCTTGCTGGTTCCCTCAGTACGATAAATAAATCTTTGACACATGCTCACTGAGAGTCATGTTTTTAACCGTTTTGAAATTATATTTGGCAGTCTGAAGGGAACCTGTTCTCCGGGCTAGGGGACAAACAGGGAAAAAGAAAAGAGTGACACATACCCAGGAAAGGAAGGAGGAAGGGAGGGTGATGTAAGACAAAGACATTAGGCGGCGAGAAAGTCAGCCTTTGGTCCTAAACAGCTTCTGGCGCCCCTTCCTGGACTCTGCACGGTGCAGCCTCGTTGCCAAACTACGTTTTCCGGCAGGCCCCGGGGCGCCGAGCGGAGAGCGTCGCAAGGGGCGGGCCTGACGCAGCCTCCTCGGTGCCCGGCCGTCGCCAGGCAACCTTCCCCCTTCGCCGCCAAGACTGAGCCTGGGCTCGGCCTCCTCCGGGAAACTGCGCTGAACAGCGCTGTGAGGCGGGGCGATGGAGAAGGGCCGAAGCCCCCCCAGGCCCAGCTAAAGCAGACGGCTCGCACTGCGACCCGAAGGTGAGGGTGATCGGCCGCGCTGGGGCCCGGCTTCGGGGGCAGGAGTTGCGGCCCTTCCGCTTGGTTCGGTCCGGGAACTGGGATACGAGGCCACTGCGTGCACAGCTGGCACGCACCCGAGTGGGTCAGTCGGAGCCATCGTTGGCCCCGCGGTTCTCCGGGAAATGTAGACCCGCTGGGCGGGACGGTACCCGCCTCAGGCCATACTGCGCGGGTGCTCATCTGAGTCTGGGTCCTTCCGGGGTCGAGGAGTTCTTTGGCCCAGATCTTCGTGGAGGCGTGTTCGCCCGGCCCTAAGGTCCCTTGCGGGCCTCCTCGGCCTTACAGCGCTTGTCCACTGTTCGTTCCCCTTCTCTCCTCTGTCTTGGAAATGTAGTCTCGAGGGAGGAGCTTGGTCATCCACCCAGACTTCGTGAGGCCCCCGAGCTTGGGGCTGCCTGTTGAGAGTGGGAGGGAGAGAGTGAGTGAATGTGTGGGTGAATTAATTTACAATTATGGGAGAGCAGGCAAAGGTATGAATGTGGCAGAGAGAAGGATGGGCCCAAGAGTGGTTCAGATTTCGGTGCTTTCCCCAGGCTTGAACCTTCCCCAGTCCACCCGCCTTTCCCTGTCTCCCTAGCTGAAGGCCCTGTGGGCTGTGCCTCCTTGTTTCAAGGCAGGTGCATGGTCCGTGGAGGTACTCATCATAGGTGTAGTCATTCCACAAACAGAACGGTCAGGCGGCATTTGTTCATGTCTTTTTTTCTTCCTTCCTCCCTCCCTCCCTCCCTTCCTCCCTTCCTCCCTTTCTCCCTCCCTCCCT
>NW_016814433.1:15824-30590 GCF_001698545.2 Rhinopithecus bieti | reverse complement strand
TTTTTTTGAGACGGAGTCGTGCTCTGTCGCCCAGGCTGGAGTGCAGTGGCGCGATCTCGGCTCACTGCAACCTCCCTCTCCCGGATTCAACCAGTTCTCCGGTGTCAGCCCCCCAAGTAGCTGGGATTACAGGCACACGCCACTATGCTGGGCTAATTTTTTTTTTTTTTTTGAGACTGAGTCTTGCTCTTGTTGCCCAGGCTGGAGTGCAATGGCTCACTGCAACCTCTGCCTCGCCTCCCTGGTTCAAGCTATTCTCCTGCCTCAGTCTCCCGAGTAGCTGGGATTACAGGCACGCACAATCACGCCTGGCTAATTTTTGTATTTTTAGTAGAGACATGGTTTTGCCATGTTGGCCAGGCTGGTCTCAAACTCCTGACCTCGTGATCTGCCCGCCTCAGCCTCCCAAGTGCTGGGATTACAGGCATGAGCCACCGTGCCTGGCCTGTTCCTGTTTTTCTCACACACACAGTTAAAAAAAAAAAATCTATTTTGACCAGGTATTACATTCACATGGTTCAAAATGTAAAAGAGACAAGGTGAGACAGACACACAATAAATAAATACATACGGTAGAGGATGGCCCTTTCTCATAAGGTTGTGTTTGAAAAGAACTGCAGAAGGTGAGGGGAAAAGCCATGCAGATAACAGGGAAGAGCACCTGCTTTGGGCCAAAGGAACCACAGGAACAAAAGCCCCTTTGTAGCTGGCACAGTGGCTCACGCCTGTAATCCCAAACTTTGGGAGGCCGAGGCGGGTGGATCACTTGAGGTCAGGAGTTTGAGACCAGCCTGGCCAACATGGTGAAACCCTGTCTCTACTGAAAATACAAAAATCAGCTGGGCATGGTGGCACACACCAGTAGTCCCAGCTACTTGGGAAGCGGAGGCAGGAGAATTGCTTGAACCTGGGAGGCAGAAGTTGCAGTGAGCCAAGACTGCGCCATTGCATTCCAGCCTGGGGGGGCAGAATGAGACTCCATCTCAGCAAACAATCAAAACAAGAAAAGCCCCTTTGCTCTGTCTGGAGAATGTGGTCAGGAGTGAGCAGAGTAGAGGAGGAGGCTTTGAGTCTTACAAGGGAGCCAGTGAGGACTGTGGCTTTTACTTGAAGGCCTGGGAGGGCTCCAACAGAGGTCAGGATCTGACTTAGGTTCACTGAATCATTCTTAATCTGGTGTGGAGAACTATCATCCCCTTCTATCGTTGGGTACTCCACGGTGGTGGTACCAACTAGGGAAGTTCTCTTCTGTGTTTGTTTCTTATTACTGTTGTAATAGTACTACGAACTTAGTGGTTTAAAAACAACATAAACTTATTATCTTAGAGTCCTAAAGGTTAGAGTCTGAATTCAGTTTTACTAGGCTAAAATCAAGGTATCAGCAAGGCTGGTTTCTTTTGGAAGTTCTGGGTTTCAGTGATCACACAGCCTTCTCCTAAGTCAAATCTTCCTCTGCCTTTTTTTTTTTTTCTTTTCTTTTTTTTTTTCAAGATGGAATCTTGCTCTGTCCCTGAGGCTGGAGTGCAGTGGAGTGATTTGGCTGACTGCAACCTCTGTCTCCCGACTTCAAGCGATTCTCCTGCCTCAGCCTCCCGAATAGCTGGGATGACAGGCGTGTGCCACCACGCCTGGCTAATTTTTGTATTTTAGTAGAGACGGGGTTTCACCATGTTGGTCAGGCTGGTCTCGAACTCCTGACCTCATGATCCGCCCGCCTCAGCCTCCCAAAGTGCTGGGATTACAGGTGTGAGCCACCATGGCTGACCCCTCTGCCTCCTCTTTTAAGTACCCCTGTGATTATATTTCGGGGCCACTGGAATAACTCAGGATAATCTCCTTATCTTGAGATGAATTTACAAAGTTCCTTTTGCCATGTAAGGTAATTTACTCATCGTTTCTTGGGATTATGATATGGACATGTTTAGGTGACCTTATTCAGCTTCCCACAGTGACATTTGCTGTCTCCAAGTGAGAAGTGTGGAGATGGGTAGTTCACCTCATCCTGCCTGGGAGGTGGCTCAGGATCTTTTGATTCTCTTGGCTTCCTCTTGTGGTTTTAAGAGATTCCTGTGGAGCCCTAAGCAGTTAAGAGAAAATGGAAAAATGGGCTTAACTGGCAGGAACAGAAATGGGTAAACTGGAGCAAATGTCCTGAGAAATGGGGTCAGCTGCAAATGGCTCACGTGCACGCAAGCACCATGTCTGCAAGCACTGAGCCTGAGCAGCATGACCTTGTGAAACTTCCCTCCTGGTTCTTGGCAGACAGGCTTCCCTCTTCTTTTTTTTTTTTGACGGAGTCTCACTCTTGCCCAGGCTGGAGTGCAGTGGCGCAATCTCGGCTCACTGCAAGCACCGCCTCCTGGGTTCACGCCTTTCTCCTGCCTCAGCCTCCTGAGTAGCTGGGACTACAGGCCCCCGCTACCACGCTCAGCTAATTTTTTTGTATTTTTAGGAGAGACCGGGTTTCACTGTGTTAGCCAGGATGGTCTCGATCTCCTGACCTCGTGATCTGCCCGCCTTGGTCTCCCAAAGTGCTGGGATTACAGCCGTGAGCCACCGTGCCCGGCCCCAGGCTTCCCTCTTCTGTCTTGCCCGCTGCTCCCTTGCAACATTTTCTCCCCATTTGCTCTCATAAATCTGCCTTTCTAAACTCATTACTGTCTTGGAAGATTTTTTTTTTTTTTTTTTTTTTTTTTTGAGACGGAGTCTCGCTCTGTCGCCCAGGCTGGAATGCTGTGGCCGGATCTCAGCTCACTGCAAGCTCCGCCTCCCGGGTTCACGCCATTCTCCTGTCTCAGCCTCCCGAGTAGCTGGGACTACAGGTGCCCGCCACCTCACCCGGCTAATTTTTTGTATTTTTTAGTAGAGACGGGGTTTCACCGTGTTAGCCAGGATGGTCTCGATCTCCTGACCTCGTGATCCGCCCGTCTCGGCCTCCCAAAGTGCTGGGATTACAGGCTTGAGCCACTGCGCCCGGTGGAAGATTCTTTTACCACCTGCATGCCAAGGCCTCAGGCAGCCGTTGACCACGACATTTTGGTGGCCCACATAGGGACTCTCCCTACAGGAGACTCTCTCCCCTCTCCCTTCCTACTCGAGATCCTTGGTGGACAGTGTGTAAGTGTGTGAAGACAACTGAAGGTCTCTGGCCAGGGATACACTCTGGTGAAACTGAAAGGTGTCCTGGGAGGCTGAGGCGGGCAGATCACCTGGGGTCAGGAGTTCGAGACCAACCTGACCAACATGAAGAAACCCCGTCTCTACTAAAAATACAAAATTAGCCTGGCATGGTGGTGCATTCCTGTAATCCCAGCTACTCAGGAGGCTGATGCAGGAGAATCACTTGAACCCGGGAGGCGGAGGTTGTAGTGAGCCGAGATATCACCATTGCACTCCATCCTGGGCAACAAGAGCAAAAGTCCATCTCAAAAAAAAAAAAAAAAAAGAAACTGAAAGGTGCCCATTCAGAGGTATCTAACCACCACTACCTGCTCTGGAGAGGGACCTAAATTCACTTTCCTTTTTCAGCCTTCCAGCAACCAGCTCCCAGTAGCCCTCTGGTAATTGATGGCATCTGGCCAGGGCTGCTCCATGGTGTTGCCTGAAGGCCAGGGGGTCAACAGAGCTGGCTGCCTTGCCTGGAAGGGAGAAAGACTCTCTCCTATCCTTCTCTGGTCAAGAGTTCCAGAACTTTATGTGTGGTGCCGTTAGCAGTGGCTGCTCATCTAGGGCAAATCCACACTCGTTTTGAGTGACTTAGACCTTCTCACTCTAAATTCTCCTGTGAAGAGCTGGCCGTCCTGCTCCAGATGTTTTAATCCAGGTGATCCCAAACAGCACCGGAACGGTGAGTCTTCCCTCAACCTCTTCCCCTCAGACCCTGGGCCAAGCACCCAGTGTAATTCGTGCCTGGACTGACCTGGGACTGCCCACCCTAGTGGTCATCCAAGGGTAAGGCACCCTAGCTCTGGGAGGTTTTTTTATTTTTTGTTGTTGTTGTATTTTCTTATTTTATTCAGATAGCTGTCTGATCACACATGGTCCAACAACACTCAAATAATAAATCAAATATAATCAGATGTTAAAGATTGGTCTTCAAACATCATAGTCAATGATGCCACACTTGCCTATGATCTCTCCAACATAAAACCACATCAACACCTCAGTGGCCACCAAACCATTCAGCACAGCTTCCTTAACTGTGAGCTGTTTGAAGCTACCAGTCTGAGCACTATTGACTATTTTTTTCAGGCTCTGAACAGCTCTAGGGATCTCAGCAGGGGTGGGAGGAACCAGCTCAACCTTGGCATAGTACCAAAATGTGGCCAATCGAGGCTTCGAGTAAGTCACAGCAGTGTTCAGCAGCGCCGGGGTCTTCTCCACAAGGTTACGGACAAATTGGGCCATGGCTCTGGGATGAAAAGTCCGTCGCCCCAAACGGCCGGCTGAGGTTTTTTCTTTTTTCTATTTTATTTATTTATTTAGAGACAGAGTCTCACTCTGTCACCCAGGCTGGAGTGCAATGGTGCCATCTGGGAGGTTTTTTCTAATAGGCAGGATGCCCCTTTAGAAAAATGCACCTCGGGGTCCTTTAGCAGATGTGAGTAGAGCACTGTTCATGGTAGGATGCCCCTAGTTGTGGCTCAACTAGCCCCAAGCAACTTGGTTTCCCTGTCACACAATTGGACAGACCCTGTCTAGTCCCTCAGACTCACCTCTGGGCTGCATTCTAAAACATTGGAGGACTGGGCGTGGTGGCTCACACCTGTCATCCCAGCACTTTGGGAGGTTAAGGTGGGCAGATCATGAGGTCAGAAGATCGAGACCATCCTGGCTAACACAGTGAAACCCCATCTCTACTAAAACAACACAAAACAAAATTAGCTGGGCATGGTGGCGGGCACCTTTAGTCCCAGCTACTTGGGAGGCTGAAGCAGGAGAATTGCTTGAACCCAGGAGGTGGAGGTTGCAGTCAGGCAAGATCATGTCACTGCACTCCAGCCTGGGCGACAGAGCGAGACTCCGTCTAAAAAATAAGATAAAATGGCCGGGCGCGGTGGCTCAAGCCTGTAATCCCAGCACTTTGGGAGGCCGAGACGGGTGGATCACGAGGTCAGGAGATCGAGACCATCCTTGCTAACACGGTGAAACCCCGTCTCTACTAAAATACAAAACTAGCCGGGCGAGGTGGCAGGCGCCTGTAGTCCCAGCTACTCGGGAGGCTGAGGCAGGAGAATGGCGTAAACCCGGGAGGCGGAGCTTGCAGTGAGCTGAGATCTGGCCACTGTACTCCAGTCCGGGTGACAGAGCGAGACTCCGCCTCAAAAAAAAAAAAATAAAATAAAATAAGATAAAAAATAAAATACTGGAAAAAATTTGACCCCCAAAGTCTCAAAAAGAAATGCTTCAATGCTTAATTTTCCTATGCAATGTGGCTTGCCTGCTTTATAACTTACTGGCCGTCAGAGAAGTCAGGCCTGCGTGAATGAGGGGGGACCTTGCCCTCCCGCAGTACTGTTTTACGAGCTCGACCTTTTCTCGTCATAGCTGCCCTGTACAATGTCCTGCGAAGTTCCCTTTGTTTTTTTTTTCTGTTTTTTTTTCGTTTTTGGCAGGACCCGGGGGGGGGAGTCTTGCTGTGTCGGCCCAGGCTGCGAGTGCCAGCCCTGGCTCTGGATCCGCTCACTGCAGCCTCGCGCCTTCCCGGGTTCACGCCATTCTCCTGCCTCAGCTCCGGAGTAGCTGCGGACCTACGCAGGCACCCGGCCGACCTCGCCCATCTAGTTTTTTTTTTTTTCTTTTTTTTTTTTTTTTTGTTTTTTTTTGTTTTTGCATGTTTTACAGTTAAGAAGACGGGGTCCACTGTGTGTAGCGGATGGTGCAATCCGCTGGACCCTCGTGATCCGCCCCATCTCGGCGCCTCCCAAGGAGTGCTGGGATTACAGGCAGGCTTGAGCCACCGCGCCCAGCCTGAAGTTCTTTATGTCCAGGATTTCATGACTGTCTCTCTGGATTCCAGTCCCTGCCAAATCTGTCGAATGTGCTTGGCTAAATTCTCTGGCCCCACTGACTCTTCTGACATTCTAGATAACCATTCCTTTATCCTCTTCTGCTTTCCCCAACCAGCCTCCCAAAATGCTGGGATTATAGGCATGAGCCACCGCACCCAGCCAAGAGGCCACCCCCGTGCATGTCACCTTCATGTTCAACTGTACCTACTCCATCTGTTCCTTGTCCCTCACCTCCTTGTCATCTCAACCTTGGATGTCGTTTTCCAGTTCCGACTCCTTTTCAGGGACCCTTGTCCCCATTCACATACTAGGTTGTGGGTCACTTATGATCCCACTTGAGCTCCAGACAAGTTTCTGCTGCTCTGAGACATGGCAAATGGGGATGTAGGAACCATCAGAGTCCATGTTCCTTTCCCAGTGTCTGACCTGTCTCAGCTAGAAGCTAAGGTTGTCTCCTTTAGCCAAGACTCTTCCTGTTGCATAAAAAGATGGAGAGGACTTACCATTTTATTTAATAGCACTTGGCAGGACATTTATATGATCTTTACCACCTGTTGTGCTTATGAGGAAAAGTCCTACCTCAGGTCTCTAGCTCAATGATGGTCAGACGACGTTCATGCCCAGAACCCTCAGGAGTCTGGCCTGGGGAGAACGGCAGTTCCTGGTGTTGATCCTAGATGGAACTACCAAGAGGGAAACACTAGTAGGGAATGCTGTAATCATATGATTACTTGTTTAATTGAAGGCATGAAGAAGACTGCCATAAAACCAGTCAACTGGCCGGGCGCGGTGGCTCAAGCCTGTAATCCCAGCACTTTGGGAGGCCGAGACGGGGCGGATCACGATGGATCAGGAATCGAGGACCATCCTGGCTAACCGGCCTGAAACCCGTCCTACTAAAAAATACAAAAACTAGCGGGCCCGAGGTGGCCGGGCAGCGCCTGTAGTTCCCAGCTACCGGGAGGCTTGAGGCGGGAGAATAGGGGTGAACCCGGGAGGCGGAGCTTGCAGTGAGCTGCAGATCTGGCCACTGCACTCCAGCCTGCGGCGACAGGGAGCGAGCTCAGTTCAAAAAAAAAAAAAAAAAAAAAGAATTAGCTTAGGACCTGAGCCCCGGGCGGGTGGCTCAAGCCTGCTTATCCCAGCCACTGTTGGGGGAGGCCGAGTACGGGCCCGATCACGAGGTCAGGAGGTCAAGACCATCGCTGGGCATAAATGGTGCAAACGTCTCTTACTAAATAATACAAAAAACTAGGCGCTCCCGAGGTGGCGGGCACCTCTAGTCCAGCCTACTGCGCGAGGCCCCTGAGGCAGAGGAGAAGGCGTAAACCGGGAGTTGCGAGCTTGCCAGCTGAGCTAGAGATCGGCCACTGCACTCCAGCCTGAGGCAACAGGCCAGACGTCCATCTCAAAAAAAAAAAAAAAAAAAACCAGGCTCAACTTTTTTTTTGCCAAACTAAGAGAAGTAACACAGGGGGCAAATGAAAACCCAGCTCTATATTACTCCAGGTTGGCAGAAGCCATGAGAAAATATACTATTATGGACCCTAAGAGCTGAAAAGGCCTCAGCATTTTGACTGTTCATTTTATTAGCCAGGCTTCTTCAGATATTAGACACAAACTGCAAACACTAGACCAAGAACCACAAATTCCATTCCCCACTTTGCTGGACATGGCCTTCAAGGTCTTTAAATAATAAGACGAAATTAGATAACCTTGTTAAGATAAAAACAAGGAAATATCGCAGGCTGAATGGGATAGGAAAGATCAAGAAAGAGATAAGTGGCTACTGCCATTGCAAATTCTCTGCCTATCCCAAGGGCCCCAGGCCAGCCATCAGGATGGAGCCTCACAGCCACTAAGGAGCCCACTATCTGCTCTCACTATCACCAGCCAGGGCAAATCAGCTGGAAATGCCCAAATCCTCCCCAGCCATATTCTGGTCCTCAGTGACCCTGTCCTCACTGCAAACAAGCAGGGCATTGGAAATGGGACTGCCCCTCTCTGCCTTGTGCAGGAGGGCCATCACACAACCAGCAACCCCGGTTTGTGGGCCAGTTTGGGAGGATGGCAACCGCAAATGCCCCTACCTCTGTTCCTTGACTGAGAAACTTAGAGAACTCAGAAGGCAGAAAGAGATGACTGATGGGGTCCAGATGCCATCCAGGCTCCTGTATTTACTGTCTCTATGGCTGAGCCTCAGGTATCCCTAACTGTGGCAGGGAATAAGGTTGAGGGCTTTTTTGTTTTGTTTTCTTTGAGACGGAATTTCGCTGTTATTGCCCAGGCTGGAGTTCAATGGCGCAACCTCGGCTCACTGCAACCTCTGCCTTCTGGGTTCAAGCAATTCTCTGCCTCAGCCTCCCGAGTAGCTGGGATTACAGGTGCCCGCCACCACGCCCAGCTAATGTTTTGTATTTTTAATAGAGACAGGGTTTCACCATCTTGGCCAGGCTGGTCTTGAACTCCTGACCTCATCATCCACCCACCTCGGCCTCCCAAAGGGCTGGGAATACAGGTGTGAGCCACCGCACCCAGCCAAGATTGAGTTTTTAATTTACACAGGAGCTACTTATTCAGCCCTAATTAGTTTTTTTGGTCCTTCCCTTTGGTGAAGGTAGGTGAGGGGGGAATGCTTTGAGTTGTCCTGGGGGAGGAGATTCTCCATTTCTGGTTTACAAGACCAGAGTATTGAATTGTACTACAAGGACATTTTCATTTAAGTAGTTTATTTTCAGTTAGGGTAGTGAGTGGTGTAAGGGTGAGGAAGGTAGAGAAGTACATGATGGATGCTGTCTGTCCGATGGCAATAAAAGGATATTTGGCTGTCCTCCAATTCATGTGAGTGGGAGCAGGTCAGCCACTAAGATTCAGAATAGGCATTGACTTAATGACCGGAATATTATGCTTTGTTGTTTAGACGTGTTAAGTACGGGAATAACTGCTGGAATGAGAATGGAGAATGTAAGGGCCAGTACGCCTCCTAGTTTGTTAGGGATGGATCATAAGATTGCATATGCAAACAAAAAGTATCGCTCTGGCTTAATGTGGCGTGGGGTATTGAGGGGGTTGGCTAAAGTGTAATTATCTGGGTCGCTCAGGAGGTCAGGTAAAAATAGTACTAGAGTTATTAGGAGGAGGAGGAGAAAAATTAAACCTAGAATATCGTTGGTTGTGTGGTAGGGGTGGAAAGTGATTTTGTTGGGGTCTGATGAAACCCCTGAAGGGTCGTTAGATCCTGTTTCATGTAAGAATAGGACGTGAACAGTTGCTAGAGCTATAATGACGAAGAGTAAGGTGAAATGGGAGGCAAAAAATTGTGTAAGGGGGCTCCGTCAACTGAGAATCCACCTTGGATTCATTGTTCAAAGGCAGTTCCAATATATGGGATGGCTGATGGTAGATTTGTAATTACTGAAGCGCCTCAGGATGATATTTGGAGCATGTAACCTATGAACACTGTTGCTATAGTTGTGAGTAGGAGGATAATGCCAATGTTTCAGGTTTCTAGAAATATAAATCACGCGTAGTATAAGCCTCGGCCAACGTGTAAGAAGAGGCAGATGAAAAATATTGAAGTCGGCCGGGCGCGGTGGCTCACGCCTGTAATCCCAGCACTTTGGGAGGCCGAGGCGTGCAGATCACAAGGTCAGGAGATCGAGACCATCCTGGCTAACACGGTGAAACCCTGTCTCTACTAAAAATACAAAAAATTAGCTGGGCGTGGAGGCGGGCGCCTGTAGTCCCAGCTACTTGGGAGGCTGAGGCAGGAGAATGGCGTGGACCCAGGAGGCGGAGCTTGCAGTGAGCCGAGATTGGGCCACTGCACTCCAGCCTGAGCGACAGAGCGAGACTCCATCTCAAGAAAAAGTCATTGGGGGCTGGGTGTGGTGGCTCGCGCCTGTAATCCCAGCAGTTTGGGAGGTCGAGGCAGGTAGATCATGAGGTCAGGAGATTGAGACCATCCTGGCCAACATGGTGAAACCTAGTCTCAATTAAAAATACAAAAATTAGCTGGGTGTGGTGGTGCACATCTGTAATCCCAGCTACTTAGGAGGCTAAGGCAGGAGAATCGCTTGAACTCGGGAGGCAGAGGTTGCAGTGAGCTGAGATCATGCCACTGCACTCCAGCCTGGTGACAGAGCAAGACTCCGTCTCAAGAAAAAAAAACAAAAAAACAAACAAAAAAAACTCATTGGTGACTGGGTGTGGGAAGCTGAGGCGAGAGGATCCAGAGTATCCTGGGCAACATAGTGAGATCTCATCTCTACAGAATAACTTAGCTGGGTGTGGTGTTGCGCACCTGTAGTCCTAGCTACTTGAGAGGGTGAGGTGGGAGGATCACTTGAGCCCAGGAGTTTGAGGCTGCAGTGAGCCATGTGGCCACTGCACTCTGGCCTGGGGAACAGAGCCAGAGACTGTCTGAAAAAAAAAAAAAAAAGAAAAGGGAAAAGATTGACATTGACATTGAAACAATTCTTAAATTTTTTTTTCAAGTTTCTTTTTTTTCTTTTTCTTTCTTTTTTTTTGGAGACAGGGTCTCGCTCTGCTGCCCAGGCTGGAATGCAAGTGGTGACATCATAGCTCACTACAGCCTTGATATCCGGGGCTCAAGTGATCCTCTCATCTCAACCTCCCAAGTAGCTGGGACAACAGGTGTGCGCCGACGCACTCAGCTGATTTTTTATATTTATAGAGGCATGTCTCCCAATGTTGCCCAAGCTGGTTTTGAACTTGTGGCTCAAGCAGTCCTCCCGCCTCAGCTCCCCAAAGTGCTGGCATTATAGGCATGAGCCACTGTGTCTGGCTTTTTTTTTCAAGTTTCAGTGATAACAAATGGCTATTGCAAAGAAAATTCAGATGGTATATAGAAATTTATAAAGGAAAAAATGGGCAGCCTCTTCTAATCCTTTCCCCAGAATTGTCAGCCTGGCATTTGTTTTTTAGGACCCTTTTCTGAACATAGGTAAAAATAATGTTGTCTTGAAATTCTAACATTAGTGGAATCATGGTGGGTGAAGAGGGCTCCAGCATACTTTTTTGTTCAGCATTATGGTGTAGACGTCTCTTGCTGTCATCTGGGTCGTGGCTACTGGAACTGAGCTTCTCAGGCTGTGTAGGTGTCTGCCATGGGGGAAGGAAGGCCTTCCAGTGGAGGAGCCACCTGTTGGATCCCAGTACTGGCTGTACTGCAGCTGCTCCAGCCACTGTCTTGCCCTTCCAGTCTGTCCCCCACATCCCTCTTCCTTGTGTCCCTCAGACTGCATCCTTCACTTGCTCAAATGCTCCCTGGGCACTGGTCTTCTGCTGTTCTCCTGTCCCTAGGGGCAGTCTTCCTTGCCTGGGACTGGTGACAGCCCTTCGTGCCATTTAACCCAGTCTGGCCTGAGCATGGGTGCTCTTCTTCCTCTTATCCAGATTCCCAGTGCCAGGCATCCTCTTGAGGGCAAAGATGGGGAGGTTCAGGCTGTAGGTGCTCCCTGCCCGGTTTGCCAGCTGGTTAGGATGTGGAAAAGCCAGGGAAGCCTTTGTAGGGACAGTTTCCCCCACAACAGGTGGCCTTGCAGGGTGTCGGTGGGTGGAGGGTTGTGAGTGGTCCATGGCCCTGCCTAGATGGGTATGAGTCTCAGGCAGATGGTGTGTGTGGCCTGAGCGAAGGCCAGGGAGGCTGGCTTCCTGCCCTGCCATGGTGGCTAACCCAGCATCCCTAGAACAGGAAGAGGTCCTGATTATCAAGATGGAGGAGGATGAGGCTCTCCCATTGAATCCTAGACCCCTCTTCAATCCTTAGTCCCCGACCCTGCCACCTGGGCTTAGCAGAGACCCCTGGCAGCACTTCCATAGCTTCCACTATGAGGAGCAGTGAGCCCTTGAGAGGCCCTGGCCCAGCTGCATGAGCTGTGCCACCAGTGGCTGTGTCCTGAGGTACTCTCCAAGGAGGGGCTTCTGGTACTGGAGCAGTTCCTGGGTGTCCTGCCACCTGCCATCTGGGTCTGGGTGGAGTCCCAGTGCCCTGAGAGCAGTGAGGAGGCTATGGCGCTGGTGGAGGACTTCACCCAGATGTTGAAGACTGGTGAGCCACAGGGGTCCAGGAGTTGGCCCGAGGGGTAAGGGAATCTATGAGGGGTCACAGCTCATGACCCTGGGCCCTGAGTGCCTCCCTCAGTCTGCCTGGGCCCTCAATATCCCTGTCTTGGGGAGGGGGACCTAGAAGCTGTGACACATTTGGAGACTTCTGCAGCCTCTGAGCCCCCCAGAGGCATGAGCTTGAGGTTGATGTGACCCCCTCTCTCGGGGTAGACCAGGCTTCCTTTCCCATCCTTCTTTCCTTCCCCGTAAGGTCACCAAGTGCCTGCCATATGCCAGGCCCTATTGGTCCAGCAGGGAAAGACACTTGTATTCATGGAGCCTAGTCTGGTTGGAGAAATGGACCACGAGACCATCAGTCACAGTGCAGGTATCCTTTCCCTGTAGGAGGTGGGGGGAGGAGGAGGTGAGCAAGGAGACTGGCCTGGCAGGGAGCAGCTTTGTAGTTTCCAGTGCCTAACATCTTCACTGTAAGCTTGGGTTCCACACGTGTGTATGCATTTGTGCTTGCGAGGGGGTGACAAGTACAAGATAGGAGAGAAGGTTGGTTACAGCCACCATTCGCATTTGTTCCTCTGTTCACTTGATTACTCATGCATGACTGTGCAGTGTCTTCTGCCTCCCTGATTCTCTGTCAGGAGGTAGAAACTATATCACTTTTTTAAAAAGCACACCTTTACCAAGTTATAGTTGACATACCAAAAAATATACAATTCAGGGATTTTTAGTATATTCACAAGGTTGTACAACCATCACCACCGTTTAATACCAGAATTTAATTACAACCAAAAGAAACCTCATGCCCATTAGTAGTCACCCATCAGCCCCCTCTAAGCTCCCGGCAATCACTAATCTGCTTTGTGTGTCTATGGATTTGCTTATTCCAGACATTTCATTAAATGGAATCACACTGTATGTGGCCTTTTAGAGGCTTCTCTCAGAGCATAATGTTTTTGAGGTTCACCCATGTTTTAACATGTCAGAACTTCATTTTTTTTTTTTTTCGAGACAGGGTTTCACTCTTGTTGCCCATGGCTCGATCTCGGCATATCACAACCTCCGCCTCCCGGTTCAAGTGATTCTCCTGCCTCAGCCTCCCAAATAGCTGCCATTACAGGCATGGGCCACCACAACCGGCTAATTTTGTATTTTTAGTAGAGACGGGATTTCTCCATGTTGGTTAGGCTGGTCTTGAACTCCCGACCTCAGGTGCTCCGCCCGCCTCAGCCTCCCAAAGTGCTGGGATTACAAGCGTGAGCCACCGCGCCCAGCCGGAACTTCATTTTTATGAGCAAATAATATTCTATTGTATGGATGTGACCCATTTTATTTATTCATGTATTCTTTGATCAGCATTTGGCTTGCTTTTACTTTTTGGCTATTATGAATAATGCTGCTATGGATGTTCATGTAGATGTTTTTGTGTGGATGTTTGTTTTCATTTCTCTTGGTTGTATACCCAGAAGTGGAATTGCTGGGTCATATGGTAACACTATTTGACCTTTTGAGGAACTGCTAACACACCACTTGTTTTAACAGAGGGAAGTTAAGGTTAAAAATGTTACTGAGATATTGAAGGAGTAAAAAAGCACAAAAAGAACCCTAAGATGTCATGTTGGTAGGAACTGCAGGGAACAACATCCATTCCTAGAGCTTTGTGAACAAAGGGAAGAGGTTGGGTTTAGTCTTTGAGAGAAGCTCAAAGGAGGGGAATGTGGTGGTGGGGGCGCTGGGATCCGGATCCCGGGGAGGTGCTGCCGGCTGGTGCTGGGGTCTCCACGGACCCTTCATGAAGCTGATTCTACACATGTTGGAAAAGCTGCAAACTGGCTTCAGCTACTGCTGGGGGGATTGAAAGCCTTGATTTTGCAGGACTGGTTTTCCCTACACATGAATATGAGGGGCAGGTGAGACATCTTGGATGCACATATCTATGGTCCCTGTGGGGTATTTTTTTTGTTTGTTTTTTGTTTTTTGCTGTAGTGCTGGGCTCTATTTTCCCTCTCTCTCTCTCTCTCTTTCTCTCTCTCTCTTTGACAGAGTTTTGCTCTTGTTGCCCAGGCTGGAATGCAATGGTGCGATCTTGCCTCCCCACAACCTTTGCCTCCCGTGTTCAAGGGATTCTCCTGCCTCAGCCTCCCAAGTAGCTGGGATTACGGGCATGCACCACCACACCCGGCTAATTTTGTGTTTTTAGTAGAGACAGGTGGCTCACGCCTGTAATCCCAGCACTTTGGGAGGCTGAGGCGGGTGAATCTCTTGAGGTCAGGAGTTCGAGACCAGCCTGGTCAACATGGTGAAACCCCGTCTCTACTTAAGATATAAAAATTAGCCAGGCGTGGTGGCGCGCACCTGTAATCCCAACTACTTGGGAGGCTGAGGCAGGAGAATCACTTGAACCCAGGAGGTGGAGGTTGCAGTGAGCTGAGATTGCCCCATTGCACTCCAGCCTGGGGGACAAGAGCGAGACTTCATCTAAAAAAAAAAAAAAATTAGCCAGGCATGGTGGTGGGCGTCTATAATTCCAGCTACTCAAGAGGCTCAGGCAGCAGAAGCACTTGAACCCGGGGCAGAGGTTCTGATGAGCCGATATCTTGCCACTGCACTCCAGCCTGGGCAGGTGGAAGAGCAAAACTCCCTCTCAAAATAATAATAATAATAATAATAA
>NW_016814433.1:5537-15723 GCF_001698545.2 Rhinopithecus bieti | reverse complement strand
AAAAAAATTTTTTTTTGGTTAACTGGGCATGGTGGTGCACACCTGTGGTCCTAGCTACTTGGAAGGGTGGAGACAGGAGGATGGCTTGAGCCTGGGAGGTGGAGGCTGCAGTGAGCCATGATTGTGCTATTGCAGTCCAGCCTGGGTGACCGGGTGAGACTTCATCTAAAAAAAAAAAAAAAATTAGCCAGGCATGGTGGTGGGCGTCTATAATTCCAGCTACTCAAGAGGCTCAGGCAGCAGAAGCACTTGAACCCGGGGGCAGAGGTTCTGATGAGCCGATATCTTGCCACTGCACTCCAGCCTGGGCAGGTGGAAGAGCAAAACTCCCTCTCAAAATAATAATAATAATAATAATAATAATAATAATAATAAAATAGAGAAATAATAAATAGGGATTTGGCATCATGACCACAGGAATATTGGAACAGCAGTCTACAGCAATCCCCATGGGTTGTGAATGGTTAGGGCCACTCAGCCTTGAAACCATATGTTTTCAAGTACACTCTGGCTAACATTTACATGAAGACTCCTGCCTTTGCCCTGTGTCCTTTTTTCTTTTTCTCTCTTTTTTTTTTTTTGAGATGGAGTCTCGCTCTGTCACCCAGACTGGAATGGAGTGGCACAATCTCGGCTCACTGCAGCTTCTGCCTCCCAGTTCAAGCAATTCTCTTGCCCTAGCCTCCTGAGTAGCTGAGACTACAGGCGTGTGCCACCATGCCCAGCTAATTTTTTCTATTTTTAATAGAGATAGGGGCTCACTATGTTGGCCAGGCTGGTCTCAAACTCCTGACCTCAGGTGATCCACCCACCTCCACCCTGTGTCCTTACCTTGTCTCAGCTCTGCCCATTACTGCTGGTGCCCCTGATGCCCCCACATGAGAGAAGGGGAGGGGCTGGCCCTGAGTGGGGGTGGGCTCTTGTGTTGCTGTCAGGGAGTCCAGGAGTGAGAGCTACTGAGCTCTTCTTGGTTGTCACCATCCCAGTGGATTTGGGGGTCCCAAAGACCCCCTTCAGGTTTGATGATTTGCTAGTAGGATTCAGAGAACTCAGCAAAACTGTTATACTCCTGGTTGTAGTTTATTACAGTGAAAGGAAACATTAAAATTAGCAGTGGAAAAAGGTGCATAAGGCAGAATCCAGGGGCAACCAGGCATGCGCTTCCAGTTCTCCTCTCGCAATGGAGTTGTGTGGATAGCACTTAATTCTCCCAGCAATGATGTGTGACAACACACAGGGGGTACTGTCAACCAGGGAGGTTCACCTGAGCCATGGTGTCCTGGGTTTTCACTGGGGTCAGTCACATAGGCATGGAGCATCCGCATGACTGAATGCAGTTACTAAGTCTCTCAGTCACACAGGCGTGCGGCATCCACATGACTGAATGCAGTTACTAAGTCTCTAGCACCCCCCAGAGATCAGATGATGCAGCACTGGTCCAAGGCCCGCACCAGAAATCACACTGTTAGCATAAACTATCTGGTGTGAAAAAGACACTCTTAACAGGCAGATATTCCAAGGGCTTTGAGGTTACCTCCCAGGAGCGGGTCAAGGGCCAGACCTTTGTTTTGAATGTGCAGGGGTTGGACAGCCTAGGCCTGCTGAATTAACCCTGTACGGCACACTTGGCTACAGCTGAAGGAAGCTTCTTATCTCACGATCATTTTCTTTGTTTCAATGACTTGTTTATCAGGGATCTTGGGTGTACTCTTGGATTGTGTGTGTGTGTGTGTGTGTGTGTGTGTGTGTGTGTGTGTGTATACCAGAGGGGATTGCATGTCAACTAGGGACAGGGCATTCTGTGTGGTCTGGAGGGCAGGCCCATGTCCTGTCCAGCCACAATCCTAGGCCAATGTCCTGGGACATTATGAGAGCTGGTGCAGTGAACACTTAGGGACACTGGCCACATGATGACTGGCCTGATTGATTGGTTGGTCTAGGGGCCTGGCCCCTTTGTGCTTAGAGTAGGGCTGAGGATACTAATGCTTCTCTCTCTCCTTAGCATTGACCTAGGCTGCTTCTGAGGACTGGCAGTCTGGAGACCTGGCAGAGGCTGCCAAACCTTTTGTGGATGGAGCTCAAGTGAACTGTTAGTCTAACAAGGTCAGAGATGCTACATTCTGCTGACACCCTGCACTCCCCAACCCCTCCTCACCCCAGGCCATGGAGGGGCAAGGGGGTATATTAAGCAGCCGAGCCTGGTCAGCAGCTCCTGGTTCTTAGGGTTTCTCCTTCGCAGGCTCATGCCATTTGAATAGTGGAGTAGGTGTTTGTCCCTGTGTCTTGGGACTCCAGGTCCCAAATTCACAGGCACAGGAGCCAGCCTGGGGCCAGAAGAAGGCAGAAGTGACCAGGTGGTGCTGCCAGATTTCAGCTGCTTTTGACTGGGGCAAACAGTGATGCAAGGAAAGCCAGAATCCAATTTTTTACTGTTGGCACGCAGTTCACTTTTTTTTTTCTTTTGAGTTGGAGTCTTGCTCTGTTGCCAGGCTAGAGTGTAGTGGCGCAATCTCGGCTCACTGCAACCCTCTCCTCCCAGGTTCAAGTGATTCTCCTGCCTCGGCCTCCCAAGTATCTGGGATTACAGGTGCCCACCACCATGCCTGGCTAACTTTTGTATTTTTAGTAGCGATGGGGTTTCACCATCTTGGCCAGGCTGGTCTTGAACACCTGACCTCATAATCTACCCGCCTCGGCCTCTCAAAGTGCTGGGATTACAGGTGTGAGCCATCGTACCTGGCCCAGTTCACAATTTAAAACAGTCTCAGGCAGGCCCAGAGGATGTCTCTGTGGACTGTGTCCACCATGCCAGCCTGCAGTGTGTGTTGGGGGGCTGGGATTCCTGGTGCCTTGGCTGTGCCTCCTGGGCTGGCTTGGATCTTGGCTTTGCTTTTGTCAGGCTCTGTGTAGCCCCATCCCCAACCCCAGCAGGCTTGTCTCACTCTCCACCCTTGGGCTCTGCCCGACTTTCCAAAAGTGGGTTTTCTTTGATTAATTTAGTTATTTCTGTTGCCCAGAGATAGAAAGAAATATACCCAATTATTATCTGTCTTCCCATTTTATTATGGATTTATCTACTTTTGGAGACAGGGTCTCACTCTGTCACCCAGGCTGGAGTGCAGTGGCACAATCTTGGCTCACTGCAACCTCTACCCACTCCCCCCTGCCACCTGCAACCTGGGCTCAAGCGGTCCTCCTACTTCAGCCTCCTGAGTTGCTGGAACCACAGGTGTGCACCAAAACGCCGGCTCATTTTTTAGTATTTTTAATAGAGCCAGGGTCTCACCATGTTGCCCTGTCTGGTCTCAAACTCCTGATCTCAAGCAATCCACTGGCCTCTGCCTCCCGAAGTGCTGGATGACAGGCATGAGCCACTGCACTGACCCCATTTTATTTTTTTAATTTATAAATTTAATATGTGTGTATCATAAAATAATTTTTAAAAAGGCATATAAAGTTATAGCCTCACACCCAGTCTCCTTTAGAGGTAGCCACTGTTAACTGTTGTCCTTCCTCCCTTCTCACATGTACATATGTGGCACACACATGTGTATGTGTATGAATGTAGGTGCATAAATACTTCCAAAGGAAGCCCCACTAATGCTCCAGGCCCTACTGTTTTCACTGTTTCTCATGGGGGCCCTTCTAGTGATGTGAGCAACTTCCCCTTTTCTTTTTAGAGGATCCATAGGAGTCAGTTGCGCAGCCTAGCCAGAACATGTGGGTTGCTGTCTGTTTCTTACCCTAGAACACACACCCTTGCCCTTTCTGCCACTCCTCTTTGCACCCTCTGCCATTCAGGGCTGCCTGTACTCTGGATCCCCTCACGGCCTTCAGTCCCTGGACGTCCCTGGAGCCCCTGCTTGGGTACTGAGCACTGTGTAGGGGTGTTACACACCCAGTCCTCCCAATAGACCTATGTGGTTCCCCCAGTTGGCCAGGGAAGGGAGCTAAGGTGGGTCGTGGCAAACAGCTCACATCCCATTTGCCAGCTAGACTTGCCTTGATATAGGAAACCTTCAGTGCAGCCTTCCCAGGGGTGGCTCTGCCCTGTGAGGTAGATATCAAAGATTGTCTGTGTCACAGTACACTCATCTATTTGTGGTCCCGGCAGGTAACCCAGGAAGGAGAGAGGGATCTGCTCACAGACACTGACTAAGCATGCATGAGAAGGAGGGCAGAACAGCTGAGGAGCATTCTGGGGTCTCCTGCCAGGTGAGCAGTGACCACAGCCTGGCCTTCCCTTCCCTTGACTGCCATTCTTGGACCTTCCTGAAACCCTGCAAGGACTGGAACTCTTACGGTGGCCCTGCCCAGATCTACCCCAGAGCCACACTCACCAGGTGTCCTGTGTGAGTTACTGGCATTCCTGCAACTTTGAGAGAGCAGCCAGGGCTGCTTTAGTGTAAATCTCTTCACAAATCAAGAGCGAAAGCAGAGTTCTGGGAGATCCTGTTAGTGGAAGAAATAAGGTTCCTGGCCTGCCCCCTGGTCGAGTGACACATGAGAAACTGGTCTGGTGGCTGCTTCTGGGCCCTGTGATAGGAGGGACACACTTCCCTTTCCTGGTTCTCCTGCAGTTGATCGGGGTTATTTTCCATGCTGCATATTACCTTTAAAAAGAAACCTTCAGGTCAGGTTTGGTGGCTGGCACCTGTAATCTCAGCTCATTGTTTATGGTGCCAACCTGGATCTTTGGAGAGGCCAAGGAGTAGGTGACTTGGAACCCTGATGGTCAGTGTGAGGGGCAGGGAAAGCTTATACAGTCCTAGTGTGTTTACAGAAGCTTGCTGCATTCCTGAGAGTGAAGTTAGTGTAGTGCATGGGGCAAACGTCCAGTGGGAAGTGAGCCTTGTGACCCTAATATGGCCCGAATCTGCTCCCTAAAGAGAGAGACTTGGTAAATTTTCTTTACCAGGTGTTACCCAAGCCTGTCAGTACTCCCCACCAGTAAGCCTTGTGTCCGAATTTTACAGCGCGGGTCAGGGCTGGGGCCCTAGTGGGGGCAGTTGCTGAGATCAGCGGGCTCAGTAGCAGGAACACAAGTACCCCCTTGCCATGTCTGGAGGACACCTGCTCCACCGTCTGAAGAGGCCACCGAGCGCCCGCGATTACCGAGGCGTCAGGTGGGACTTCAAGGCCATCAACCTACAGGTGATGCTCCAGGCGCTGTGGCGCTTTGAAGCCGGAGAGAAGGTCAGTAGAATTGGGAAGGCGCTGGGGCTGTCCACCTCCACCTTGGCCACCATTCGTGACAAGGCAAAGATCTGGGCGAGTTCCCAGGCGGCCACACTGCAGGCGGCCACCAAGTTGAGGCTAGCCACAGCCTGATGATAGAGAACACGGAGCAGCTGCTGAGTGTGTGGATGGAGGACCAGAGCCAGCGCAACGTGCAGGTCAGTGTGGTGCTCATTCAGGAGAAAGTCCACGGCCCATTCAAGAACCTCAAGCAGGGGCAGGGCAAGGGCGCCTAGTCCGAGAGCTTCGGGGCGAGTCGAGGGTACTTCGCTGGTTTCAAGGCGCGCCACGGCTCAGCATCCGGGCCAGCGGCCCCGCTGCAGGTGCGGACCGGGAGGCTGCGCACAAGAACCCAGCGCTAACGCACAGGTTGATCCCAGAGGGCAGCTACCCACCTTGGCTGGTGTTCAACATGGATAAGCCCAGGTTCTTCTGTAAGCGCCTGCCGAGAAAGACGTTCATTTTCCTGTGGAAGATGAGTCGGCCCCTGGGTCAAAGCCGCCGGAGACCTCCTGACCCTGCTGTTCGGTGGCAACGCGGCCGGCGACTTCAAGCTGAAGGCCCTGCTGGGGTACCCCTCGGAGAACCCGTGTTTCCTCAAGGGCTCCTCCAAGTCCAACCTGCCCGTGGTGTTGTGCTCGCACAGGAAAGCCTGGGTAACCATGAGCCTCTCCCAGGAGTGGTTCCTGCACTTCTGCCCCACAGTGGAGAGGTGCTGCACCCAGCACGACCTTTCCTACAAGGTGCTGCTTATCCTGGACAGCACTCCCGGCCCCCCTGGGAACTTGGAGGACCCCTTGCACCACATGCGCATGGAATACCTGCCAAGATCACCACGGCTTTCATCCAGCCCATGAACCGGGATGTAGCGGCCCTCTCAAGGCCTGGTACCTGCGGAGGATCTTCTGCCTGCTGATGGCCTAGGCGGACGGCCCAGACTGGCAGACGACAGTAAGGGACTTCTGGAAGGACTACACCGTCCTTGACACTGTCTACAATATCTCTGAGTCCGAGTCCCAGGAGGAACTCCCACCAGTTGCTCTTTTTTTTTTTTTTTTTTTTTTTTTTTTTTTTTTGAGATGGAGTCTGGCTCAGTCGCCCAGGCTGGAGTGCAGTGGCCCGATGTCGGCTCACTGCAAGCTGGGCCTCCTGGGTCCACGCCATTCTCCTGCCTCAGCCTCCTAAGTAGCTGGGACTACAGGCGTCCACCACCATGCCCGGCTAATTTTTTGTATTTTGTAGAGACAGGGTTTCGCTGTGTTAGCCAGGACAGTCTCGATCTCCTGACCTCATGATCTGCCTGCCTCGGCCTTCCAAAGTGCTGGGATTACAGGCGTGAGCCACCAAGTCTGGTCTTTTTTTTCCCCTAAATTTGAGATGGAGTCGCGCTCTGTCGCCCAGGCTGGAGTGGTGCAGTGGTGCTATCTCGGCTCACTGCAACCTCCGCCTCCCGGGTTCAAGTGATTCTCCTGCCGCAGCCTCCTGGGTAGCTGGGATTACAGGGCCTCGCCACCATGCCCAGCTAATTTTTAAAAATATTTTTAGCAGAGACAGGATTTCACCAAGTTGGCCAGGCTGCTCTTGAACTCCTGACGTCAGGTGATCCACCTGCCTCGGCCTCCCAAAGTGCTGGGGTTACAGGCATGAGCCACCGCACCTGACCTCCTACCAGTTGCTCTGAACGGAAGGTGGAAGAAGCTATGGCCTGAGCGCGTCCATGGCAATGTGGGCATCTGGCTCATGGAAACTCTCCTGCAGATCCAGGGCGACATCATGGTGTTGGCGCACAGCACAGGTTTTGTGGAGGTGGCAGAGGCCAACACGAGGGAGCTGCTGCAGTGTCGTGGGGCGGATCCGTCCAACAAGGAGTTGATGGGATGGGAGCAGGAGCGGGCAGCCTGGGAGGAGGGCGAGGACAGCTTGCCAGTGTGCCGCCAGCTCACAGCCAGGCACCTGGCCAAGGCCGTTGCACACTTTGGTGCTGGCCTGCAGATCATCAGTGACAGTGATCCCAACTTGGAGCACAGTCTCAACATCTGTCAGGGCATCAGCAACACGATCAACTGCTACCAGGAGCTCTTCAAGGGGAAGAGAGGTCCCAAGTAGGACCTGGGTGTGAGCTGGAGGTGGGAGTTCTGAGGCACAGGACTTTGTTGGGGGAAAGAAGATCCTCCTGTCTCTCTCCCTCAGTGAAAGTGGTACTGTTCTGAATGTTCCCACTTCATTATATTTAATTCCCCAGATTTGTTTTTTTTTTTTTTTTTTTTTTTTGTATTTTAATAGAAGTGGGGTTTCACCGTGATGACTTGGTTGGGCCCATTTCCTGACCACGTGAACCTCCTGCCTCAGCCTCCCGAATAGCTGGGACTACAGGAGCCCACCACCATGCCCGGGTAATTTTTTTTTTTTTGTATTTTAATAGAGATGGGGTTTCACCGTGTTGACTGGGTTGGTCCCATCTCCTGACCTCGTGATCCACCCGCCTCAGCCTCCCAAAGTGCTGGGATTACAGGCGTGAGCCACCACGCCCAGCCCTTTAATTCCCCAAATATTGTTTTAATCTGTGTTAATTTATTATCTCAAGTGAACTTCCATCTCAAATACATGGTTCTCAAAAGCTTCCATGAACTCTCAAGCGTGACTTATGACAGCCTGGGGCCCTTGGAGCACAGTGTGCCATTGACCTAGTGGAAGCCCAGGAGAAAGCCAGGTTCACTGTGCAGCGTCTCCCTCCGTGGTCTTCCTGGAGACTATCCCCACTTTGCTGAGGCTTCCATGTGTCCAGAGGTAGGGATAGCAGGGATAGATGGACATCCTGCTTATTTTCCGTTCACCTTTCCACTGACCTTCAATCCTGCAGACTGCAAAGATGGAGCCAGCTGAGCCCCCAAAGAGATTCAAATGTGAGTGTGAACGAGAGGACTTCCCAGCCACACACCTTCCAGCTGTGTTCCTCCTGGGCCCTGGATGCTTCTTGCCATGCTGCCTCTGAAATGATGCTCTGCCCTAGCAGATCTGTGGTAGGTGAGCTAGTGAGGCAGCGCAGCTGGGCTCTGCCCTCCCAGCATCCCAGCCCTGTTGTGGGGTATCCGCATGGTTGCAGGCATCCCCTGGCCAGGCCTGGGTGCTCATTCTCCCTCTCTCTTCTTGTCTCCCCACTCTCCCTGCTTTCTCTGCCCTGCACTCCTTCTTTCTGCTGTTTTCCCATGGACTCCTGCGACACCCCCTAGACTCTCTTTTTCCCATGGATATGGGCTCATTCCAAGGAAAGGGTGGCATTTGGACACAAGGCCCTAGATCCCATGAGGGAGTACTGGGGGGCACCTGATGCCCCTCAGAAAGAGGCTTGCAGGGACAGCACATGGGAAAGCCATGGGGATGTGATCCATTTGGGTAAGGGCTTGGGTTTCAGGGCATGAGTTGGCTTCATTGCAGGATGCAGGTCCTTAAGTGGGTGGCCTCTGTCTCCAGCTGTAGGGTCCTGCCAGGAAGCCTCTATATGAGTCTACCTCCCTTCTGCAGGACCAGAGAGGGGTTGTTATGAACAGCCCAGGGGATTGGTTGCACTAAGCTTGTCTTGAAGATTTTGCTGGGGAGTCCAGGTGCCCATGTCTCCCACCTGCTCTCCATACACATCTCTGCGCACCTGGCTGAGGCATTCCCAGACCTAACCTCAGATAACATGCATGTGAGGAACACTCCCAAGTGGCTAGGCCTCTTGCAGCTGAGCAGGCGGCTTCTGCACCAACACTGGGGCTTTCTCTGGGCTGTCCATCATGGGTATATCTCTGGATTCCTGGATTGCTAGTCAGCACCTCACATTTGAGGGTCTGTGCCATTCAGTCTAGAATCAGAGTTGGATGAGAAATCAACTTTGAACACCACCTTTGGGGTGGGTGCATTGGCTCACACCTATAATCTCAGCACTTTAGGAGGCCGAGGCAGGAGGATAGCCTGAGGCCAGGGGTTTGAGACTAACCTGAGCAACACAGTAAGGCCCTGTCTCTACAAAAAAAAAAAAAAAAAAAAAAGCCAGGTGTGGTGGCATGCACTTGTAGTCCCAGTTGTGGGTGGAGGATTAGCTAGGTGCTGAGGCAAGAGACCGAGGCACAAACTGTTTCAGTATAATGAATAAAATAGGATAAGAATAATCATAATACAAATTAGATATAGAGATGATCATGAACAATTATCAATCATTATTATAAACATTATTAATCATTAGCTTTTAATATTGCTCTTTGTTGCATTGCTAATATAACCTAGGAATAACAGGCGGGTATAGGGTCAGGTGCTGAAGGGACATTTTGAGAAGTGACCTAGAAGGCAAGAGGTGAGCCCTCTGTCACACCCGCATAAGGGCCACTTGAGGGCTCTTTGGTCAAGCGGTAACGCCAGTGTCTGGGAAGACACCCATTAGTTAGCAGACTGCGAAAGGGAGTCTCCTTTCCTTGGAGGAGTCAGGGAACACTCTGCTCCACCAGCTTCTTGTGGAAGGCTGGATATTATCCGGGCCTGCCCGCAGTCATCCAGAGGCCTAACCCCCTCCCTGTGGTGCTGTGCTTCATTGGTCACATTCTTTGTCCACTTTCATGCTCCTCCCGTACTCCTGGTTCCTTTTTGAAGTTTGTAGTAGATAGCAGTAGAAGAAATAGTGAAAGTCTTAAGGTCTCTGATCTTTCTTATAAGTGCATAGAAGAAAATGCTGACGTATGCTGCCTTCTCTCTCTGCTTCGGCTACCTAAAAGGGAAGGGCCCCCTATCCTGTAATCACATGACTTGCTTCACCTTGTCAATCACTTAGAAGTTTCACCCTCTTTACCCTGCCCCTTGTCTTGTGTGCAGTAAATATCAGTGCGCCCAGCCGTTTGGGGCCACTACCGGTCTCCATATCTTGATGGTAGTGGTCCCCCCGGCCCAGCTGTTTTCTCTTTTTTTTTTTTTTTTG
>NW_016814433.1:0-3237 GCF_001698545.2 Rhinopithecus bieti | reverse complement strand
TGAGTGTATTTCAGAGCACACCTTGTGTATGTGAGTGTGGTGTGTTTCAGAGCACACCTTGTGTATGTGAGTGTGGTGAGTTGCTTCTGTGCACACACTTGTGTATATGAGTGTGCATGCAAGTACGATGAGTGTGTGCCTGTATACATGTTTACCTGTGTGTGCATATATGTGTGGGCAAACACAGCTGTTTCTGTGTGTGCGTATGCCTTCTCTGTGTGTGTGTGCACGTGAACGTGATGAGTGTTCCTGTGAGTGTTATGTGAGCGTGTGCATGTGTGTGTTCTCGAGGGCTGAGGGACGCAGCCCCCCTTCAACACCTGCTAACTGTCCCCAACCCCACAGCGGGCCTAGCACAGGGATCACTTTGTCAGGGTGACCTGGCTCATACTTGAAGCCTTTGAGCTGGACTCTGGCTTTATCCATGATGCCAGGCTGCATGTTCAGATGGCCACACTGGAGGATGACGTGGCAGAGGAGGAGCATTACACAGGCCAAATAGACTTCACCAACCTCCCTGTAAGGCTGTCTCCCGTTTCCCCACCTCAGGGGTCACCCCTCAGATCTCATCCAGCCACACACCCCTCTATTTCTGCTCCTAAGATCCTGCAATTCCCTCCACTTTGCTCTGTCTCCACTTCTTTCACTGGCTCATGCCAGATCGTCTCCCTGTGGCCACCCCACTGGCCCCCATTGACCCCCAGCAGGATGTGATGAGATCGGAGAGAGGCGGTGTCAGGGGATGAGGTGGGCGGGCCTCCTGCTGATGGAAGGAAGCTCAGCCTCTGCAGTGACCTCAGGCTGCCTGGGTCCCCACAGGCCTCTGACTGGCCTCTACTGGCCTCAGGTGAAGAGAACCTTCTACCAGAATGTGTCCTCTCCAGCGGCGTTCTTCCAGCCCTCCACGGTGTGCACAATGGGAACTTCCAGGTGTGTGCAGAGACCACAGCAGGGCGTCGGGGGCAGGTGTTGCCCAGAGCTCTGGCCTGCCCGAGATGTTGGCTTCCATGAAGGTTTGGCGGCCAGTAAGGGAGCCTTGTCAGTGCTTGGAGCCTTTTTTGTGTATTTAGTGTATTTCAATTTATACGCTGTGTCTCAAATGGAGAAAAACTAGCTTTATTTTCCATTGCTGATTTCTTTTTGTTCTCATGTCTCCAGTTCCATTGTTGATGGAAAAATGTAAATTTCTCATGACTCATCTCTGCCCCTCTGGTTTGCCGCTGTCTGCACGCACCATGTGCCTTACCTCCTCCTTCTGGGAAGCTATCTGTCCTGTGGCCATGGGGAAGGGTCTGTGGTGTGTGCACTGCCCTCGGTGCTCTCACTGCCTCTGGGTTCCTGCTCTGCCTGGTCCCCTGGTCCCCCTGGAACGCATGCCAGAACCACAGATGACGAGTGAGCTCTGCACTTCCCCCTCTGTGGCCCTCTTGGGCCCCCACAGCCTAGGAATCAGTGAGCAACTTGGGGGTTGCATCAGGCCCTCCCCTCCCTGCTGGGCTGGTGGTTCATGCTGCCTGAGTGGGAGGAGCAGGAGAAGGAGGACTCCAGTGAGTGGTCTCTGGTTTTTCCCCTCAAACTCCTCACTTTGGGCAAAGGACAAGAAGCAGTGAGGGCACCTCCCTGGGTTCTGGGCCAAGCTGACCTCTCTTCTCCAGGATCTTCCCTCCCTGTGCTCTAGGGTATCCCTGGGCCCTGTGCAGCAAGGATGCCTCCTCCACACTGCTGCTGCAGCTTAGTGTGCAGAAAAAATCCTTTTCTCTCTCAATGACAAGAGTGGTTTTCAAGATTTCTGTGCAAACATTTAATTTGAACTGTAAACCGGGCACCTGGCTCTTGGCAGAGTCCCCCTCTTTCCCCAAGGTAGTAGGTGTGACCATCAAGAGCCTGGGCAGCTGAGAACAAGGCTGAGCAGGGCACAGATTGTGACTTGCCCTGGACTGTCATCCTGTTGCAGGCACCAGCCCTTCCCTGGAGAACAAGGGCACCTGCCAGGGGTTATTTAGACCCTCTGCTGGGGACCTGGTGCTGTAGGTTGGTCTCCAGGGAGCAGTGCAGTGATGGAGGGTGTGGTGTGTGTGGTGCATGGGATGGAGGCTCCTGGTCCCACCAAGGGAACAGCTTCCTTTTGGAGGTGGGGGCCTCCTGTGGCCCCACAGAAGGATCCTGGTCTGTTAGCCTTAGCCCAGTGCTTTGAAAGTCACCAGTCCTGACAGCAACTCGTGTTTGTGTGTGTGTGTGTACGTGTGTGGGTGTGTGTGGTGGGAATGCCCGGTTCTGTAGCTGCTGAAAGGCCTTGAGGCACATGCTGTCAGGAGTTGGCTCTGTCCTGGGCAGATGTTACCATCTGTACCTTGCTTGAGGCTGCTATGAGCACCAGGCTCTGTGCTGGTGGAGTGGTGAGTAGCCTGAAGGGACTCAGGGTCCCATGATGAGGCTGGACTGGCACATGGAGGAAAGACAGAATGTTCAAGACACAGGTGCTGCTTGGCCTCTGGGCGTGGACTCAGGAGGGCTTCCTGGAGGAGGAGGGAGGGTTAGGGTTAGGGTTAAGGGTTAAGGGTTAGGGTTGGGGTTGGGATTGGGTTTAGGGTTGGGGTTGGGGTTGGAGTTGTGGTTGAGATTAGGGTTGGGGTTGGGGTTGGGTTTGGGGTTAGGGTTGGGTTAGGGTTAGGGTTAGCAAATTTCTCGACTTGTTGACATTTGTTATTAACTGAGCGGGAATTAGGAGGGGAACCTGGTCCTCTCCATACAACCCAGCAGGTACGCTGCCCATGTTCCTGTGGAGAACAGCGTTTCCTGTAGGGCCCACAGGTGTGGACCAAGTAGCTGTGAATTTTCTTCTGATGAAAATGCACAAGGAGGACGTGAGTGAGCTCAGTGGAGGAGAGGCGCTACCCCAGGGGACATCCCCATGCATGGACTTGTGAACCCCGAATATCTGAGATGGTCTCAGTCAATTTAGAAAGTTTATTTTGCCAAGGTTGAGGATGCACGCCCGGGACACAGCCTCCGGAGGTCTTGACGACATGTGCCCAAGGTGGTCGGGACACAGCTTGGTTTTATACATTTTAGGGAGACAGGAGACATCAATATATGTAAGATGAACGTTGGTTCCATCGGGAAAGGCGGCACAACTCGACGCAGGGAGGGGCTTCCAGGTCACAGGTAGGTGAGAGACAAACTGTTGTATTCTTTTGGGTTTCTGAATAGCTTCCCCAAAGGAGGCCTTATCAGATA
>NW_016814432.1:4934943-4936666 GCF_001698545.2 Rhinopithecus bieti | reverse complement strand
TTTGAGCTTCCAGTGTCTTTGTTTACCTACTTAAGCCTCAGCAATGGCAGGCGCCCCTCCCCCAGCCTCTCTGCTGCCGTTTCGGTTAGATCGGAGACTGCTGTGCTAGCAGTGAGGGAGGCTCTGTGGCCGTGGGACCCTCCCTGCCAGGTGTGGGTATAATCTCCTGGTGTGCCCGTTTGCTTAAAGCGCAGTATTTTGGTGGGAATTACCCGATTTTCCAGGTGTTGTGTGTCTCAGTTCCCTTGGCTAGGAAAAGGATTCCCTTCCCCTTGCACTTCCCAGGTGAGGCAATGCCTCGCCCTGCTTCAGCTCTCTCTGGTCGGGCTGCAGCAGCTGACCAGCACCAATTGTCCAGCACTCCCCAGTGAGATGACCCCAGTACCTCAGTTGAAAAATGCAGAAATCATCGGTCTGTGTCGCTGGAGCTGGGATTTGGAGACTGGAGCTGTTCCTATTCGGCCATCTTGCTCCGCCCCCCCTCCTGTCTCTATTTCTTAATTTGGACAGAATCACTGCCCAAATCCCTTACCTATCCCATTATAGTTATAGTTTCTTAATGAGGATTATTCCAATAAGTAAATAATGAATATTTTATCCAACACTTAGTATGGGCCAGAGCTTTGAAAGATACTTTGGAGGCTATGGAAGAAATAGAAAAGAGGGTCCCACATCTCAAAAAGCTTCAAATCTAAAGGGAAAGACTACATTTCTGAAACAACCAAAGAAAAATATAAGCAGGATACAACTGCGTAATACATTGTATGAGACTGAAATATTAAGACTAGAGAGGCCAATGTAGACTGATATTGTTTGGCTGTGTCTCCATCCAAATCTCATCTTGAATGGTAACTCCCACAGTTCCCACATGTCATGGGAGGAACCCGGTGAGAGGTGATTGAATTACAGGGGCAGGTCTTTCCTGCACTGTTCTTGTGATAGTGAATGAGTTTCACAAGATCTGATGGTTTTAAAAACAGGAATGCCTGGGCGCAGTGGCCCACGCCTGTAATCTCAGCACTTTGGGAGGCCGAGGTGGGCAGATGACAAGGTCAGGAGTTCGAGACCAGCCTGACCAACATAGTGAAACCCCATCTCTATTAAAAATACAAAAATTAGCCAGGTGTGGTGATCCACCCCTGTAATGCCAGCTACTCAGGAGGCTGAGGCAGGAGAATCACTTGAACCCAGGAGGCGGAGGTTGCAGTGAGCCGAGATCATGCCACTGCACTCTAGCCTAGGCAACAGAGTGAAACGCTGTCTCAAAAAACCCAAAAAAACAAAAAACAGAAGTTTCCCTGCATAAGCTCTTTTTTGCCTGCTGTCATCCATGTAAGACGTGACTCCTCCTTGCCTTCCACCATGATTTTGAGGCCTCCCCAGCCTCACTCATGTAAGTGCATGTGGAACTGTAAGTACATTAAACCTCTTTTTCTTCCCAGTCTCAGGTATGTCTTTATCAGCAGTGTTTAGAAAACCGACTAATACATAGGCTAACTTAGTTAAAAAGAGCTTGGCCTGGGCTTGAGGTGATGATAAGGGATTTAATCTTGGACTTGAAGAGTTGACAGAAAGATATCCAGAATAAGCAAACCCCTGGCTAAAGGAAATGTATAAGTTTTCTGAGATTGATAATTTTTAATGCAGATTAAATTTAAAAAGCTAAAGTATTTATTCCATCACTTAGAATGATAACCATTAAGAGTCAACTAGTGAAACCTAC
>NW_016814432.1:4889208-4934653 GCF_001698545.2 Rhinopithecus bieti | reverse complement strand
CATTCTCCTGCCTCAGCCTCCCGAGCAGCTGGGACTACAGGCACCCGCCACCTCGCCTGGCTAGTTTTTTGTATTTTTTAGTAGAGATGGGGTTTCACCGGGTTAGCCAGAAGGGTGTCGATCTCCTGACCTCGTGATCTGCCTGTCTCGGCCTCCCAAAGTGCTGGGATTACAGGCATGAGTCACCGCACCCGGCCTATTATTATTTTTGAGATAGAGTCTCGTGCTGTCGCCAGCCTGGAGTGCAGTGGCGTGATCTCGGCTCACTGCAACGTCTGCCTCTGGCTTCAAGCAGTTCTCTTTCCTCAGCCTCCTGAGTAGCTGGGACTATAGACACACGCCACCACACCCAGCTAACTTTTTTTGTATTTTAGTGGAGACGGGGTTTCACGGTGTTGCCCAGGCTGGTCTCGAACTCTTAATTAACTCAGGCAAAAATCCACCCACCTTGGCCTCCCAAAGTGCTAGGATTACAAGCTTGAGCCACCACACCTGGCCGATTATCAATATTTTAAAAGTTAATTGCTCTTCTTTACATAGAGAAATGCAGACATAGCTTAAACTCTTAGATTATAGATTGAGGTTCTTAACACAGATCTGTATACTCTGAATTATTAATAAAATTGAGAACTAACTACAAAAAACTCTTAATTTCTAACAGAAGAGACATGCTCTCAAAATGTCTTTAGTATGTGGTTTCTGACTCTGCGGTACCATTTGAAGTAATGGTTTTATACTGTAGATTATTTTGAAGTGACAGAACTAATAACTAAAGAACAGCAGTGACAGTAACCTTATATGTCAAACTAAAACTGGAGTGAAAATTTAAAATGGACACAACAATACAATGTAGCTTTTGTGCTAATTTGCTGGCGTTAACATGATACTTAAATTGCTGCTTTTGTTTTGGGACAGAATAAAGGTGGACTGGATGTAGAGGTAGAACACATAAATATTTTATACTTCTCAACTCATTAAGCCTGATATGAGGCCCTTTTTGAAGTCTAGTGCATCTAGGCGTGTGGCCCCTTGCATCTGTAATAATGTGCACAGGCTAGAACAGCAGCAGTGAAGGTGAAAGAGTGCTTCCTGCTCCTGGCTATGAACCATGTGTATATAAGCTAAATGCTCATACTTTTGAGAATTTAAAAAAATTAATCTGAGTATTTCAAGTAAAATCATTTTCTTTCATTAAATTTCTAGATACTTTTAGTTTATTTTTATTGTGTAGAATAACAGATGTCTTTATCTATTGAAGGACTAGAAACTGGTGACAATTATTAGAAATTAGATGTAATAAAAATAGTTGTATACTTTTAAGAAGAAATGACATTTCATGTTTATTTTGCACTGAGTAGCTGCAAAAAGATCTAAGAGGGTTTTGGAAGTTTTCATCAGTATATTTGAGTGATATTTTGAAAGAAGTTGTTATTAGTGATTTAAAATTAGTCCTTTCTGTCTTTGTCATCTGAGATAGAAGTGTAGAGGGGTGGACTTGTGTTTACCTCTTCATTTATATTTTACTGATTATTTTATTTCAGGTTCAAACTGTGGGATGAATTATTTGTCCTTTTGGCATTTTGAAACTTTTCAAGTGTTAAGAAAACTTTTCTTTCTAAAATGTCCACTTCTCTCCAACCTACCTGACAATTGTTATAATGAAAGAATACAAAACCACTTTGTGGGTTTGTGTTTTGATAGTGTAACCTATTGTCTAAAATAAAGTAAGCTTATTTTTTTCTCCTGCTTTGTATCAACTCAAAACGTTAATATTCCGTAGGTGACATTTTTTCCTTTGTTGTTGTTGTTGTTGTTGTTTTTGAGACTGAGTCTTGCTGTGTCGCCCAGGCTAGAGTTCAGTGGCATGATCTCAGTTCAAGTGATCCTCTTACGCCGGCCTCCTGAGTAGCTGGGCTTATAGGTGTGCACCACTATGCCTGGCTAATTTTTATATTTTTAGTAGAGAGGGGATTTCACCATGTTGGCCAGGCGGGTTTCAAACTCCTGACCTGAGGTGATCCACCCACCTTGGCCTCCTGAAGTGTTGGGATTACAGGCATGAGCCACTACAGCTGGCCAGGTGACATTTTTCTTTAACTTTGTGTGTATATTTACACTCAAAGAAGCTTCAAAAGGTAACTGTTCAAATTTGCTTTCAATTTATTTATTCTTTATATAGGTAAAACTTTCTTATTTAAGCTTATGTGCCTGTTAAATGGACGATATTTCATTGCATGAGAAAACTGCAACTGCTTTATCAAACTGTATGAATGCAGTTTCACAGTGGATGTCTACTTTAGTGAAGTCTGCTTTTATTTGTAAATTGTCTAATAAAGATTTGTCTCAGAATCCTCAACCATCTTAAATATTTCTTAACCTGTGTGTAACATATTTATAGAAATATTCTTTTAAAAGCAATACCTTTCGGAAATCTTCATATCAGATAAATGGCATAATAGAAATTTGCAATCTGGGAGGCAAAAAACAAAAACCCAAAACAGAAAAAACATTCTCGTTTTACTCTTCTTCTACTCAGTACTACTAGCATCTTTCTTTGGAATTATGTGTAGGTTCTGAACCTAATTCTTCCCCTACTTTTTGTCTAGTTGGGATACTCTCTTACCAAGAAACAGCACAACAGCATAGCATAGCAGAATCTTGACTTTACCCCTTCAATAGCTTGCATAACTACTCTGAATCTGAGTTTACTGGTATATAATATGGATATGATAATAGTTCTTTTATGATAAAGATGTATCCTAGTTTATATTTTTGCTACGCTTGAGCTATATTTCAACCAAAAGATGTGGTAACTGCATAATAATCATCATCATCATTTGTTATCTGTTATAATAATTTTAATTTTCATGATAATTATAATCATTATTACTAATCATTGTGCTTCAACATCCTTATCAGTCAAATGGGGGAATACCCGTGTTCCCTTCAGAATTCCATAAGTGTAACTAAAACTGTTAAGAGTATTTTATTTTAAAGTGTACCCTAGTAGAGGAATTAAGGTATTTTGACGATTCTTACCTTTATGCAGAAGTACTAAAGCTTGACACTTCACTTTATTATTGGCAATTTATGGTAATACATTATTGTCTTTAGATAAAAGAGTTATTACTGTGTGGCTACTGGTTTCCTAAAACTCTGCCTTTCTCTTAGCTATAACAAAATTTTGAGCTTTCTTCAATAAAAGGTCAGTTATTCCATTTTGGCATTTGTGTGAATAAAATTAGAGTTTAAAATTCTCATATATAATTCCTTTTCTTATTCTGAGCAGAGAGACTTAAAATTAGGCTTTAGCAAATAGATGGTAGTATGTTTATACAGTATTTATGTTGCTTTCTTTTCTGCTAGGAGATGGGAGAGTGATTTACCGCTTACAAAAATTCCTGGGCTATATGTTGATTTATATGATAAAGTAAGAAACTTTAGGTAGTAGCTCAGTTTTTTTGCTCACTGTTTGTATATCTGGTAAATGCATTGTATTTAAATCTTTCTTACACTTTTTTCTTCTCAGAAGAAATTGCATATGTTTAAAACAAGGCTGCTCAATCTTGATATTTTCCTCAAATTAAACATGTTTTTGTTTTATTTTAGTTCAGACTTGGTTCCTTCAACCTAGAGAAAGTTGAAAACCCAGCTGAAGTGATTAGAGAACTTATTTGTTACTGCTTGGACACCATCGCAGAAAATCAAGCCAAAAATAAGCACCTGCAGAAAGAAAATGAAAGGCTTCTGAGAGATTGGAATGATGTTCAAGGACGGTGTGTACACAGTTTGCTTGTGGCATAAAAATATGGAGCCCTCTTTATATTGTTATAGCTTTAAGTTCATGATTTGTAAATTTCCAACATATGTAGATTAGCATATATTTCATACAAAATTTGTCATTAAATTTAGCTTAACTGAATATGATTAAACCAAATTATTAGCCACTATTGTATATTATAGAAGTACATTAACACTTTTATGTCATTAGTATGTGGTGGCACCAGCAAACTTATAAACAATAAGGAGCAATTGGGCATTGAAGATCAATACTCATTAATACTAATAAATAACTTAGGTAGTAAATATTTGTAAAGATTAATTCAGCTCCAATTATAGGATTAATAATGAATTAAAAAGAGACATGAAATAAAATAAACATAATTGATTTCTTATTTGGAATCAGTGAGTGGCACCTATTTCTTATGATAGCGTTTTGGCTCCTAATAGAGTCTTATTTCTCCTGATTTATTGAAAATTCATACTATAAGCATTTTAAAGGATGAGCTGATTGTGGCTACTGGACAAGACGTTTGGAAGCCTTTTATTTTCTGGCTTTGCCTCTTTTAAATGAGGAAGAAAAAAATAATTTTTTTTTAAATTATGAACTTTCTCAACTAAGTGTAATCTAGGCTGGCCCAATGTGTAACCTTTATTATTCTATTATGCATAAGATGTTTGAAGGAAATAAAATGCATGTTATGAACATTTATATCCTTACTGAGTCATATATAATATATATGTGTGTGTATGCACACACATATATATAGTGAGAAAGAAAATGATGTCTGAAATAATTATGTGGAATATATATATAATAATGATAATAATTATTAGTACATCCAGTAGATTTTTTGAATCTTTTGCTTAAATAACACTAAAGCATGGAAACAGTTATCCAACATATTTAGGGTATTTTTAGTGCAACCATTGTGATTGCTGTATATGGACATTAGTGAGTATATGTGGAAGTATATGAAAAATGGTGAAGGTTTTACCACTGTCAATATATGTATGTGAAAATGAGGCTGACTAAAAGTGATTATTTTTCTGTACATTCAATTATATTTATTAACTAATGCAAAACATGTAAAATTAAGTTCCTAACACCTAGTGTTATTTGGCTTTCATGTATTGTATTAAGAAAGTGGTTTTGTTCTATCTTAGATCTAAGTTAATTTCTATCTCCAATTATTTATATATATTATATATAAATAATACAAAATGAGACCAAGTCCAAACTGTGTATTAGGAAACCATGCAGAAAAGTTAATTTTCTCTTTACTGCTTATTCATGAATAAAGATGAATTCAATGTCATAGTATGAATAAGTATCAGGTATCTGTACTATAAAGCATTTCTGGGACCTATATCTGTAGCTTGGGTGTATTTTCTATTTAATGTGTGAAATAAATCAAATTAAAGGAGATGAGCTATGGTCGTGATAAGCCATTATATTTAAAACTCAGAATACCCTCAGGATGATAGGAAATTTGATCCACAAATTGCTTACAAAAATGCAGACTGGGTACTTGGTACTTGAACAAATTGCTTTAAAATGTCTGCCAGAGGTTGAAAGAGGTATTATCTCATCAGTATTCAACACCACTCCCATAGAATTGAAAGCAGCAGGGAACGAAGATGAAGAATTAGAGACGAATGCACCCTGTGCTGTAACAGTGTGTGCGAGGGGCACATACTATATGTGGCTCACAGATGCTTGATTTGCTATTTCTGGACTATACAGCAAGTGCTTTTGTCTTGTTGTGGCAAGAGATTTCCTGTTTGATCAAAAGCGCAGCCATGTACCCTATCACCTGCCTTGTTATGATCCAGCTATTTTTTTTTTTATAATACTGTGTCAGATGTCTTCTTCAGGGTCTACAGATGTATGCCTTTGGGGTGGCCCTATGTACTGAGAGGAAAGAGAGTCCACTCCAGAGAATTCTAGTCTCTTTATTGTATTCCAGATCTTAGATTAGTAGCTTTAAATATTTCCCAAATTTGGTTTTCTCTCCTTTCAGAGGACAGAGACCACTTTAAGGAGCTGTAAATACATCTTGATCATGGCCAAGCAGCAGTTTCTTAGTGTTCCCTCACTAGAGCCTTTGCATGCTGGAAAGGATTTACAGCTTTAGCTTCCATAAGGCAGTAGTTCTAATTAAGTGTCTTTAGGGAGATTAGAAATAGGACATGAGCATATGGAGTTAGGTAACTGGGGACTTAGAAAGTAGAGAATCATTAGAGTTGGGGCCATGTTAAGCTTGGCAATAGTTTTGGGGGAAGCCTCTGATTATTCTTGTGTCAGTGTCCATGATCCAAGCATTTCTTCTGTACTACATATGAAGGGATGGGAGGGTGGTGTTAAAATAGTGGGGAAGGACACAATGTAAGGGATGGGAGTTCCCGTGGAAGCGATGGTAGATGGGTCTGAGATACATTTACTACACAATAAGATATTATATGAGCATAAAATAGTTGTGTACACGTGTTTATTAACGTGGAAAATGTTGATCATATATTAAGGTGAGACGTGCATCACCACAAATATAAACAATAACCCATTGTTTGCAAAAATATATTTAAATAGAGGGTATCTGGAAGAAGAAAATTAAATGTTCATAGTGTACATCTGGAATTGTAGACTACATTTTCCTTTAATTTTGGGGAGTATTTTTTGTATATGTTTTAATATTTAAATATGTATCACCATTATACTCAGAAACAACTATAAAGCTATTTTCATTTGGGATGATGGTGGAGAATAAACAAGGCTTGAGTGAGGAATGAGAAATTACAGCATAAGTAAAAAGTGTGAGCTTTAATGCATAGAATTTTAACATATATATTTGCTGTCATTTTAAATTACCACTTAATAATTGTGTTCTTGGCTCCATTTTGAACAAGTGTTATCACTGCATTAATTTTGTATAGTTGAGATGAAGGAGGAAACATTTAAGATGTGTATATGAATCCTTAGGTTACTGGCTATATTTATTTAGTGGGTTTTCTACTTAATTACTAATAACGACTCTCAAGTTCCATGTTACTGAATAGGTGTTTTGTTTGCACTCAGAACTCTGCTTAGAAATTATTTGCCTTTATTCTGAGTTATAGTTATTAAACCCATAATTGGAGGCAGTTTTCAGTGAATTGGGTTGACACTCACAGAATCATCAGAATAAAAGACCTTGAAAGCTCTTCTACTTCATCTCTCTGCCTTCAAGATAGAATCACATTATATCCAGATGAATTCAGTCTGATTTTTAAAGACCTCGAGAGATATCTTCATCTCCCCTTGGTAGCCCGTTACAATGCTTAAGAACTGTCACAGTCAGAAAATTCTTTCTTCCATCTATGGGTAATCTGAATCCTTCACGGTATAGTTGAAGGCCATTTCCTCTTGTTCTCTTGCCAGAAAGGATGAGGAACAGCTGTTCACCATCTTCTTCCGTACTTAAAGGCATATTAAATCTCTTTACCACTGCTTGCTTTTCCAGTTCTTTTTAGCTTTCTTTGTCCTCCCAACTCTCCTCAGACTTTCTGTTGCCGTACAACCCTGACCTGGGCCAGATATAATTTTGGCCGGAACTGATTATTAATTTAAAGGTTACTGCACTGTGTCTAAGTACCATATGTTCACGTTTATGTACCTATTATTTTATTTTGAGCTATCATTTAATCTATTGTTTCATTTTTGGTGTTATTTCTGCATGAAATTGTTGTGTTTTTCCTCCTAGTTTGTTATTGTTTTGACATGTTATTCTTACATTGTTTTCCCACCCAGAGATATTTTATTTTGAATATTCAGTATTTTGTGTATTTTTTTGTCTTTTAATTTTTTTTAAAAGTTACTATTTTTTTTTTTTTTTTGTCCGAGGTTTTAGATACCTCAGTGGTAGGTTAGTAATTAAATTTAGCATTATTGTTCTATTTTCCTAGTTATTGTAGAAAGGATGAATTATCATTAAACCTTTCTTGTTTGGTGTTATTTATGATTTTGTTCCAGTTTGAGATTTGCCTGGATGTGATCCTTGAACTAGTGTGGTCTGATCTAGTTGTGCATGTGCTTTTTGTTAGTGTCACCAGACTTAGCAGTGAATCCCATGTCTCTTCCCCACTAAATGTTCTCACCTAATAATTCCTGTCTAATTCTTGAGGGATAAGCTTGACAGGAAGCACGTAATGGAAGGCATAGTAACATCATAATGCTCTAGGAGAGGATTGGCATTAAAAATTAGATGGGAATGATCCTACGTACCTCTTAGTTACTGGTTATTGGATAAAAGGATAGCATTCTCTGAGTCTTGAAAAATTAAGAATTAAGAGTAAATTCATATGATGTAACTGTTCACACAAATACTTTTCTCCAGTTAGCTCCTGCTCCCCACTTTTCTAGGAAGTGTTGTCCAGTTTGATGATCAGAAGTTTGGTTGCAGGCCGGGCGCGGTGGCTCAAGCCTGTAATCCCAGCACTTTGGGAAGCCGAGATGGGCGGATCACGGGGTCAGGAGATCGAGACCATCCTGGCTAACACGGTGAAACCTCGTCTCTACTAAAATACAAAACCTAGCCGGGCGAGGTGGCGGGCGCCTGTAGTCCCAGCTACTCCGGAGGCTGAGGCAGGAGAATGGCATAAACCCGGGAGGCGGAGCTTGCAGTGAGCTGAGATCCGGCCAGTGCACTCCAGCCCGGGCTACAGAGCAAGACTCCGTCTCAAAAAAAAAAAAAAAAAAAAAAAGTTTGGTTGCAAAAAAATCCTAAAACTTTGCTGAAACCAAGCAAGGTTAACTCATATGATAACATTCATTCTATTTATGTTGTTTCCCTGTCACAGAAATGTTTCCTTTGACAGCATAGTTCTGATACTGGTTACTTAAGATTAACAATATTCTTTAGGAATATTATATGATATTTCATTTTTATATTTATTTTCACTTTGAATGTGTCATACCAAATGTTAATTTTAATAAAGGTTTGGGAATTAGCTTGTTAATTGTTAATAATGTACACAATCTTTCAATCAAGAATTATCGAAGTGACTTATATGGACATTAAATATGGACTTAAACCAGATAAATTACTAATTGGTTACCATTCCTAAAATTTAATATAAGAAATTGTAATAGATTTGTTTATGTTTTCACATGTTGGTTTTTACTTTGCGTATGTTTGAAGTATGTTATTATATACTCAAGTATTTCAGTAATATATATGTTTAAAATATATATGTTTAAAGTTTATTATGTTTTTTTGAAAATATTATAGGAAGATGAGAATATCGTGCTTACATAACAATCTGAAATATAAATGTAGTGACATATCTTTGCTTAAAATAAACTATCAATATTGCTAGCTCCTTTTCAATATTCAATTTTTTTCTAACATCTTTTCATATACTTCTGTCTCAGAGAACTTTGCTGAATGAAGGGAATACTGCTAGACTGATATTATTTGACACAGTTTTTTAAAAAGCTGAAGATGAAAAATATTACTTTTACAATGGTGAATAGCTATTAAATCAGTGAAAAAAATGCAATATTCAGAATCACTGTTTTTCTGTTTCCTTATAAGATGTCAATATTAGCCATTCTCCTTGGCTGTTCTCCTTTGCTGGAGGGCTATAGTCAGACATGGTGCCCAGCAGGAATGGCATAATCCTGAAGCTCCACTTTTATAAGAACTGGCAGTGGCCCATAGTGACATGGTTCACCCAGCCTTCAAGGAAGAACCACAAACATGAGACCAGACAAGTCTAAGCCCACTGCATTGCCCGGTGCCTTGTATCTGGACCCATTGGCCCCTAGTAAAATGTCCCACATGAGGTTTCACACCAAGTACAAGCTGGCAGGGGCTTCAGCTTGGAAGAATTAAGGGTGGCCAGCATCCACAAGAAGATGGCCTGGACCATTGATTTCTCTATTGATCCAAGAAGGTGAAACAAGTCCATTGAGTCCCTGCAGGCCTATGTATAACAGCTTTAGGAGTACTGCTGGAAGCTTATCCTCCTTCTCTAGGAACCTCGGCCTCCAAGAAGGGAGATGGCTACAGTGAAGAACTCAAATTGGCCATCACACTGACAGGACCAGTAATGTTCATATGGAATACCTATAAGAAGGAGAAAGCCAGAGTCATCACCAAGAGGAAGATAACTTTAAGACTGCCACATCAGACTGGGCGCGGTGGCTCACGCCTGTAATCACAGAACTTTGGGAGGCTGAGGCGGGAGGATCATGAGCTCAGGAGTTAGAGACCAGTCTGACCAACATGGTGAAACACTGTCTCTACTAAAAATACAAAAATTTGCCGGGCATGGTGGCGGGCACCTGTCATCCCAGCTACTCAGGAGGCTGAGGCAGGTGAATTGCTTAAAACCAGAAGGCGGAGGTTGCAGTGAGCCGAGATCGTGCCACTGCACTCCAGCCTGGGCACCAAGAGCGAAACTGTCTCAAAACAAAACAAAACACAAAACAAAACAAAAACCTGCCATATCAATGCCTGGCTCTTTGGCCTCTGGGCAAAAAGGACCAAGGAAGCTGCAGAACAGGATGTTGGAAAGAAAAAATAAAGCACTGTTGAGGCCTTGTAATAAATCAGCAGTAAACCTGGGAAAACAAACCAAAAAGATGTCCATATTACTTTACTCACTTTATTTGTTTGTCTAATAAGAACCTACCAAACATCTGTAGAATGCTAAACACTATGCTAGGCACTGAGGATACCGTGGCCAATAAAACACACACGCTCTCTGCTTTTCTGGAGTTCACATCCTTGGCAAAGACTATGCTATAAGAATTTGCTGAAATTGGTCCCAGAGAATATATTGCCATATTTTCCTTTTTATCCTATGAGTGGTTCGAATTCTTTGCATCTCTAGATAGGTAGATTGTTGAAAGTTTAAGGGCATATATATAAAAGGTATCTAATTTGGACATTTGTGTTTCTAATTTCACTGAAATATATATGTGTGTGTCTGTATATGTACACACATATATGTTACTACTGGTATATATGTGTGTGTTTATGTACAGTATAAAAATACTAGGATACCTGTATATCGAACAACAACAATGTAAATAAGCAGTATGAAACAACATTGAAAAGAATACATAAAATAATTTGTATTTGTATCTCTAAAATAAGAATGTATTCATCATGTATGTGTGTGCACATATTAAGTGTATACAACCTCAGCTATTTTGCTTTCTTTACTTTATATCTCTCTTGGGAGCTTAAAATAAATATAATTCCCTGTTAGCTCATTTGAGCAGTGTAGGACGAATTATAAACAATAGAGAATTTTATGTTTTGTCTCAGGTATCTAAATTTGAAGATATGTAGTATTTTACATTTGCTGTTTTATTAATCTCTCCTTGGATATATCAAGTAGAATACTTTCATGGTATATGTGTATTGTGTTTCTATATGTATTTGTATGTGTGTGTGTGTGGTGCTCGCTTATAAGAATATAACTGGATAAGTCGTGTTCTTGTTGTAGAGCAGTTCATTGTCTAGTAGAGCAGTCAGACAAATTAGCTGTATTGCCTTATCACAAAACAAGATTGTAGTTGCTTTTATAGTAATATTAACATAGTACTGAGGAAACACAGGCTACATTTACTCTTGTTTGAAATTTATCCCATAAAAACATTCTTTTGTAAATAAACCATAGATATCAATAAGTTATTATCTTTAGGCATTTTGATTTTCTAAAGGCTTATTTGTATCAATTTTCAATTTTGATCCTTATCTCACTACATAAATTACATGAATAACCAATAATTTCTAATTGTGTGTTTAACCATCTTTATAAAACTTTTAAGTCAGTGAAAGCATATGTGAAAATAATCTTTAATTGTATTTTCTTTGAAAAATTTTATTGAAATCTTCTTGATTATTAGATTGAATTATGTTAATGCTAAGCAGAACTGCATGACTAATTTGTTTACTTACTTTTTTAGATTTGAAAAATGTGTGAGCGCTAAGGAAGCTTTGGAGACTGATCTTTATAAGCGGTTTATTCTGGTGTTGAATGAGAAGAAAACAAAAATCAGAAGTTTGCATAATAAATTATTAAATACAGCTCAAGAACAAGAAAAGGACATCAAACAAAAAGGGTATTTTGGCTATCTAGTTTTTGGATGACAGATGTGTAAATTTAAGTGGAATTTCTTCCCAAAGTTAATGAACATTAGGTGCCAACTTTTTGGTCATATGAGATAATTTGGTAGACTGGATGTGGATGCTCAGGCTGTTAGACGGGTGCCATGGGCTAGAGAGTTCTCAGCATGCTCACTCCATGTCTGCTCAACTGTCTCACCTACACTTAAATTAAAAAACTGACATGAGGCTTATTAAAGTATCATTTAATTCTTAGACATTAGTAAGAAATACTGATTTAAAAACCCTTTCATCTGCAGAACTACAAAGTTGGATACATATTTGTAATCTTGATGTCTAGGCAATAGTTAACTTTTGAATCAAGTTGTTAATATTAAATTCCACGGAGCATTTATTTTACCTGATTACAGTGTGATTACCAATCTTATTCTTCTTTAACGTTTTCTCTGAGAGTAGACATGTACTTGATTTTTATGGAAGAATCGTAAGTGACAAATGGCTGATATGGGTTTCAACGATTACAACTTTTTTACATATTAGCAAATACACGTTAGGGTCTATTGCTTTGAATCTTAGCAAAAGTGCAGAATTACTAGTGACATAGTATAAAAAAATTTGATATCAGCTAGTCCTAGTACAGGTCTTGCAGTCATACCTATTAGTTTATAGCTTTGGACACGTCACTTTTTTCTCGTAATAGAGGTAAAGATACCCATCTTAGGGCTTTGCAGAGATCAAATGAAATGAGGAACTGCTCTGAGATTAGTAAAATGTTAAATACTCTGTGACTCGCAGAGATAATTTGGTAGAAAAAGTATTTTGATAGAAGAATAGTACCTGATAAGAAACTGATTTAATATTAATTAAAATGAGTACTAAATTCAGATTAAAATTGGGTAAAAGAGAAACTTGTTCTTAAGAGAGTTAATATATAAGTTTTAAGATGCTTTCATCTAAGTCGTATATATTTTCAATATGTTTGTCTAATTAGAATCTTTTTCCAGGAATATTTTCTGTAATTACTTACTGGTAAATTTGCTGCCTAGCAGGGGGTGAGCCAATGATTTATAATTCTACCTGTCTCTGTTTCTAGGGAAACTACAATCTGTTCTGAAATGACTGCTGACCGAGATCCAGTCTATGATGAGAGTACTGATGAGGAAAGTGAAAACCAACCTGATCCCTCTGGGTCGGCTTCAGGTAAGAGATATATACATTTATCTCCTTGTTGAATATCTCACTTGGGCTTCTTACTCTAATGACAAGAAACCATAATGGAAAATGTTGTGAAAACCTTATTCTATGAAAATTCTTTAGCATTTTATTTTAAAACTCAAATTTTAATGTTAAAACTTAATATTATTCGTAAAATGCTGCAACTCGTTAGCACAGCAATGTGAGCAACCATTCATACACATATACTCCAAGGTATACTATTCCTGGTTAAATATAACCAGGAATAAGCCACTGAAGAAGATAAACACTTTCTTTTTTTTTTTTTTTTTTTTTTTTTTTTTTATATTTTCATATATTAAAAAAGGAACAGTACATTAATGCTGTGGTATTAAAAAGGATCCTTGATTTTCAAAGTAATGAACTTTTATAGAACAAATTCTGTAATGAAATGAATAACAGATAAAATCTTAATGACTTAAAAGTTTTTGTTAAACAAGATTTTAAATTTTTAAAATTAAGGAAAACTGTTGCAGATTAAAGTTCTTTCAAATGTTCAAACAAAAAGAAAAACCTGTCAATCTCCATTACATGTGTCTTTGTACACATCCCTGCGGCATTTGAAAATGTTAGAAAGTTTTTAACGTTTGACTGACAGAGGCAGGCACTTAAAGGCTCGCATGAATCTTTTTTTCAGAAAAAGTATGCTTTCAGTAAGAACATTTTACGCCCATCTTTAGTCTAACTTGACTGACACTTTTTGGTTCTTCCCCTGAAAAGGCGGATTTATGCTAACACTGTATTTTTTTTATAGGTATATTTTTTAAGGTAAAAATTATACATGTAGAGATATTTTAACTTCCGTGAGTGACCTTATACTCCAATGTGATGTAAATGAGCAATTTCTAAATTTTAGAGTGAAACATGTATGTTTAGGTCTACACCATGTAATTCTTCTCCAAAAGGGTAATAGCTCAAGAGCATGTCACAGAATTTATCACCTAAATTATCTAAGGGAAGTTAAGCAATGCCTTTTATCCCAAAACTTTACAATAGTTTCTCAAATAAGAATGTTAAGTAAAATGAATCACTGGAAAAGTTGATTTTTGAATTAACAACAATCACCAGTTAAGCCATTTGCAGACTGTCAACTTGGCAATTTTCTTGACATCACTACAAAACTTTCATTGCAATACAAAAAGATAACAATAATTAAAATATCTGCTTTATCATCAGCAACTTCACTTCCCTCTAAAGTGTCTACAAATGATTAGGAATTGTAGCACTTTCTTTTGCATAAACCCTTTCCTCCTTCATAAAACCCTGAGGTGAAAGGTTATTAATTAATAAAACCATAATTGCCATTTTGATTAAGATTGTAGCTTTAAAAAAAATGTAATAAAAAAATGTGACAACTTGTAAAGCTGCTCTGTACAGTTTTTCACAAAGTATTTCCCGTATCAACTTAGCGTCGAGGGCCTAAAATGACCTATAAAAACAATGTCCTTTTAACACGGCTAGTGTCTGAGATGAACGCATTTTCCATCTCTACTACTGTCCTCTTCTGTTTCATAGTTCATGGCTTCCAGCCATCATGATTCCCTCATCTTCATAGAAGAAATCATCCCTGTTTCCTCTGCCTAATGATGGTCCAGCAGCCATGATCCGAGTGTAACCTGTTCCCGCTATAATGTCTATCTGCTTAGGTAGGCGATGAAATTGCATTCTGACTTTACGCTGTGATGACGGGTTGGGTATCTTCGGCCCACGAGAGCTTGAAGACTGGTTAAACTAATGACTTGTGTGATTGAACTGATGGTGAAAATCCTGATTGATCCAGATGGTGGAGAACTCAAATTTCCACCATATGACATTTGTCTCAAAGCACTGTTCATCACCCTTGTCTCTGAAAATTTTTCTGGAGAAGAGAAAGATCTCTGAATTATTCTGAGCTGATGAAGTCATGTCTATCCATCAGTCCTTTCGTATGCTGTAGGAGAATGTGGAGGTAGGGCTTGAATTTCCAACATGATGCTGGTGGATATGACAAACTGACATCTTGCGAGGCAAAGGGGTGGACGTACTTCCTGATCTAAATTGAATTTTGAATAGGCCTTGCCATAAAGTTTGAATTCCATTAAGTAGATCTTCATCCTGCATAAGGAACAGATACTTCATGTTTGAAATTCCACAAACGCAACTGCTTGGTTTACCCTCCTTATCTTTTGGAATTTTCACCTTTATTACTGTCATTACTGGCCCAGCCTGGTGGAAAAGCTCGAAAAGGAGCTCCTCGCGTCACTTACTCGTTTCAAGGTTGGCCCACAAAGAGAGTCCGGAAGGTAAAGATAAACCTTTATGCTAAATATCATCAGCTTAAAGCTGGTTGCCTTTAACATTTGAGATCTTATTTAGCTGAAGCCATGGATAGGCCACTGGAGCAAGTAATCAAGAATGCTCTAAATTATATGGAAGTTGAGGCCTTCTTTCACTCTTCAGAAAAAAGGATTACAACCAGTGAGATGTAGTAGAGGAAAAGAGAAGGTGGAAATGGCAGTTTAGTTTGAAGTACCTATGACTTAGTCCTTTGGATCAAGTTCCCAGCAAGTGTTTAAACCCATGAGTTTTTTTTTTAATGTTTTATAGATTTCTTAGTGGCAGTGGAAACAGGAACCTCTGAACTCATTTTATACTTAGATAGTTTTGACCTAAAACCAATACTATAAAAATAAATGTTTGATTGATTTATTTAGAAATTATTTTTGAGGTCCTATTATGTACCAGAAACTTTGCTATGCATTAGACAACAAAACACAAAAATCTGTGCCATTGTGGAGTTTAAATTGTAATCAGGAAAACATATAAGATGAATAAATATAAAATATGTTAGATCATTAAGTGCTAAAGAGAAAAATAAACCAGAGAAGACCGATAGAAAGGTCAGGGTGAGAATAAGGATGAATGTTATGATTTTAGCCAGGCTATCAGAAAAGGCCTCAGTGAGAAGGTGAAGGTGACTTGGCTATCTTGGGGAAGAGCATGCCAAACAGAAAACAAAAACAAAAACAAAAAAATACTAAGTGCAAAGTTCCTGATGCATTTAAGCAATAGTACAGAGTCTAATCTGGATAAAGTAGAAAGATGAAGACTGGGAGAATTAGGAAATGAGATGAGAGAGATGATAGGACCTCATCATGTGTAGGGCGAGGTAGGCTACCATTAGAACTTCTGTTACTTTGAATTAACTTGGAAACTACTGAAAGATTTTAAACAGTCAAGTGACATAATCTGACTCAACTTTCAACAGGATTAGTCCGTCTGTTGTATTAAGAATAGACTATAGGATGACAAGTGCAGAAGATATAACAGGTGGGAAGCTAGTACAACAGTTGGGTGAAGGATGAGACTGGCTTCGACCAGAGTGATGGAGAGGTGATGAGCAAGGAGCAGATTCTAGGTATGCTTAGAGGCAGCAAGTTTTGCTGATGAAGGGGTTATAACTGAGCAAATAAGACTGAGAGGGAGCATCCAGGAGGTAAGAGGCAAAAATATAAATGTGGTATCCTGCTGATTGATGGATTTAGCAATACAAATGTTATTAAGGATCTTAATAGAACATATTCACTTGGTTGGTGAAGGAAGGAGATAGGAGAGAACAGGAGTTTCAAAGGGAATGGGAGGAGAGAACTGGAGATGAGACAGGCAACACTTTCAACAAATTTCACTGTAAAAAATGGGAAAGACATGGGGCAGCAGCTGGAGGGGGAAGTAGGATAAAGAAAAGTATTTTTATTTGTTGTTTTTAAATAAAAGAAAGAAAATGTAGATTGATGAGAGTAACTAAAGAGAGCAGATAAAACCATCAAGGCAGTAGACAGAGGAAAAACTACTGGAAATCTGTCTCTGAAAATATAAGTGGATGGGATCCAAGGGATAAGTAGCAGATTAGTTTAGCTAGGAGCGTAGTCACTCCCCTGAATGACAGGAGAAAAGGTAGAATAAACAGACGAAGACACAGGAAAGTATCTAATTGCAGTCACAGAAACTTATTAACATTGATTAAAGTTGAATCATCTGATTCTAATCAGATTTGGATTACACAATACACACACAATCACACGTTTGCACGTGGGAATGACATTTCTTTTCATTTGGTAGCTATGCTAGTTTTACCCTAGTGTCCCATTTAAAATGAAATTATTATTTAAGAATCAAATATAGAAAAACTCACAAAGATAATTTGAACTCTTTCCAATTTAAACTTTCAGAATTTTTATTAAATACAATGACTTTTGGTCTTGTTTCTTAGTCAGAGTATCTTACCAACATTTGAAGTAGCTGAAAATTATTGATGAGAAAATACATGGTTAAATATGACTACATGAGAAAGAGGACTTTTATGTGTTCAGTCTATTTTAAGTAAAACTTTAAGCTATAATTGTACTATTTTCAATTTGGCAAAATTCTCCCTTCTCTTTAGAAATGTTTATTTTATGTTTTTTCTATATTTTCTATATTTCTGTTTTTTCTATATTTTTCTATATTTTTTCCATATTTTTCTATATTGTCTTTATTTCTTTAGCCCACATCTAGTTCACTACACCTATGATCTATAGGTCTCTGTTTCCTTTTTTTTTTTTTTTTACATTGAACTTGCTTTTGGTAAGTTTTTGATGTCAAGAATTAATAGCATTTTAATAGAACTTTACCTTTTCTTCTGCTTCAAAAGAAATATTTAGGAAACAGATGCTTACTAAAATAGAAAAGAAATCTCAGATCTCAAATGCTTGTTGCTGAACTAAGAACTAGATTTCATAGATCTGAGAAAGAAAATTATAGATGTTAAACAACAAAATGGGCCGCCCTATAATTTACTAGTTTCCACAATTAATTCTTCTACAGAGACAAAATATGTTTTAGTCCATGGGAGATAATTCTGTTGAACACAGCTTTCTCTTTTGGTACTCTATGTAGTATTACTATGTTTTGAGGCAGAACAGTGAGAATTTCTTCCTGATCTTATTCTACCATCTTGATAATAAATTACTTGCTCCTTGAATACAAATAAATTTGTGAATTTATTTTAGATATTGCAGTTTCCTGTGTGCTTTTCCTACAATAAAAACAAGAAAGAAATCTGATGGGGATTAATACATTTATTCAGACTTTCAGAAAGCTGTCTTTAAGTAGCTGAATATATAATTTGGTAGTTATTTTGTTACAGTAAATGGATTTTTATCATTAATTATTAAAATGCCCAAATTTCCTCTTGAGTTCACATTATTACCCAATTTCTTGATGATAAAATAGAGGTTTAGTGAGATCAGGATCATTTAGTGATATGAAGATGAATATGATAACCTGAATCTGAGTATGATAAATTTGAATTGGATTACACAATAGACATACAATCATACTTTTGTACATGGAAATGAAATTTCTTTTTATTTGGTAGTTACACTTGTTTTACCTCACTGTCTTGCTTAAATGAAATTATTCTTTGATAATCAAATGTAGGAAAATTCACAAAGATGGCATGGTAATTCATTCACAAATATGAAATGGTAAATTCATATTTACCATATTCACTCTAGGGAAAGGTCTGGTTACTTTTTTGCATATATACAGAAGTAGAGTAGGGGTATTACAATTTGAAGGAAATTAAGGTACATTTTTATGAATACACAATCAATTTTATTGCTTTTTTTTCCCCTCTAAAGTTTCATATTTTTCCCACTGCCACTAGGATTGAGGAAATCACTAATGATAATGTAGATCAGTGTAATAAACCACATTATGCTCATATGTCCTGTACGATATAGCATGAAAAACCTCTAAAATACTCGTTTTCTTGGCTAAAAGGAAATCCCCAAAGTATTCTGAAACTTGAATATCACAGTCAATATCACCCTACACTACATTTTATATTTTTCCATAGCAAGATTTACTTTTACTATGTCTTGGATTTTAGAATTTCCAGATAGATAGTGAATGTATTACTGACTATATTTCTTAAGCTATGGCAGCATACTAAGGCCCTGGATTTCACTTTGTTTTATATTAAGATTATGATAAATAAAATAGTTGCTGTAGTCTCTATTTATAGCTCAAGCTTTGGACTGGGGATCACTTTCACCCCTATTTAGTTGGTATTAAGTACTTATGGCTTTAAGGATTTCCTGCTTAGTCTGGACTCCCCCTGCCTCCAAAGTGAGTGTCTATGTGTGTTTGTGTGTTTGTGTGTGTGTGTGTGTGTGTGAATTTAATAGAAACCTGTTGGGTTATTATAGATACTGTGAAACAGTCTTCCCTATAAGAAACTCTCTTTTTCTTTCTGTCTAAATCAAGGTAAAACATGATGTTCCTATCTGAGGAGAAATGTTGTTAAACTATGTCCACTAAATAACAGAACCTCACCAAAATATGTAGAGATAGAAGTGCCATTATGTATAGCATTAGAGCCAAAACCTGCAACAACACTACATGCAATTGGCCTTTTATTTGCCCCAATAATATCAGGTATAATCTAAGAACAGTTTATCATTGTGCAGTTTTAAAATATTGCTTCACAACCATTTTAATACTGTTATAACAGAATTGTATGTGAAAACAATTTTAAAATATATATGAATATTCTAAGAATTTTAGCCATTATGAAACATTTCTTAGTCTTAACATAATTCAAAAAGCATGTAAATATTTAGTGGAAAATTTGAATTTATTTTATAGAGATAGGATTTTCTTGTGAAACATTTTGAAAAGCCATGCTTAATTGGCTCCTAATTAGTTACTATCATAAGGCTAATTATTTTAATTTCTCATTAGTTATTATAATATATAATCACTATTTCAAAATTATAGTTATTTCTATTAATAGAATTGACAATATTTATTATAATAATAGAATAAGTCAGCCTTACTAAAATAGAAATAAGAAATCTACTTTTCTAGAATGTTTTATTCTTTTCAGCTGCATATTATAGGTGCACAACCATAAAAAACAAATATAATAAACTTTTCTCCCACTTTTCTGCATAATTACTAGCCCAAGATTTAGCACATTAGTTTAATTAATCCTGCTTCCTAACCAACAGGAAGGTCCCTGTATAACTGCTATCAGTAATTTAGGCTTTCACTTAGTTGGTAAGCTTCCTGAAAGGAAGTGTGATTATAGAATAGCCTTTTTGAAAATAAATGAATGGCTATGTCCAACAGTTGATGAATACTGATATAGTAGCTTTTAAAAATAGCACAGAATCCAATATTTTTAAGTATCAAAGGGCTTGTTGCTTCAAACAGTGAATGTCTACTCACAGAGGGGATAACAACATGTACTGCCAAAGAGATTACTCAGAAACTCAGCTTTAGAATAACAGATTATGCTCTTAGTCTTACCCAGCTTGTTTATCATAGATGCATTTATTTATAAGTTTTAAATTAAAAGCTTGGATTAGTTAAACTTACCACCAAACTGGAAAAGCAATTTAAGTGTATTTCCTAGCAATAGTGGGCTTTTATACATAACCATTATTGCTAGGAATAACATTATATGCTTTTGAAATCTAGACTGTATAGTTCTAGATCCTGTTATTTAAGCTCATTGTTTTTCCAATGAGGGAACAGAGGCCTAGAAAGATTGAGACATTACTTTTGGTTACACAGGGGAAAATAATGAAAAAGTATTTGCCTTGTAAAATAATTAACCACATTAGCATGTCTACTCTTGAAATATAAAAACCCTTGCAAATTTTCTAACAATGAGGAAACTGCCACTGACACAAGAGAATGAGAACACTTTTATCTCCTATGTTGAAAAAAGATCCTGTTTGTACATATATTCTTAAGAAAGATAGTTGACATCATCAGACTGAACAAGTAAGTCTTCATGGTAGGTAGCTTGTGGAGAAAATAATAGAATGAACATATTTCTTTTGAAGTCATCCCTGTGTATATTAATTTATTCAGATTTTGACTTAGTATTTATTCACCTGAGAACTCTCAAATGTCCCAAAGGTTGTTAGGAAATCTATAATGGTTTCTCATTTCCTAGTATTAAAATATAGATTTGATATGACCTCCTAGGCAAGTATTTCTACATCTTTATATGTTTGGGGAGACAAAATTATTTTAATGTTATTTGTCTCTGGCTATGGATGAGTGACGAAACTGGCAAATCCTTTACCCCCAAATCAATTATGAATCTAAAATTGACCCAAAAATAAGCAAATAAGTACTTCCAAACATGGCCAAAGGCAAACAGCAATATGAGAACTGTTTATTCTTGAAAAACTACTGAAGTTTGGAGAAGAACTGGGAGTCTGTGGATTTCTTGCTTGCCTGAGACTGCCTCTATCACTCTGCCCACATTCATGAGCTTGGTCAGTATGAAAGTTGTGCCAGCATCTGGCTGGCCATGAGGACTGGCAACTGCTGTACCTGAGCTAAAGAGGGCTCACTCAATTTGCAGCAGAGGGTGATACTCACAACCAGCAGCATTGTCAGTAGAAGTAATGATCTTGGTGGCAGTGGGTAGGTGTGTTGGGCCAATGGATCTACTAAACTGGTTGTGCTCGTGATTGGGGCAAACATATTCCTAGCTGAAAGTGTTCACGCACTTCTGCAGTGGAGACTGAAGAGAGGGCCCAAACTATTTTTACAGTTCTGGCCTAACCTAGAGATAATACATATCTTCATAGGAGAATAGAAAAAGAGGCTGGGCCAGGCACGGGAGCTCACGCCTGTAATCCCAGCACTTTGGGAGGCCGAGGCGGGCGGATCACAAGGTCAGGAGATTGAGACCATCTGGCTAACATGGTGAAACCCCGTCCCTACTAAAAATACAAAAAATTAGCCGGGCATGGTAGCAGGCGCCCGTAGTCCCAGCTACTTGGGAAGCTGAGGCAGGAGAATGATGTGAACCCGGGAGGTGGAGCTTGCAGTAAGCCGAGATCGCACCACTGCACTCCAGCCTGGGTGACAGAGCGGGGCCCGTCTCAAAAAAAAGAGAAAGAAAAAGAGAGGCTGGACTTTGAACATACTCCTGTACCCGCCACCACGCCCCCCAACAAAATAAAAGAAACCTATTAGCTTGAGGTATTTGTGTACTATTTCTGTCAATTACTGGCTGACCTCAAAACTGTCTAGACACAGAGTAACCCTTTTGGAGCTAGGCTTAAAATTTAAAAATCAACAATAAAATAAGCTATGCAGAAACATCAATTGTCACTCATCACAAGAGAAACAGATTTCATACATTTATCATGGATAAGTTAATAAACAAACAAACAAAAAGCAGCAGTAGCAAACTTCAGAAAGTAAATAATCAAAACCCAGAGTTGTTACAATGTATTATTTAAAATAATTGTTTAGTTTTCAACAAATTGGCCATACAGAGAAGCAGGAGTGTGGTCCATACTTGGGGGAAAAAAGATGTTGAATTTGGTGGACAGACTTCAAAGCACAGTTTATATCTATATCTGTATCTATATATACACACATACACACATATGTTTATGTGTATATGTATATATACACACATACACACATATGTTTATGTGTATATGTATATATACACATATATGTGTGTGTGTCTACACACACACATTTGTATACTAAACTTAAGGAAAACATATTTAAAGCCTTAAAGGAGAGTATGATATAAATGTATCAACAAGTAAAGTTTCTCAGTAAGGAGATAGAAATTATTTGAAATGAACAATATGAAAATTCTGAATTTGAAGAGTGTAATAACTGAAATGAGAAAGTTACTATAGCAGCTGAACAACAGATTCAAATTGTCAGAATAAAAAACATCAGTGAACGTGAATACAGATCAACAGTGAATAATTTTAGGAACGAAGAACAAAAAAGATGGAAGAGAAATGAACAGATCCTCAGAGACATTTGGGACATCACATGTGCCAATATATGTGTAATGTAAATTCTAGGACAGAAGAGAGAGAAAGGTAGAAAAATACACTTGAGAAAATGAGAGCCAAAGCTTTCCAAAATTTTATGAAAACCATTAATCTAAGCATCCAAGCGACTCAGTAAACTTTGAGTGGGATAAATACCAAAAGATAATCTGGGCATGGTGGCTCACGCCTGTAATCCCAGCACTTTGGGAGACTGAGGCAGACAGAACACCCAAGGTCAGAGGTTCGAGACTGGCCTGACCAACATGGTGAAACCCCATCTCTATAAAAATTCAAACATTAGCTGGGCATGGTAGCATGTGCCTGTAATCCAAGCTAGTTGGAAGGCTGATTCAGGAGAATCTCTTGAACCAGAGAGGTGGAGGTTGCAGTGAGTCGAGATCATGCCACTGCACTCCAACCTGAGTGACAGAGTGAGACTCCATCTCAAAATAAATAATACAAAAAGATACATTGAAACACATCTACACAGAAAACATTTGAAAGCCAGAGAGGGAGAAACATATAGGACAGCATCAATATAACAACAACAGACTTATTATCTGAAGCAGTGAAGGCCAGAAGGCAGTGGTATGGCATTTACAAAATTCTGAAGGAACAAAAAAAGAAATCATAACCAATAATTTTATATCCAGCAAAGTATCTTTCAAAATAAAGACAGTTATTAATTAACGGATTCATTGGTAACAGACCTATTTTATGACACATACTAAGAGAAATCTTCAGGGTGAAAGGAAACAACATGAAATGGTAACATGAATCTACAGGAAGAAATAAAAATAACAAAAACCATAAAATATGTGGATTAATATAAAATATAAATACATATTTTCTTTTTTATTAGTCTTTTATACCAGATTGAACAAAGGAATATTACAACACTGACATTGGGTTTATAATATAGGTAGATACAATATACATGACAATAATAGGACAAATTGGGTAATATAGCTATATGAGAGCAAAATTTCTATATTTGCCACATATAAAAATAATATTAATATGAAATAAATTAGTAAGTAAATGTATTGAATTAGCAATTTAAAATATTTCCAAGAAGAAAATCCTGGGTCAAGATGACTTCACTGGTTAAAATTTTCTTTTGAAAATTTAATGAAATTATACCAGTTCCTTATAAACTCTTTCAGAAAATAGAGGAGTGAACACTTCCTAACTCGTTTTGTGAGGCTGATATTATCATAATATCAAAGCCAGACAAGATACTGCAAGAAAATAAAACTATAGACAAATATCCATCATGAACATAGATGTAAACATTTGAAACAAAACACTAGCAAAAAGCAGCCAGCTCCGTACAGAAAGTATTATACAATATGACCGAGATTCATTCCTCTTACGTAAAGATAGTTTTGCGTCTGAAAATCAGTTAAATTATTTTACAATATTAATAAAGCACGAAACCACATGATCATCTCAATAGATGCTGAAAAGGTACGTGACAAAATCCAACACATGTTAATAACAAACACTCTCAACAAACCAGGAATATGAGGGAACTTCCTCACCCTAATAAAGGCATCTAGACAAAAGACCACAGCTGCCACATACTTAATGATGAAATACTGAATGTTTGCCCCTCAGTATAGGAAAAAAACAAGGTTGTCTGCTCCCATCACTTCTATTCAATGTTGTACTAGAAATTCTAGGCAGGGTCATTAGGCAAGAAAATAAGATAAAAGGTATTCAGATTGGAAAAGAAGTAAAACTGTCCCTTTTTGCAGATGATATGATCTGGTATATAGGAACACTAAGGAATTCATGAAAAAACTCTTAGAGCTAATAAACTGACTCCAGTAAGGTTATAGTGTACAAGATCAATATACAGTAACCAATTGTATTTCTATATACTTGCAATGAATAAGCAAAAATGAAATTAAGAAAACTGCTCCTGGCCATGTTGGTGTATTCCTGTAATCCCAGAAACTCAGGATGCCAAGGAGTTTGAGGCTAGCCTGGGCAACATAGTCGAGACACCTATCTTTACAAAATAAAGAATTGGCCGGGCGTGGTGGCTTACCCCTGTAATCCCAGCACTTGGGAGGCCGAGGTGGGCAGTTCACGAGGTCAGGAGATTGAGAACATTTTGGCTAACACGATGAAACCCCATGTCTACTAAACAAAAAATATACAAAATATATCTGTCAAGCCTGTAATCCCAGCACTTTGGGAGGCCGAGACGGGCGGATCACGAAGTCAGGAGATCGAGACCATCCTGGCAAACACGGTGAAACCCCGTCTCTACTAAAAAAAAATACAAAAAAAAAAGTAGCCGGGTGAGGTGGCGGGCACCTGTAGTCCCAGCTACTCGGGAGGCTGAGGCAGGAGAATGGCGTAAACCCGGGAGGCGGAGCTTGCAGTGAGCTAAGATCCGGCCACTGCACTCCAGCCTGGGCGACAGAGCGAGACTCCATCTCCAAAAAAAAAAAAAAAAAAAAAAAATTAACCGGTCATGGTGGCAGGTGCCTGTAGTCCCAACTATTCTGGAGGCTGAGGCAGAAGAATGGCATGAACCTGGGAGGCAGAGCTTGCAGTGAGCCACGATCACGCCACTGCCCTCCAGCTTGGGCGACAGAGCAAGATTCCTTCTCAAAAATAATAATAACATTAATAATAACAATAATAAAAAAGAATAAAGAAATTAATGAAAAGAATTGCCTTCACAATAGCATCAAAAAATACCTAGAAATAAGTCTAACCAAAGAAATTCAAGACTCCTACACTGAGAACTATGAACATTGTTGAGAGAGATTAAAGAAGACTTAAATAAATGAGAAGACATCTTGTACTTATAGATTAGAAATTTAATATTGTTGGCTGGGTGCAATGGCCTACGCCTGTAATCCTAGCACTTTGGGAAGCTGATGCGGGCAGATCATTTGAGCTCAGCAGTTTGAGACCAACCTGGGCAACATGGCAAAACTCCATCTCTACAAAAAATACAAAAAACGTTAGCCAGGCATAGTGGAGCATTCCTGTAGTCCCAGCTGCTTGGGAGCCCGAGACAGGAGGATTGCTTGAGCCTGGTAGGCAGAGGTTACAGTGAGCCAAGATCACACCACTGCACTCCAGCCTGGGTGACAGAGCGAGACACTGTCTCAAAAAAAAAAAAAAAAAAATCAGTATTGTTAAGATAAATACTTTCAAATTGGTACATAGATTCAATGAAATGCCTATCAAAATCCCAGCTGGTTTTTTAGCAAAAATTGACAGAGTAATCCTAAAATTTATGTAGAATTTCAAGCGAGCAAGAATATACAAAACAATCTTGGAAAACAAGAAACAATTAGAGAACTGTTTCTGATTTCAAAAGCTACTACAAAGATATAATAACCAAGATGATATAATATTATTATTATAAAGATAGTCCTTACATTGTGTCTGGAATTGGTGGGTTCTTGGTCTCACTGACTTCAAGAATGAAGGAGCTTCTTCCTTCTGATGGGTTCATGGTCCCGCTGTCAGGAGTGAAGCTGCAGACCTTCGTGGTGAGTGTTACAGCTCATAAAAGCAACGTGGACACAAAGAGTGAGCAGCAGCAAAATTTATTGCAAGGAGCAAAAGAACAAAGCTTCCACAGTGTGGAAGGAGACTGGCTTACCACTGCTGGCTGGGGCAACCTGCTTTTATTCCCTTATCTGACCCCACCCACATCCTGCTGATTGGTCCATTTTACAGAGAGCTGATTGGTCCATTTTGACAGAGTGCTGACTGGTGCATTTACAATCCTCTAGCTAGACATAAAAGTTCTCCAAGTCTCCACTAGGTTAGCTAGATAACAGTTGGTGTATTTACAACCTGAAGCTAACACGAAGTATTGGTTGGTGTATTTACAAACTGAGCTAGACACAGAGTGACTGGAATGATCTGATTGGTGTGTTTACAATCCTTCAGCTGACACAGAAGTGCTAGACAGAAAAGTTCTCCAAGGTCCCCCACTAGGTTACCTAGATAAAGAGTACCAATTGTGGTATTGCAAACCTTAAGTAGACACAGAGTACTGATTGTGATATTTACAAACCTGAGCACAGTACACAGAGTGCTGATTGGTGCATTTACGATCCCGGTAGCTAGACATAAAAGTTCCCCAAGTCCCCACCAGGACTCAAGCCCGCTGGCCTCACCCAGTGGATTCCTCACGGGGTGTTGCAGGCGGAGCTGCCCACCAGTGCTGTCCGCGCCGGCACTGCTGGGGACCCAGAGCAACCTCTGCAGCTGCTGGCCTGGGTGCTTAGTCCTTCACTGCCCTGAGCTGGGGGCACTGGCCGGCTACTCCGAGTGTGTGGCCCCCTGCACCTGCACCCGTGCCCACACCTGCAGGAACTCATGCTGGTCTGTGAGTGCCGCACACAGCACCGTTTCTCACCTGCGCCTCTCCCTCCACACCTACTGGCAAGCGGAGGGAGCCGGCTCCGGCCTTGGCCAGCCCAGAGAGGGGCTCCCACAGTGCAGTGGTGGGCTGAAGGGCTCCTCAAGCACCACCAGAGTGGCTACCAAGGCCGAGGAGACGCTGAGAGTGAGGGCTGCTAGCACGTTGTTACCTCTCAATGTCAGACATAGTCTTACTGATAAAATGAGAATCTAAAATTGAGACAAAGTAAGCCTTCATGTTTATGGTCAATTGGTCCTCAGCACAGCTGTGAAGACAATTTAATGGGGAAAGGATAGTCTTTTATACAAACTGCTTGGACAATTGGGTATTGACTTGAAAAAAAAAATTATGTAGGTGTTTACCTCACATGAAACACAAAAATTAACTCAAAATGGATGATAGGCCTACATATAATAGCTAAACCTATGAAAGAAAACAGAAAATCTCTGTGAACTTAGTTTTAGGCAAAGAGTTCTCAGCTATAATATCAAAAGCACAATACATAAATGAAAAAATTGATTTATTGGATTTCATCAAAATAAAAAAATTCTGCACTTCAAAAAGGCATCATTAAGAACATGAAAACACATGCCATGAATTGGGAGAAAATATTTGCAAATCATATGTCTGATAAGGGATTTGTTTCTAGAATATATAAAGAATATTTACAGCTTAATAATAAGAATATAAACAACTGGGTCAAACAGTTGGCCAAAGACTTGAATAGGCATTTCATTGAAGAAGACATAAGAATGGTTAATAATCACATGAACAGATGCTTAACATCATTTGATCATTAGATAATGCAAATTACAGTTAAAATCAGATACCACTACACACCCACCTGAATGCATATAATCTAAAATTAGAAAATAACTTGTAGGAAAGGATGTGGCAAAACTTGAATCCTCATACATTTCTGCTGGGAATGTAAAATGTTACAACGACTTTAGAAAACTGTTTGGCAGTTCCTCAAAAAGTAAAATACGTACTTACCCTATAATCTAACTATTCTAAGTATTTACTGAAGAGAAATGAGAACATACATCTTCATAAAGACATATTTGAATGTTCATCAGAGCATTAGTAATAACTCCAAACTGGAAAATTCTAAATGTTCATCTTCTGGTGAAACATTAAATAAAATGTGGTCTATCCATACAATAAAGTATTATTTGGCAATATAAAAGAGTAAACTACTGATATATACTTACTGTGGATGAGCCTCAGAAAAATTATGCTAAAGCAGAGGAAACCAGATGCAAAAGATTGTTTATTGTATGATCCCATTTATATGTAATATCAAGAAAAAGAGAACATATATAGATACTGAAAATAGATTCAGTGTTTGCTAAAGCTTGGAGTGGAAATGGTGATTAATTCAAATGAGCCCAAGAGAATTTTTGGACATGATGAAACTGTCCTAAAACTGACTGAGATGATCGTTGTACAAGTATAAATTTGCTAAAACCACTGAATTGTACATTTATACTGGGTGAATTTTATGGTACATCAATTGTTCATTAATAAAAACTTTCTAAGAGTTTCTTTCTAAAAAAAAAATAAGCATTTGATCATCTTGAGATATTTCAAAACACACACACACACACACCAAAAACCAATTGTGAGGTCGGGCGCGATAGCTCATGCTTGGAATTCCAGTACGTTGGGAGGACAAGGCGGGCGGATCACCAGAGGCCAGGAGTTCGAGACCAGCCTGGCCAACATAGTGAAACCCTGTCTCTACTAAAAACACAAAAAAAAAATTAGCCAGGCATGGTGGCGTATGCCTGTAGTCCCAGCTAATTGGGAAGCTGAGTCAGGAGAATTGCTCAAACCTGGGAGGCAGAGGTTGCAGTGAGCCAAGATCACTTCACTGCGCTCTAGCCAGGGTGACACAGAGTGAGACTCCGATTCACACACACACACACACACACACAAACCAGTTGTGATAATTTGGGCTGTTGAGAAAAGTCTTGGACATCCCAGGTCAAGAAAGCCAAAGTTCAAAAGTGCAACTTGCATTCAACAGTAAATTAATCCAGAGGGTAATGAAATCCAAGTGTACTTCTTGTTTTTCTGTTCTTATTAATATTATTTTCTATTATTGCTTTGATAAATCTCTAATTATTTTCATAAATCACTGGAGCTATTAAAGCATGAAGAAGACCTGAACCTCAGCACAAAGAAGCAGATAGCAGTAGAATTCTGTAGCCTGTGTAACTCTTACCTGAAGTTTTTACTATACTCGACTTCCATGATGCCTTCTCCCTCAATGTATTTTTGTTGGTGTCTGCCTTCCCTCCTGCCCTTTCTCTCTTATTCTTACATTCAAATCCCAAGGGAAGTGGCTTAAGGGTGTCTCTTCAATGAGAATAGAACATCTTGTAGGTATAACTCTTGCTCTGCCATCCACAAGATTGCTAGTCAGCCTGCTACTTGGTTGCATTTTTGCTGTTTTGCTCCAAGTATCTGTGACCAGGATTGTATAAAGTATAGCAATTTGACATTAACTTGTGTCATCTATAGGCTGTTTCAATGGGCAATATGTATATGGGAAAAATTATGTGGTCGCTTATTTAACTTGAACATTTAGTTTCTTGAACTTCTCAGACTCTTTAATATGCTAATGTGCATGGTGATAAAGGTGGTACATGCTCTGCAACATTTCTCAAACTCGTAAAACTTTATGAACTTTTTTCAGTGGATATTAGTGTTCTCTGCAACCCATGTGAGAAATCCTGCATTAGATGGTTTCGACTTTCATATGAATGAGGTGGAAAAGGGAAGCTATCTAAAGAAAACAAGTATTTCCTAGGACAGTGTTTGTATGTCTGTTTTAAGAGGACATGTAATAAATATGAGGAGAGGATCGTATATTTGAGGATACAATTTTAAAATGTAGCATAAAATCATAAGAATAATATTAAACCTCAAACGTGCAAAGACTTGAAAGAATTCTGAAAATGGTTACAAAATGATGTGTGTGTGTGTGTGTGTGTGTGTGTGTGTGTGTGTGTTTTAACCATTGTTGTAAATGGTAAAAACATTCTCAGATCTCAGACTACTCTGAGAATTTACTTATCTTACCACAAATGTCCGTTGGCATAACTCATGTTAATAGATGACAGAAACAATACACAAATGCTACTTAATTTGGTTTATTTTGCCTCAAGTTGAGTTCTTAACTTGTGGTTTTTAAGAAGTGTTTAGTGAAAGGATCTCTGAATTCTGGATTTATGTGTAAAATGTTCTATGTTTATCTGTCTATATATCTATATGAATATGTTAGTTTGCTAGGGCTGCTGCTGTAACAAAGTACATAAACTGAGTAACTTGAACAACAGAAATATATTTACTCACATTCTGGAGGCTAGGATCCTGAAATTAAGATGTTGGCAGGGTTGATTTCTTCTGCGGGTTTTGAGGGAATGATTTATTAACCAGGCCTCTCTCCTTGGCTTATAAGTGACCAGCTTCTCCCTGTTATATCACATTTTCTTCCCTCTCTGCCTATCTCTGTTCAAATTACCCTTTTTATAAGGGCACCAGTCGTATTGGATTAGGGCCCACCCTAATGACCTCATTTTAATTTTATTACCTCTGTAAATACCCTATATCCAAATAAGGTTGCATTCTTAGGTCCTGGGAGTTCAGACTCCAAAATATCTTTTTTTGGGTGTGTTGGGGGATGGGGGTATTTCCACCCGTAACAATGCAAATAGGTCTATATTTTTCTGAAGCAAGGATCCAAATCAAGATGGTGGCAGGGTTGCTGTTTTCAAAAGAGACCACATTCTAAAAATGATTCAAAACCATTGATCTAAGAGACTGATATTTAAACTAGAAAGGATGGAGTAAGACTTATTAAAAGAGAACTGTTTTTTGGGTGTGTTGGGGGATGGGGGTATTTCCACCCGTAACAATGCAAATAGGTCTATATTTTTCTGAAGCAAGGATCCAAATCAAGATGGTGGCAGGATTGCTGTTTTCAAAAGAGACCACATTCTAAAAATGATTCAAAACCATTGATCTAAGAGACTGATATTTAAACTAGAAAGGATGGAGTAAGACTTGTTAAAAGAGAACTGAAGTCTACAATAGATGAGATGATGAGATAAGAAGAACAGAAAGTAACAGCATTCAAACAGATAGCTAAATCACCATCTGTGCATTAGATTGGAGGTTTCTTTAGAGCTGCAGTGTTCAGTAAGGTTGCCACTAGCTACATGAGGCCATTGAAGATGGAAATGTTGCTAGTCCAAATTGAGATGTGCTGTAAATGTATACTACACACTAGATTTCGAAAACCTGGTAGGACTAAGTATGAAAAAAGGAATGCAGTATGTCTTATTAATAAATGTTTATATTATACGTTGAAATTGTATTTTGAGTATATTTAGTTAAACACATATTATCAACATTTTCTGTTTCTTTTACTTTTTAAATGTGGCTAAATAGGAAATTTAAAATTTTATATGAAATATATATATTCAACACAGTCATCTTGAGGTTCTCAAGTTTTTTCTCATGCTGATTTTGTGGTTCTAGAATAGATCTATATTGCTTTGAAGAAGAAATCAAATTGTACTACCAAGTCTTTATGGAGCGCTTAATATAAGAGGGTCTTTAGGTCATGAGATCTAAGGGCCCATGTTTGACTAGAATTGTGGGTATAATTGAGTACTTTTACCTAAGAAAGGCAAAAGGTATTGTACTGTTTTTTTGATTACTTGTGGTAAAACTGACTTAAGAATGCCTGGATCACTTATTTGTTTGTCTCAGGAACATAAAGCTGGACTTGTGCATTGCCCCTGTTAAACAGCAAACCATGACTGAGTTCAGACAAAAGGTGGTGTGAATGCAGCAACAATTTCTAAATCAGTTAAATGTCTATAATGTAATGTATAGGATTGTTGTCTTTCTGGGATTGTGACAGGAATCTCTGCCACAAACAGCACATCTGGTCCCCTGAGCCAATTCATCAGCATCGCCTGTAAGCCATATTTAAGATCAAAAGGATAGACAAGGTTACCAATGATGAGGTTCTGGAATGTTGCCAGCCCATCAGCACTAAAATGATACTTGCCACGACTTAACTCTGAGGGCCTGGGGATGTGTGAAGGATGGATATCAGCAGGCTCACTAAGCAGATCCTGAATGCGTGGTATAGTGAAACAGAACAGTTACGAGTAGGGTGGCCAGAAGAAAAGCTCAATGTGAGACCCTTAGTGGCAAATTCAAGCCTTGTGGTAAAACTCAGGAATGCTGAGAAGTAGTAAACCTAGTTAACACCCAGGATTTTTTGAGGAGAGAGAGAAAGGATATAATTTGGGGAGTGACAAAATAAAAAAGATCTTAGGGTACTGCTGGTCACATTGCTTTTCGAACCATATTATCTTTTAATTTAAATGAATAATTTGGACAAAATCAGAAGTTGTAAATTGTTGATCCTTTCTGCGAACTAAGCTACATATTTTCTTTCTTCTTCGGTGACATCAGTGTTTTAAATAATTGATACAAATGCATTTAAACAGGGCATTGGTTTCCTGATTTTCTGTAATCTGCAACCCTCCTTTTTATCTTAGATCTGGCTCACATTGTTTATTCCTATCACTTGCATGACTTCTAAAAGTATTTGTGACCCTTGGAGGAAGATAATGATACTGATGATAATGACTACTGCTGCTGTACTAGTAGTATGTCTAATTCTCCTACTAACAATTATTGTTACTACTATTTCACTACTACTTCTACTTTTTGAATTACTATTATTTTTTATTATGACATCACTACCACAACTGCTACAGACTCATTAATTTAGGCACCTAAATTATTTAAGCACTATTTCATTTAACTTAACTATTCCATGAGGTACATACTATTATTATCACCCATTACAACTGAAAGAACTGATGCACAGAAAGGTTAGAGAACTTCCTAAGGGTGAGCTGGCTAGTAATTTGTAGAGTTAGAGTTCTAACCCAAGCAGTCTGATTACAGAGCTCATCTGTGAGAGCCCTCCTATCCTAAAGTTCTTTATGTTTATTGAAATAGAACACTCTAATTTATTAAAATCCTATAGTTGAGTGTGACTTTGTATTTTAAGTTCAATTATATTTGATGCCTTCATTTTAATAAAATAACTTCAAGCTCCTTAAAAGAGGTGGAATACATTATTTCTTTCTCATCTTAATGGAAGAAGAGAAGGTGCTTTTTTGATGGTTCTGTTACAATTTGATAGCAGAGCAAATAAAGCAAGAGAATAGTGATTTATGCTCAGTCCTAGATTAAAGGGCTTGTGTAAAGAGGTTATTAAGGATTTATTTAATAAATACTACATTTAATATTGATTAATAATATTAAATGTCCATTTAGACATTAAAATAATAGATTTAGTTTTAAATGTAGACATATACTATTAATATTTTATTTAGTGGAAATAAATTTAGAATTGTTATATCTTATTGGTGAATTGACTTTTTTATAAGTATGAAATATCTCTAATTATCTCTAGTAATGCTTCTTTCCTTAACATCTTTGTCTGATAGTAGTATAAGTATCCCAACTTTCTTTTCTTTGGTGTTTACATAGCTTATCTTTTAATTTTTTTTAGCATTATTCTTTCAATCTTTTGTATATTTAAGATCAGTCTTTGTGTCAACATCATATAGTTGTTTTTTAAATCTGATAATCTTTGTCTTTTGATTGGAGTGTTTATTCCATTTATAGTTCATTAAGTTGATTATACAATTTATATATTTTAGATTAGATCTACAAAGATTCTATTTGTTCTTTTAATTATTCCAACTTTCTTCCTTTATTATTTCTTGTAGATTGTTATGATTTTGTTTTAGTGGTTACTCTACAGATGACAACGTATTCTTAATTTATTACAGTCTAATATAAATTTTCACTTTCACACTTTTTTAAACAACACTGGTGCATTATTGCATTATTGTTAGCATGTATTTAAATTTGCCTTATATTTTTAGACCTCATAAAACATTGTTATTGTAGTTTGGATAGTCAGTATTATGTATATCTGTGCACATCTTTACCTTTTACCTTGTGCATTATCCCTTTTTGTTCATATGTGTTTTATGTGGAATTCTTTTCATCAGCCTGGAGAACCCTCATTTTCTTCTTAATTTCTTTATTGACCAAATTCAGGAACATGTTGTTTAATTTTCATGCATTTGTACAGTTTACAGAGTTTTTCCTGTTATTAATTTCTAATTTTATTTCATCATGGTCAGAAAATATATTTGATACAATTTTAGGTGTTTGCTTTTTCTTGTTTTTGTTTTTTGTGATTTTGTTTTGTTTTGAGACAGGGTCTCACTTTACCACCCAGGCTTGAGTAGAGTGGTGCGATCACGGCTTACTGCAGCATCGACTTCCCTGCCTCAAGTGATCCAACCACCTCAGCTTTCCAAGTAGCTGGGACTACAGGTGTGTGTCACCACACCTGGCTAATTTTTGTATTTTTTGTAGAGATGGGATTTTGCCATGTTGCTTAGGCTGGTCTCGAATTCCTAAGTTCAAGCAATCTACCTGCCTTGGCCTCCCAAAATGCTGGGATTACAGGTGTGAGCCACCGTGCCTGGCTGATGATTTTACTTTTGAAAAATTTGTTGAGACTTGCTTTGTGGTCTAACATGTCATCTATCCTGGAAAATATTCCATGTTCTGATGAGAAGAATATGTATTCTGCAGCTATTAGGTGAAATGTTCTATAAATGTCAAGTCTATTTGGTCTAAAATATAGTTTCACTCAGATGTTACTGTGTTTTGGTTTTTGGTCTATTTTTGAAAGTGGGGTTTCGAAGTTCCCTGTTATTATCATATTGTCACCTATCCTTTTCAGGATACAATTCGGTTTCTTTCTATTCAAAGGAGTCTATTCAATCTCCTTTCCAGTCTATTAATATTTGCTCTATATATTTGGGTGCTCTGGTGTTGGGTGCAGATATAACAATTATTACATCCTCTTGCTGAATTGACTTCTTAATCATTATATAATTACCTCCATCGTTGCTTTTTGCAGTTTTTTTGTTTTGTTTTGTTTTATTTTGTTTGTTTTACCTAAAGTCTATTGTATCTGATAAGTGTAGCTACTTTGCTCCTGTTTTGGGTCACCATTTGAATGGAATGTTTTTTTTTTTTTTTTTTTTTTTTCATCTACCCTCTTTCGCTCTGTATGACCTTATGATGAAGTGAGTCTATTGTAGGTAGCATATACTTGGGTCTTGTTTTTTTAATCCATTTAGCCATTGTTTTAATTGGAGAATTTAGTCTATTTACATTGTACAATATTATAGATAGGTATGGAGTTATTTCTGCAATTTTATTCATTATTTTCTAGTTGTTTTTTTTTTTTGTGGATAATTTGTTCCCTTCTTCCTTTGTGCTTTGATAGTTTTCTACAGTAGACTGCTTTTATTCTTTTCTGTTTCTCTTTTGTATATTTATTATAGCCTTTTGTTTTGTGCTTACCCTAAGGTTTGCATAAAACATCTTATACTTCTAACAGTTTACTTTAAGCTGGTAGCAGCTTAATTTTGAGCACATACACAAACTACACTGTTGCTCTCCCTCTTTATATGTTTTATGTTTTTGATGTCACACTTTATATGTTTTTATAATATGCATCCCTTAGCAAATCATTGTAGCTTTAGTTGTTTTTAGTAGTTTTGGCTTTTGACCTTTATATTGGAGATATAATTGATTTATCCAGCGGCACTATAGCATTAGAGTGTTTTGAATTTGACAATGTATTTAATTTTACCAGTGAATTTTGTACTTTAAATGTTTTTAAGTTACTAATTAGTGTCCTCTTTGTTTGTTTTGAGATGGAGCCTCGCTCTGTCACCCAGGCTGGAGTGCAGTGGCAAGATCTTGGCTCACTGCAAGCTCCGCCTCCCGGGTTCACGCCATTCTCCTGCCTCAGCTTCCCGAGTAGCTGCGACTACAGGCGCCTGCCACCACGCCTGGCTAATTTTTTTGTGTTTTTAGTAGAGACTGAGTTTCACCGTGTTAGTCAGGATGGTCTCGATCTCCTGACCTCGTGATCTGCCCTCCTTGGCCTCCCAAAGTGCTGGGATTACAGGCGTGAGCCACGGCCGCCAGTGTCCTCTTTCTTAAGCTTGAAGAAGTTCTTTAGCCTTTTTTGTAATGCATGGTGATAAACTCTCTCAGCTTTGGTTTGTCTGAGAAAGTTTTTATCACCTCTTCATTGTTGAATTCCTCTGTGGAATTATTCAATTCAGATATAGCACTCTTCAAACGTATGATTTCCATTTGGCACTTTAAAAAAAAAAACAACTCTCTGTCTCTTCATTGAAATTCTAAGCTTGTTCTTGCATTACTATTTCCACTTCTATGAGCATCTTTCAACCATTATTTTGAATTCCCTGTCAGATAAATCACAAAACACTACTTTATTTAGGTTAGTTTCTGGAGATTTATCTTGTTTATTTGTTTGGAATATATTCCCTTGTTTCTTCATTCTCTTTGAATATCTTTGTTGATTTCTGCACATTTGATAAGATAACTACCTCTCTCCTTCTTGTTAGACTGGTCTTATATATGAGAATGCTTTCATGAACCCATTTGGCCAGAGATTTTAAAGTTCCTCTCAAATCTTTGTGTTTGTCCAGACTGTTATCGCTGTTTTTGGTGAGCCCCTGAAGCTTATTATGTGCCTTGTCTGGTCAGTACCTGGAGACCAACATGATAGAAGCCAGACTCTTAAGATGTAGCTGGTATGGTTGGGATGTGGAATGTGTTTTCTAGTTCCTTTTATCTTCATGATGCGGCTGCATGTGGGCATTTATTTTTCACTTTTTCTGTACTGAGACAGGGAGAGGAACTATGGAAAATGCCTATTCTCATGTTCATGCTGTACCTTTTGATCCTAAAGGGATAGCTGCTGGAAGTGGGCTTGTTATATGTCCACCTGCTTGTTTTCTGTGTTCTCTGGTTACTCAGGATCACAAAACCGCCTTGACTTTCATGGCCATGTTGTTAAGGAGACAGTCCCTTAGGTAGGAGCTGTGGAGGTTATGGAGCTTGGTGCATCGCCATATTTATTCCAGAAAAAAAAAAGCAGGGGGGATAGGCTCGGATTTATCTCTGGGGTGAGCTGGAGGAATGTTGCATGAAGTGAACTCTGGTTTCAGCTTCCAAAGGGCTGCTATTGTTGGCCCTGTTAATTCCTCAGTGCAAGTTCTTTGGAAACCAGGCTAACAATTAGTCACTGGAAATGTGTGTCCTAAGCCTCTGCTAAGAGATAGTGAGAGCTGCATGTTCCTGCCCCTTTTCTGCACCACTCTGAGTGGGTCTAGGCCCTGGAAAATTTTGAATGCCTGATAAAAATCACCTCTTTTTTCTTTGGTCAAGGGAGACTCACATGCCTTCCGTTCTCAGAGCTAGTGGGTTTAGGATGAAGTCCTTCTGCAGATAGCTCTGAAAACTGGGGCTTTTAATGTGTCCTAAACCTCTTCGGGGAATAAACAGGTATCTGCATTTTTTAAAGCCTCTTCTTTACACCCCTCCAGGGGATGAAGTCCCTGGAGGTGCTTGTGTGCCCACTTAAAAATGCTTCTTTTTACTATGGTCAAGAGAGATATATGTGCCAGTCCCTCTGCTTTTGGAGCTAGGAGATTTAGGATGCATTTCCTTAGGTGGATGTTATAAGAGCTGTGGTGCTTGTTGTGAGTACAGACACTTCCTAGGCTGGCAGCAGTTTATTAATTGTCTTTCCCATTAATTCCCTGATACTAAGTCAGAAACCAGGTTAGTAGGTAGACCCTGGAGTTGTGTTTCATAAACCCCTCTGGGGCTGGAGGGAGGGTGGAAAAAGAGCATCATGTTTCTTTTAAGTCCTTTTCTGTACTGCCCCAGGGGGTTTGAAGTCCCTGGAAGTGCTTGTGTGCCCAGATAAAACCACAGCCTTTTCTGTTACGTATAGGTGTCTTTCTGGATACATAGGTCTACTTTCCAGTGCTCGCATAGTTGGTGAATTTAAAGTCAAACTATGGGGAAATGTAGGATTAGGGCCCTCTATGTGGGATCCAGACCCTCCTTTCTATAAGGAGAAACTGGATGTTGGGGATTTCTTTCCCAGTTTTATGGTACACTGTCTGGGATGAGATCTGTGCCTGAATGTGTCTCAGCTTTTTCTGTTCATTAAATGTAGACGTTTTCTCAGTTGCTCAGTAGGCTGAAAGTCTTTCAGTTGGTCTCTGACTTCCTCTCAGAGGTGACTGATCTGTAGATAGATGTTTATTCAGTGCATTTGAATCAGGAGTTTCCCGTTCACCATGTTTCTGACATTACAGTGGCTTGGTGTCTTTCGTCAGCTTTAGAACAGTATTGGTCATTGCTTTTTCAAATATTGATTCTGTCCTGTCCTTTGTCTTTTCATTTTCTGGGAATTTAATTACATGTATGTTAGACTTTTCCCTGTGTTAGAGTTTTCCTCATGTTCTTTTGCATAATTTCAATTCTCTTTTAGCTGTCTGTGCTTTAGCCTAAATATTTTCTGGTGATGTACTTTATTTATTAAAATTCTTAGTTTTTGTTCTTTACCCATTTCCCTTTTATATTGTATGTCAGTTAGGGATGTATTTTTATCTGATGTTTAAATATGTTTCTCTCCACTCCATTGTCAGCTACTTAAAGGTAGTATTCCCTCACTGCACCTAGTTCACTGAGTGTCTTGAAAGTAATAGGATGCTGTAATTTTTTAAACTACTTAAATTAATGAATACAATTTATATCTATGCCCCATATTGTTTACTGATGGAAGATTATGTAATATGCCTTGAAAGTGCATTACTGCATTGGTTATACATTTTGACGTATACAAAAATGCCCAAACTAGTGTTGAACATGTAGTTATATGCTAAATAGGACTATAATAAACTATTGATATCATTAGGAAATAGTTGTCTGAAATTGTCTACATGAATTTTACTGGTTAACGCTGTTTCATGAAACCCGTTTTCAAGATCATTGTCTAAAGATGGTTGTTAGCTTGTTCTCCAGTTGGTATTATTTCAGCTGCAAGTAACTAGACTCAATAGATAATAATAAAGATTTTATTATCTCACATAACAAGTTTGAACATGAAGGATTTCCATAGTTGTATAATTCATTATCTCTATAATGTCATCATGCACTCAGGTTCTTTTTCTATTCTGTTCTACTCAGGCTTTTTATCTCATGAGAAAAAAATGCAACATTGCAGACATTTTTCAAGCTCATATTTATCATAGGTTTATACAGATTTCTTCTCAGGGATTCCTAAAGAATTATTACACTTGTGATGATCCTGAAACCATCACTTGTAGGGAGGATAGCGTACCTTCAGTGACTTCCTTAGACTAATGAAGGTGTCCTCTCTGGGGCTTACCTGTAAAGAATGAGCAAAAGTGGTTTTCTTTAATCAACAAAGAAGGGGAGGAGGAGTGTCCTCTGGCTAGACTTGGAAAAAAGTAAAACCAAGTGTAATTCCCTGAAAAAGTTCTATTTTCTGTACCAGTGTCATGCGTAGAAAATTGTTGATTAACCAAGTAATGTCTTAGGAAAGAAACTTAAGTATTCTTGTATTTAAACTGATACATTTCCTTTATTATTAAAATGTTATTTAGTTTCATTCTGGACGAATATAAATAACATAAATAACATAACAATCTTTATAATAAAGTAAATTCCTTTGTTCAAAATTTTGAATGTATGTGGTAGACTAAACTTTGATTTCAAATTGAATTTTCACATTGTGATACTACTTTTAGATTAGGCATCTAGATTATGAATTACTTGCAGCAAAAACCATGTATTCTTGTGCCCCTAGAGTTTCTTTCTAGGGTCCCACTTGTGTAAAGGTTTTAATGAAGTAGATTTAGATCTCTAAGCCAACACTTGAAAAAGAATGACTGTTTTCAAGAATTACTATTATAAGTTCAGTACTGCTCAGTTTATGAAAAATTTGAGTTCACACCTAGGATTTTAAAGTAGGCCATTAATTAGTGAGTATTCATTTACAAGGGGCACCCAGGTTTCAAAACATTATTTTGAAGATTGTTGTGTTTCTTTATTTGCACTTAAACAAAAATACCATCTGATAGTTACATGCAACATGTAAACCTTGGTGGTAAATTTTATTCACTAAAAAAAGAATTATTCCATTCTGTTCTAAACATAGGTAGAGTGTACTGGATACTGATTTCAAGTATAAACTTGCTTCACCAGTTTTGGCAACATTTTCTTCCATAAGGTCCTTAGTGATATCCTGCTTTTCCTTTTATTTTAAACATTGTAATGCCTCCTTTTTCAATTAAGAAGTAATCAGAGGTGATACTCCTTACAATCCCTGTGTCTGCAATATAAAATCTCTGTGTGTCAATAATGGCCAAATACTGGCACTGTCATGTGTTTCAACCTAATATTTATAGTTCCTGTGGTGCAGAGAAACAGGACCCAGTTCCATTTGGAGACGTGTTGAATGCGGGTTAGCATCATAACTAACTCCTAACAAAAGATGATTAAAATGAACACAAACAGCTCTAGAATTTAAACGCTACAGACTTTCCACCTCTCTTGATATAAAGTTCCACTACTTATTACTGGAGGTAATTTTTGTGGTATTGGCAAGGAACTGGAAATGGTTTGTGATATGAACAACAAAAAATTGTGTGAGCTGGACTTGAGTTTTGGGGCATTGATGTATGCCGTGATGCTCTCAGGCATTGTGCTGGCAGGTGTTATGATAACTACAAGGTACATAAACTAACATGATGCAAGGCAGCCTGAACTCTTTCCTTAATGTATCACCTTGACAATCCTAAGATCATTAAAATTTCTGTGGCCAGTAACAATGACAGTGGTGATGGAGGATCAGGGATGGTATCTAGTATTGTTAACTCAAAGACCGATGATGGGTTCTGAAGAAGATGCTGTCCACCCTGCTCTGAATGCACTTCCAATGGTTCATACTTTGGCGGGGGGGAAGGTTAAAATTGAGTATACATAGGAAGATAAATTTGAACTAGAGAAATATCTTCAGAGAAATTATGCTTATTCCATTAAAACTTTATTCCAGGAGACAAAATGTTTAAATATTTGTTGTTTTGTTTTGTTTTGTTTTGTTTTTTTGCTAAAGATGACTTTTATGACCAAATACATTTGGAAAACACTGAGTTAATAAAAACTAAATGGGTTTATTCTAAACTGTTCAGTCTTTAATATGGTAGATGATATGCAGTTTCAGTCTCATTAAATACTGCATGCACCGTTTTCCACAGTTGAATGTTTGCGTTATTAGAAAGTTAATTTATTTTCAACAGATCGTGAGATTATTGAAAATTAAATAAAGTGCGAAACAATATTTGATATATTTTACTTTTTAATTTGTGCTTCTATACTAGAATTAATTTTGTTGATATTAAATTATGTCTTTAATAAACTGTATCTACTGAAATAGAGGCCCCCTTCCATTGCTCTGTGCATTTATCTTTTCTATCTATTTTATCTTTTCTTTTTATTGGTTATTCTCTGCCATAGTAACATTTGCAGCACGTTTGATTTGGAAGTGCAAAATTCTGAAGTTAGGTAATATATTTTACCATAACAATTTTAATGGCTTCAAGTTATAAGAGATTTAGAAGATAGTAAGCAATTCTGCCTCTCCTAACAAACTTTTGCCACTTTCTTATTAAGAAACAAATTTCAAAGACTAATTAATGTGACCTTCCTTTTGAAAATCTGGTTGTTTTCAAGATTTTTCAACTACATAGCAAACCTACACAGGCATTCTTTCTCTGCTTTATTATCATATAGCTTTCCAAAGTGAAAGAAAATTAGGCTTTGCCACCACTGGAATCCACACTCACTTAAATAATTTCTTTAAGGCATGATGTGTGTGAAGTATTATGTAGTTATCATTTCTATGACAAAGGAGATTGTAAATAATGAATTATTTCTTTTTAAAATTTAATTTTTTTTAAGTAACAGCCTTTCTTTTATGCTTTTTTAAAACTTAAACAAAAATAGCATCTGATGGTTACATGGAGAGCTTCCTATAGACATGCTGTCAGTTGGAAAGCATTTATATTCAAAGACAAGTTCTTATAGCATATGTTACAAGGAGTATGATTGGCACCTAGGTCCCTTGGCAACTCAGAATAAGAAATTTATAAACATAAATGAAGATGGTGCCATTTTATTAACATCTCTCTATTCATTTCATGTTTATGTAGGGACTAAAATTAAAACTTTAACTAAATCTATGTTATCTTGTAGAAGAAAAATGTGACATCTCTTAAACTACTAGTTCTTCGTAATTCTAAACAGGAAAACTTACCCTCTTATAAGAATTCATTTTTTGTTTTGTTTTTTTTTTTGTATAGGGTTGCTCATGTCTTATGCTATCTGCTTGTTTAAAACTCACGTAAATGATAACAGCCCACTGAAGGCAGAAGTCGTACTTCTAATTTCAGTGTCAGCATTATGAAAATAAAATACATGTCTGTAAGGAGAGGCAGCATAGCCTATTTTAATGGAAAAGATTTAGACTGTGAGCTGAGAGCTCATGTCTAATCTTCCCTTTATTAGTATGAATAATGATACTCATCTTTTTCCTGTATGTCAGGCAGGGATTCTGGAAGCTGTATATATGTGAAGGTATTTGCATCCTATGGAGTACACAGACTAGTATTATTCTTACCAATGTTACTCATTAGAGTAGGAATTTAAATATCTAGTTTAAATTATTTTAGATTTATTTTTAGATTTAGTTTTCTGGGTTTCCCATATTCCATATTTTTGTTTTCTGTGTTCTGAAAGGCAGTTGAGTTTATTTAGTGTTAATTCTGCATCACCAAGCCCAGTGCTGTGCACACAGTAGGATTTTTAATGTTTGTTTATCAAGTGGTGAATGAATGCTTTGCAGTAGAACTGAATAATTGAGACAAATACAGTAAATGGAGTTTAAGTTGAATGATTCTTTTTAAATCATTTTGTCTGCCATGTTTAAATACCATTAGTAAAACGTTGACAAATTTGGACTCTTATCGTTATTAGCTAGCATAACATCAGGACTACCTAAAAGTTTATTTTAGCATTGTCACATTGCTAAACAAAGCTTAGCAGTTATGACTTTCATTTGTCATAATTTCCTACCTATTTCGGAAGCATAAAGTATGGTTTATGCTGGTTGTTTGTCTCCAACCTTCATAACACTTATTTAAACATTGCATTATATCCAAATTAGCCTAAAAACACTCCATTCTTTCACTGTTCTTTGGCTGGTATACCCCTGACTCTGTGATTCATTGACTGTGATTGATTATAAACTGCCAGTGAGATCCACTTCTATGGATTCGTCATTCGTTACAGTTTAAATGAGTCACAATTCCCTCTGCTATTGGACTTTATAATGTGTAATACGGTGTTTTTAATGACCTTCCCTGCAAAATACACTCCTTTAATTTCAGGTCAGCCTGGTTTAAATCTGTTTTGTTGGACATTACCCCAAAGAAAATTTGTGTCCCTCATTATTCTCCTCTTTCCATGAAACCATATCCTGCAATATTTTAAAAGCCAGAGTGCAAAGTAATTGTGTCTCCATAAAATATTTTCATAAAGATAAACAGCCACAATATTTTACATTAGCCTTTTCACCAAAATCACCTTTTATAAAAATTTTCTTCATTCCAAATAAATCGTATAAAGTTCCACAAAGGCACCCTTTTAGTTAGTCGTGTACTGGCCTGTTTGTGAACTCCTGAAGAAAAAGGATAAAACCACTTTTGCTTCCCACCATCATCACAATTCTCTATACTTAACAACTTTAAAGAGCAGCCAACAATTTTCATCAAATCAGATTGTCCTAATACTTCCATAAAAGATTTGTAAAAAATTATTTCTGGGACTGCTCCACAAAGATCTTTATGAGAACTGTTGCTTAAAGCCAAAAAAACTTCAAGAGCAGGAACATAGCTGTCTTGGAATTTTCAGACCAAGTAAAAGAGTAGGCATTAGAGCATTGAGACTTTCACCTGAAACTGCTTGTTTAGTTTTTGGTGAAGAACTAAATACTGTGAAATTTTGTCCAAATTCATCTAGATATCCTCCTATCTCTCTTCCAAAAGAATATCTAAATTAGAATGATTAGGGTCATTAAATCTTGTTCAAAAGCAAAGCTATTGAATCTTGTAAATTTCTGGTCAAAAAAAAAAAAAAATGGGAAAGTGAACTAACATTGACTTTATGCTGTTATTTTGGGATTCTGTGCAGCTAGTTGCTTTATATAATTTATCTCATTTCATCTTGACCACAATCAATATTAGGCCTTTATGGCTCTCATTTCAAGAAAGGTTAAGTAATTCATGCAAGGTTACACAACTAGCAAGAGGAACTGCCATAATTTGAACCCATTTATGACTGACAAAAAAAGCCCATGCTATTTAATTACCCACCCTGTTATTTGTGCTTTTTTACCTTCAATTAATAACTAGACTTGGTTGTTAAATGAATCTTAACCATTTTTTATGGTTGAACTGACAAAAGTTAACGTAAAGAATATTGAAGCCAAAAACTAAGTTGTCAATTATCATACCGGAAAATAAATAGTAATGCAGTCATCATTTAAAAGTCAGCTGGATGCACAGAACGGATCAATCTGTAAAGAAACTTTCATAGTTCAGTAAGTCTGATGTCCATATAAATCCTACTTATTTCTCCAGCTTTGACTTGGGTAACCACATCTTCTGTGGCTGGCTGTGCAGTAGGCAAATGGAAGTACCCTTGATTCTGACTTTTCTCCGGGAGTGAATCCAGAGAGAAAACAAGCAGCTTTTCTATTCTTCCTCATCTTAGGCACCCTAGAGGAGGTTGCTGATGTTAATAATCAACTATATCCCTTTTGAAGACTTAGTTTAATATATGTTGATTGTTTCCTTACTGTTTGTCTTATTGGGAGAACCCATTCTTCTCCAGAAAACAACAGATCCTCTCTTGGATTTTTATATATATATATA
>NW_016814432.1:4874230-4885142 GCF_001698545.2 Rhinopithecus bieti | reverse complement strand
AAAAAAAAAAAAAAAGATAGACACACGCACACACACACCCACACACACACCCACACACACACATATATATATATATATATATATGATGCAGAAACCTTTCTTCTAGAACTTCTATATATAAAAGAATTACAAGCCAGGCATGGTGGCTTACGCCTGTAATCCCAACACTTTGGGAGGCCAAGGCAGGTGGATCATCTGAGGTCAGGAGTTCAAGACCAGCCTGGCCAACATGGTGAAACCCCATCTCTACAAAATAAAAAAAAAAAAAAAAAAAAAAATAGCCAGTATGGTGGTGCACACCTGTAGTCCCAGCTACTTAGAAGGCTAAGGCAGAAGCATCGCTTGAACCTGGAAGGTGGAGGTTGCAGTAAGCTGAGATCACACCACTGCATTCCAGCCTGGGTGACAGAGCAAGACTTCATCTCAAAAAAAGAAAAGAAAAGAATTCTAGCTATCAACAATAATCACCGAGTGATATACAGCACAGTTATTTACAGCACTGTGGAGATCTAGGGTTTAGTTTTAGTTCTATCAATACCTTTGCTCACAAATAAAGGCATTTTATATGGACATCTCTAAATCTCACTTTTTTAATCTTGTGAAATTTAAGGAGAATATTAGGTAATCTGCAAAATTCTATCAGCTCTACATTTACAGTTTTCTAGCACATTTAAGGCCTGCCTTTTGCTTTATAACGAGGTCAGGAAAGTCTACAATGTGCCAGGAGGTAAGTGTGTAATGCTGTCTGATGGAAGTATATTCCGTAAGTTTTCCTCCACCTATTGCCATCCCAGTAATTTTGAACGGAATTATATAAGTGGCTTACGGCTGAAATCACAAGCTTTATCTTTTTCCATCTGATTTTTCATAATATGCATTCTTATTTACTTATTTATTAATTCATTTATTCACTCACTCACTTATTTAATTTTAGATATGAGGTCTCACTATATTGCCCAGGCTGGAGTGCAGTGGCTAGTCACAGTAAAATCATACCATAGTACAGCCTTGAACTCCTGGGTTCAGCGATCCTCCCAGTTAACCTCCATACTACAGATGTACTGTATTGTACCCAGCTTCTGTCTGATTTTTAAGAGGTCCTATGGTATTTGATAATTCTGCTTAACAGGAAGGATAATCTAGAAATGTAATCAAAGGGAAACTTAGGCTGGTTATGAAATTATCTAGCTTGAGATAGAACATTTCTCCTTTGTTCACAGGATAATGTATGATTTACCTTATTTGTATTGCTAAGGGTTTTGGGGACTATACTATATTAATCTCAGGCTTTGGAGTCTGACTTCACTAAAGATATGTGATTTGACATTCAAAAAAAATGTAAGTCTTAGTTGTCTCAATTATAAAATAGAGAATATAGGTTTAAAGAGGTTTAACTTAATCCTCTTTAAATAGATGTATTTGTATATGATGTATAATGTATATTATTAAATATGCATATAATTTAATGTGGTATCTATCACATACTTAATAAACATTAGCTTCTATAGCATTAATGTTAGTATTATTTTTATTGATGGTGGCATTGGTAATGGTAAAAAGTAACACTGTTGGCTGGGCATGGTTGGTTCACACCTATAATCCCAGCATTTGGAAGTCCAAGGCAGGTGAATCATTTGAGCCCAGGAATTTGAGACCAGCCTAGGCCACATGATGAAAACCCATCTCTACAAAAAACACAAAAATTAGCTGGGCATGGTAGCATGTTCCTGTAGTCCCAGCTACTTGGGAGGCTGAGGAGGGAGGATCACTTGAGCCCAAGAGGCAGAGGTTGCAGTGAACCAAGATGGCACCACTATACTCCAGCCTGGGTGACAGAGCAAGACCCTGTCTTAAGAAAGAAAGAAAACAAATAAAGTACCACTGTTTTCAGGGATGCAAGGATGTTTCAACATATGCAAATCAATGAATGTGGTATGTTATATCAACAAAAATGACCAAAAATCATAATCACTTCAATAGATGCCAAAAAAAGCATTTAATAAAATTGAGTATCTTTTCATAATTAAAAAACTCAACAAACTAGGTATAGAAGGAATATACCTTAATATGACAAAGGTCATGTATGACAGACCCACAGCTAGTATCATACTGAACGGGAAAAAACTGAAAAGTCTTTTCTCTAAGATCTGGAACAAAAAAGGATGCCCACTTTTATGACTTTTATTCACAATGTTTATTCCTGGCAAGGGAGTCCTAGACAGAGCAATTAGGCAAAGGAAAGAAATTAAGGGCATTCAGTTTGGAAAGGAAGAAGTTAAATTAGCCTTGTTTGCAGGAGATATGATTTTATATTTAGAAAAACTTGTAGAGTCCACCAAAAAACTATTAGAACGGATAAATTCAGGAAAGTTGCAAGATACATAATCAACATAGAAAAATCAGTAATATATTTATATGTTAACAGTGAAGGATCTAAAAAAGAAACTATGAAAGGAATTCCATTTAAGAGAGCTGCAAATAAAATAAAATGCTAGGAATAAACCTAACCAAAGAAGTGAAAGATCTCTGCAATGAGAATTACAAAACATTGATGAAAGAAATTAAAGGGTCCACAAAAAAAAAAAAGGAAAGATAATCCATGTTCATGGCTTGCGAGAATCAATATTGTTAAAATGGCCATAGACCCAAAGCAATCTACAGATTCAATGCAATCCTTATGAAAATACCAATGACATTATTCACAGAAATAGAAAAAATCATCCTAAAATTTATGTGGAACCACAAAAGACTATCATAGCCAAAGGAATCCTGAGCAAAAAGAATAAAACTGGAGGCATCACATTACCTGACTTCAAATTATACTACAAAATTATAGTAACCAAAAGAGCATAGTACTGCCTCATTAAAAACAGACACATAAGCCACTGGAACAGAATAGAGAACGCTCAGAAATAAATCCATGCATTAACAGTGAACAGATTTTTGAAAAGGTCAGCAAGAACATACATGGGGAAAAGGACAGTCTGCTGCTGGGAAAATTGGATATCCATATGCAGAAGAATGAAACTAGAACCCTATATCTCACCATATACAAAAATCAAATCAAAATGGTTTAAAGACCTAAATGTAAGATCTCAAACTATGAAACTACTAGAAGAAAACATTGAGGGGGTGATTCAGGACATTTTCTCTACAAAGATTATTTGGGTTAAGACCTCAGAAGCACAGGCAACCACAGTAAAAATGAACAAATGAAATCACATCATACTAAAAAGCTTCTGCACAGCAAAGGAAAAAAAAATCAACAAAGTGAAGAGAACAACCCTCAGAATGGGATCAAATATTTACAGATTACCCAACAGGGGACAAATAACCAGAATATATAAGGAGCTCAAACAACTCAATAGGTGCAAAAAAAAAATCTGTTTTAAAAACAGGTAAAAGATCTGAATAGCAATTTCTCAAAATAAGACATACAAATCACCAAAGGTATATGAAATGATGCTCATCATCACTAATCATTAGAGAAATGCAAATCAAAACTACAATGAGATATCATCTCACCCCAGTTAAAATGCCTTTTCTCAAAAAGGCAATAACTGATGTTGGTGAGGATGTGAAGAAAGAAGAACCTTTGTGTAATCTTGGTGGGAATGTAAATTAGCACAGCCTCTATGTGAGAACAATATGGATGTTCCTCAAAAAACTAAAGTAGAACTATCTTACAATCCAGCAATCTCACTTCTGGGTGTATATCTAAAAGAAAAGAAATCAGTATATCGAAGTGATATCTTTATTCTCATGTTTATTGCAGCACTGTTCACAATGGCCAACATATGTATCCAACCTAAGTGTCCATCAATAAGTGAATAGATAAAGAAAATGTGGTACATGTGTACAATAGGATATTATGCAGCCATAAAAAAGAATGAAATCCTGTCATTTGCAATAGCATGGATGGAACTAGAGGATGTTATATTAAGTGAAATAAGCCAGGCACAGGAAGACAAATACTGCATATTCTCATTCATATGTGGGAGCTTAAAAAAATGCAAATCAAAGAGTTCATTGAGATAGAGAGTAGAATGATGGCTACCAGAGGCTGGGAAGTATAATGTAAAGGGGGTGATAAAGAGGGGAATAGGGTAGGGTTAAGCGGTTCAAAAATACAATTAAATAGGAGAAATAAGATCTAATGTTCAGTAGTACAACAGAGCAACTGTAGTTAGTAATGTACTGTATATTTCAACATAAAAGGGTGGAATAAGAATGTTTCTCACACAAAGAAGCGATAAATGTTTGAAATCATGGATATCCTTATTACCCTGATTTGATCATTACACATTGTGTAATGTGTAATGACATGTACCCCATAAATATGTACAACTCTTATGTATCCATAACAAAATAATTTTTTAAATTACCTATATTACTATTTTATTTAAATTTTCAAAAAAATATTTAAAGAAGATATGGTGATAGTATTCATTCCAGTAATTAAATATTTTAAAATATTCTTGGAATTAATCTTATTTGAAATCGATAATGGTATTATGAAGACAACATGGATTAGCACAGTGCAGCCTTGAACTCCTGGGTTCAGCAATCTTCCCACCTAACCCTCCCCACTACAAACGCACTCTTTCATGCCCAGCTTCTTCTATCTGATTTTTGAGAGGCCTTATGGTATTGAATAATTCTACCTGTCAGGAAGGATAATCTAGAAATGTAATCAAAGGGAAACTTATGATTGTTATGAAGTCATCTGGTCGGAGCTAGAACATTTCTCCTATGTCACAGGGTAATATATGTATGATTTACCTTATTACCTACTAGCGACAGTCCTCAGAAAATGAGATCTTGTCTCCTTAATGAATGCTTTTGGTTTTGGGAAAAGATCTGTCAGGCTTCAGAGGAATGTTTTTGGGAGAAACAATGAGCCTTCACACCCCTTGTGTTTTCAAAATTTGGACGAAGCTCCTGTATTCTAATTATTTTAGTGTTTATCTGGGTCAGTAGATGTTATTAAATGCACACAAAGCTCTATCCTGAGTGAATTCTCCAGCTTGCAGCCTAATTTTAAATAAGACAAAAATAAATACTAAAGAATGAGATCAAAAATATATAGTAATAAGCACTAATAATTACCAAGACACACAAAGTAATAATTCCTATATGTAAGTAAATGGAGAACTGTATTTATATAAGAGATTTTTCTGATGATGACAGCTGGTCTTTCTTGGAATCATTTTATTTAAATAAGTTGACATTACTTAGCCTAGTTTTCATACTTCAAAAAATCTCTTCTTAAAACTTTCACATTTTGGTGACAATGATTTAATTTTTTTTTTGTTACTGATAAACCCGAAGGCCATTTAGCTAAAAGAAAAGGACCCAACCTTACTTCTTTTATGAAAAATAAAATGATTCCGAGATAGCTGCTAGAAGACTACAAATGGGTGATAAGTTTCAGGCAGCTCCTAAGTAGGCTGGTATCTCTTTAGAAAAGATGTTTAATTCCTGTTCATGCTAGACTGTGCCATTAATTATTAAATGCCTAATGAATCTGTTCTCACAGAATTTTAAATTTTGCTGGGGAGAATAGAAATAATTGCAGTGTAGAAGAAAATAGTGTGCTAGAAAGTATCAAATTGATTTATTTACTCTAACATTTGTTAAATGCCTATTAGGTGTTGGGCCTGATGTCTGTCTCCAAGGATGCCACATTGAATAAGATATTGTCTCTGCCTTTTAATAGTTCACTCTCTAGTTAAGGAAAAAAAAAAAAATCTAAACAATTGGTTGGAATGCAAAGTAGGAAATGTTAACATGTTGCTTTGTCATAGATGGTATCAATATATGTTAAATATATTTATATTATAAGGTTATATAAATGTTAATGAATGAATGTTTAACTGCTTCATAGAAAGTGCAGTGGAGAAAAGGAGGAAGATATGACTCTTCACCTATGATTTACAGAGTACATTATGCTGCAACTATATATTAAGGAGTGAGCAGGAGAGCTAAAGTGAGCAGATCAAGAGGGCAGCACAGGACATTCCAGGTAGAGAGAATAACATATGCAAAGGCATGAAGATATTTTTCTTTTTGATTTAAAGTAAAATAATAGTGTTGGGGCCGGCCCAGTGACTCATGCCTGTAATCCCAGCACTTTGAGAGGCTGAGGTGAGTGGATCACCTGAGGTCAGTAGTTCGAGACCAGCCTAGCCAACATGGTGACACCCCATCTCTACTAAAAATACAAAAATTAGCCAGGCGTGATGGCAGGTGCCTATAATCCCAGCTACTTGGGAGGCTGAGGCAGGAGAATTGCTTGAACCTGGAAGGTGGAGGTTACAGTGAGCTGAGATCACGCCATTACACTCCAGCCTGGGGGACAAGAGCAATACTTTGTCTCAAAAGAAAAAGAAAAAGAAAAAAAAGAGTAGTGTTGGGTGTGGTGATGCATATCTGTAATCCCAGCACTTTGGGAGGCTGAGGCAGGAGGATTGATTGAGGCCAGGAGTTCAAGACCAGCCTGGACAACATAGTGAGGCCCTGGCTCTACAGAGGAAAAAAACAAAAACACTGAGTGTGGTAGCATGCACCTGTAGTCCCAGCTACTCAGGAGGCTAAGGCAGGAGGCTCACTTGAGCCCAGGAGTTCAAGGCTGCAGTGAGCCATGATCTTGCCACTGCACTTCAGGCTGGGTGACAGAGTGAGACCCAGACTCCATAAATGAATGAATGAATGTAAAATAATAGGACATATTCAAGAAAGGGGGAGAGGCTGTGTTACTGACTCAGAGTTTGTGTGGCAGAGTGACAAGAAACGAGCTGGATAGAAAGCTTCAGAGCATTAAATTGACATTTTAGAAAGATAACTCTGACTGGAGTGTGGAGAATGTCTAGAGAAAGAAGACCAAAAATGCAGAGATAAATTTAAAGGGGTATTGGATCAAAACAAGAGAGAAGTGATGATCTGAACTAAAACAGTGTCCTCAGAAATAGAGGGGAGAGCTGAGAACTATGTGGAGATAGAATTGACAGAACTTAATTATTTGCTAATTATTATGAATGGGGGCATTCTGACTTTAGGTTTCTACTTTAATAGATAGTAAAGATAGTAATCAACACTAATGATGTAAAATGCTTACATATTGAACTTTTACTTTGGGGACACACACAAAAAAAATGTCCAGGAAACACCTGGAACTCTGCATCCAGAGTTACAAAACACAAAAAGGTAGATTCTGTATTCTTGTGTATATACGATAGCTGAAATTGTACAAGTGAGTGAGATCACGAGGAAAAGCCAGTACCATGGTATATTGGGAGTTCTAAAACTTACTCACTAAGACCAGTGTCAGGAAGAAGAAAGATTGCATTTGAGGGGTTTCTAAGGTAGCCCAAGTATTTTCACAAGTATGTGAAAACCAGTGGTTATATTTAATTGACATCTTGCGAATGTCCCGCTGGACTTTGTAAAAGTGATTCATTCACTGACTTAAAAATTCAAGGCCAGGCGCGGTGGCTCATGCCTGAAATCCCAGCACTTTGCGAGGCAAAGCCAGGCGGATTATTTGAGGTCAGGAGTTTGAGACCAGCCTGGCCAACATGGCAAAACCCTGTTTCTACTAAAAATGCAAAAATTGGCCAGGCGTGGTGGCACACACCTGTAATTCCAGCTACATGAAGTAGGAGGCTGAGGCACAAGAATCGTTTGAACCCAGGTGGTGGAGGTTGCAGTGAACCTAGATCACACCAATGCACTCCAGCCAGGGCAACAAAGTAAGACTGAGTCTCAAAAAGAAAAAAACAAAAATCAGTAATATGAAGTAAATAAAAGAAGAAAATAAAAATTTTAGTTGTAAGATTTTTAAGTTAATGCACTTATTAACTCATTGCAGCCAGCAGCCATATTAGTGATTTATATTGAATTTCAAGAAGTACGACATAATTTTACACAAATCTATCTTTTTGTGTAATGAATATAATATACAAGTGAATTAATTCTGTTAAATAAAATAGTACTTCCTTACTGTCAGTTCACTGATCCTTTTTTTCTTCTCATTTCAGGAAAAAAGTACACCTTTAAAAAGTGTCATATACTCTAGATAAGAAAGTTCAAAACTTTTTGCTGAGACCCACAGTAAGAATATATTTCACCTTTCAATCAAGTACTGTTGATCCTTGCACAATGCGGGGTTTAGAGGTGCTTACTTCCCATACAGTCAGAATACCACATAGAACTTTTGACTTACACAAATCTTTACTAATAGCCTCACCGATAACATAAACAGTCGTTTAACACATATTTTGTGTTTTATGTATTAAATACTATTATATATTCTTACAATAAAGTAAACTAGAGAAAAGGAAGTGTTATTAAGAGAATCATAAGGAAGAGAAAATATATTTACTATTCATTAAGTGGAAGTGAATTCTCAAAAAGGTCTTCACTCTGGCATTCCCCTTGAGTTGGCTGAGGAAGAGTGGGAGGAGGAGGAAGAGGAGGAGGAGGAAGGATTGGTCTTTCTGTCTCAGGGTGGCAGATCCGGAAGAAGTGGAAGAGAAGGAAGGGGAAGCGGGAGAGGCAGGCAAATTCAGTGTAACTTTTATTTTTTTAAAAAATTTGCATATAAATGGATCCTCACAGTTCAAATCCATGTTGCCCAAGGGTCACTCGTATACACGTTGTGTGTGTGTGTGTGTGTGTGTAAGCTGACACAAACCTTGCATGAAACACTACTTACCCTTGTTTGTTCCTGTACTCAATACTTTTAATCTCCTTAATCTCTTTCAGTGTTTTGCTTCATGGATATTTATTCTATTTCTCACTTTTACTAACTGTATGAGATTGTAAATATGAAGTTCCAAGATTATAAGCATGCACAATTCTCCTTTATCTTAAAACAAATAAACAAGAAATATTTATCTCTTGCTCTACTTATTTCATTTTCATTTTATTTTATTATTATTTTTTGGCACAAGGTCTCACTTTGTTGCCCAGGCTGGAAAGTCGTGGTGTGATCATAGTTCACTGCAGCCTTACTCCTGGACTCAAGTGATCCTCCTACCTCAGCCTCCCAAAGTAACTGTTGGGCCTACAGGTGTGTGCCACCATGCCCAGTTTCTTCTTATTTTAAAAATTATGATTGAATCTAACCTTCATTTAACTCCAAATTTCTAATGATATATAATCAACACTTGCTACTTTAACCTTCCCGTCACTGAGGCCCTTTTTCCTGCACTTACTCCCTTAGCAATCCCATCCAAAATCAATTTCCTTGGTAATAGCTAGCACTTGTATAACAGCTAATGTGCCAAGCTAACTGCTTTACAACTGTTAATATAGTTTACTCACAACAAAAATATGAGGTAGGTTCTGTTTTTATCCACAGTGAGATTAAGTAGTTTGCTCAAGATTACACAGATGGTAAGCAGGGCAAGTAGGATTCAAAACCAGATATCGTATATAACCAACTCTTAAACTAATTTCTATAACACCACATTGCTATTTAGATTTTCAATTATGATATCTTTCTCTCATCTTGTTTTTTTATTCTCTCTCTCTCTCAATGTATCATTTGTGTTCAAAATTAAACTTTATTCTATAAAGACTGGAATAATAGTCTAGAAGTAACGGTAGTTGGTAAATATTCTTCTATATGCTTGTATTACTTCAAGGGATGAGGATAATGTTTTAACAGAAGTGATGCCATCAAGTTAGTTTCACAATGATGAAGAAGGTAAGTGAACACTTCAGGAAAAATGAAAATATATTCAGGGGTGTATGAGTTTGCTAGGGCTGCCATAACAAAATACTATGGACTGAGGACTTACCAACAGAAATTTATTTTCTCACATTTTTGGAGACTGGAAGTGGAAGATGAAGATGTTGGCCTTTTTGGTTTCTCCTGAGACCTCTCTTCTAGACTTGCACATGGCTACCTTCTTCTCTGTACATGCACTTCCTTGGTGTTTCTTCCTCTTCTAATAAAGACATCATACTCACTGGGCTAGGGCTCACCTCCTTGACCTAACTTAACATGATGTACCTATTGTAAGAACTTATTTCCAAAGACAGTCATATTCTCAGGTGTGCTGGAGATTTCGGACTTAAGAATCTCGGGGGAATGCAATTCAGTCTTTTAAAAGAAATATCTTACCAACAGAAAAGGCAGTCTACAGCATGCAGTTACCCTGGAAAGGATCAGGGATCAGTTTAGTGAGACTGAGAGCTAGGAAAGAGATATCAGAAGGGAGGGTATTGATCCTGAAACCAGTGTCAGCTGGATAAAGGAAGCAAGAGATTGGAAAATTGGAAGCACATTTTAATGTTATGGAGAAGGGAAGGACAAAACAGGAAGGTGTGTGTTAGGTTTGTTGACCTACCCGGCATTCCTAATTACAAACAGAAAGTTGATGTGCAGGGTTCTGTAAAGCTTAGAATCCCTGCTGCATGCCTGTCACTGAGAAACATTAAATTAACAGAGAATGGAGGAAGTAATATTGGAGATGTGGCAGATGAAGGCACGCTCTTAGAGCATATCTTTCAAAAATAATGTGCAAAGTTAAAAATGTTTTGGAATTGAAGTGGTGTAACTAATTTAAAATATATTTTCTATTATTTCAAAATTTTACTATTATATAATGGTATATATAATAGAAAAGGAAATATAACTCTCCTCATTATGTACTAGAAGTATTAGTGATTTCTTCATTATGGGTCACATTTTCCTGTTATTTCATATGTCAGTAATTTTTTATTATATACTAGACATTCTGATTTCTTTTATTATTATTATTATTATTATTTTTATTATTATACTTTAAGTTCTAGGGTACATGTGCATAACGTGCAGGTTTGTTACATATGTATACTTGTGCCATGTTGGTGTGCTGCACCCATCAACTCGTCAGCACCCATCAATTCATCATTTATATCA
>NW_016814432.1:4863990-4871213 GCF_001698545.2 Rhinopithecus bieti | reverse complement strand
AAAGCGCAGTATTTTGGTGGGAATTACCCGATTTTCCAGGTGTTGTGTCTCGGTTCCCCTGGCTAGGAAAAGGGATTCCCTTCCCCCTTGCGCTTCCCAGGTGAGGCAATGCCTTGCCCTGCTTCAGCTCTCTCTGGTCGGGCTGCAGCAGCTGACCAGCACCAATTGTCCGGCACTCCCCAGTGAGATGACCCCAGTACCTCAGTTGAAAATGCAGAAATCACCGGTCTTCTGTGTCGCTCGCGCTGGGAGTTGGAGACTGGAGCTGTTCCTATTTGGCCATCTTGCTCCGTCCCCCTACATTCTGATTTCTATGTTGTAGGATTTTGTTGTCTTTCGTTAAAGAGCATTGACTTTTGTTCTGGGAGACAATTTACTGGAAAGTCAGCTTGCTCTGTTTTCTTCTTTTCTGTAAGCTCAATTAGAGTGGATCTAGACCTTTTAGGGGTGTCACATGAGTGCTTAGCATTTTCAGCGAAGTTCTGCATCTCTTAGTATGTGACATCTGGATTTCTGTTCAAATCACAGCTCATGGCTCTTCAGTTAGCTATTTTCTGCCAGGTCTTCAGCCTTGCTTTGTGCATGTGCAGCTTAATATGCATCCAATGACTTATGATAACTCCTTTTGGGGCTCGTTTTTTGTGTAGTTAATGCTTTCCCACCGCTTTGCCTTATAAATTCCAGCTATTTCAACAGCACCAAGCTCTACTTTGTGCCTCTTTAGTTGAATGAGGTCATTGTGGTCTGCCTGGGCTCCACGTACATCCCTGTGTTGAGGTCTGGAAAGTACAGCAGGTAGAAAGACAGAGTGGTCCTAGGGCTCACCTCTTGTATTTCTCTTCTTTCAGGAAGCACAGTGCTGCACAAACTGTTGTCCAATGTGGAAAACCAGTAATTTCTTCTTGAGAAATTGAAAACATCTTTGACATAAGTTTGGCATAGAATTAAATTCAACTTCTTAGAAATTGGTTTTTGCTAAAATCAATTTTATGTATTTCATACTAATAATACTACTGTTTTGAAGTTAAATATGCATATATATTACAACATATAAAAGATAAATCACACTAGCTTGGAACAATAATGTAAACCACTTTGTAAAAACCCCATCCTGGGAAGGAGCAGCATGTTAAAATCACTTGTGTTGAGAAAAGTGTTCTGAGAATGGTTCTATTAAGGAAAGTTTGTTTTCTTAGCTTTTGATGTCCTCGGGTAACAAAATCAACATTCTTCTGTGTTTAATGAAATAAGTTGTAAAAAAGCAACAGGTGTTTTGGTAATAAAAAAAAAACTATTCAGGGCTTAAATCATTAGAGTACCCTGTTTTCTTTATTATAATTAATGAAACAAGAGATTTTGAAATTAATCTGTTGCTGTGTAGACTTAGAGAGAGGAGTCTAGGAAGTGAGTTATATGACCTTATTGACCTTTGGACCTATTGTGTTTAATATAATTACCCACAATTAGTAGATTTTTAAATAATTTATTGTCTGAAAATATAAACAAAATAGAAATATGTAGCTACTAGAAACCTAGGAATACAATTGTTATTGTCATAGAAATGCATGAATAAATATAAAATAAAGGAAAATTAGATTACTTTTGAATAATTGCATAAGATTTTTTGGCTGAAAATCAATAGATGTTAAAATGTGCCAGTTTATTTAGATTTCCAATAAAATGTTCATTTGATATCTGTATTTAAAAGTTACTATTTACCTAAAAGCAACTATGTATAGTGTAAATAATTGTTTGGAAGACTTTTGAAAATATCTTATTTGATCAAGGAAGATAATACAGATTAACTTTAGAAAACGTTCAGTAAAAATGTATTTCTCCATCTGTTCTCTTTCCCCCACTTTTCCCACTCCCCCCTCCATCTGTCCTTTTAATACCTCTCTCTTAATCTCCTCTACTTCCCTCTGCAACAATCACATTACCTGCAAGAAATTGATTATTGTCTATTGAATACTCGTTCTTGAAGGTCACTGTTTCTTTCATCCTTGTTTTTCTATGGATAAAAAATCTCGCAAATTATTTATGGAAGTTTCTTTCAAGTTAATTTTTTTCTATCATTGTCCTTTTTTCTGTTAGGCGTAATATTTCTCACTTTTACTTACAGCATTTATATTTTTTATTTTCCAACTGATACACCAATATGGATATAGATATCTATGTCTATCTATATATCTATTCATCTGTCTGAGCAGTAATAAAAATACAGACTTTTTCTTTCTTCTTCTGTACTTTTCCAGCTGTGTTATGTTAACCTCCCTTGTGTAACTGTATTCCTTGGCTAAGATATCTGGTAACCATTATTTACAAATAATATACTCCTTTGTACAAGACTAGAATATTCTCCACAGGGACATTTTAAATGCCGACTCCAGTTAAATGTGTTAGGCTTTGAATTCAGTGTTGGCCTTATAATGAAAATTACAGACTTTTATTAAAAGAAGTTATGTTTATAGATTAACAAATATGGCAAAATTTTAGTCTGTTACTTTGTCCGCATTTAATTAGAAAAAGCTTTGTGTCTTTTATATTCTACTTATATAATCTTCAGTATTTTCCTTGGTGCTATTTTATTAAAACAGTAATTTTGGGGCACCTAATATGACCAAGCAACATGATGAATCATGTTTCTAAATGTCAGTTTATTATGGAAGAATTAGAAATTTAAAAATGTGAGCATACATGAAGCATTTACCTCGTTGGAAAGATGTTTCTTATTTAGACATTCTTTTCTCATTTTTTTCCATTTTATACAAAATGGTAATACTATGAAATTATCAATCCTTTAAAGTAACAGTTTGTGTATTCTAACTTATAAGATAAATGCATTTTGCACAAAAGCACATTTTATGAATTTCAGATAGTAAGATAGATAACTTTATGAGGCATACTATGATTTGATGTCCCCAATTCCAGTTTCAAGATTAAAATACTTTATGAGATTGAAATATGGACTTCCTATCTGTTTATAAATCTTAGTGGAGTGACATACATACTTTAACCTTTTTTAACTGTATTTGCCTTCTTTGATTGTGTTTGCTAGGTAAATACAGATTTTAGAAAGGGAAGATAAAATATTTTAAAATAGTTTTGCTGATTGCCTGCAATTCTGCTTAACAAATTTAGTTCCACAAGCAGTGGATTTAATCAAACCTGACAGGAGTTAATACCAGTTGGAAAAACTTATGAACAAGTATGCATAATTCTAAGGATTTGAGGCTATTGACAAGAAAATCATAAACACTATTTAGGTAGCCAACCAAGTAAGATGATGATGCCTTCATCCATATCTTACAGCAGGGGTCCTCAATCCCCAAGCAGCAGACCAGTTCTGGTTCGTGGCCTGTTAGGAACTGGGCCGCACAGCAGTAGGTGAGAAGTCGTCCAGGGAGAATTACCACCTGAGCTCCACCTCTTGTCAAATCACTGGCAAAATCATCCCCCAAACCTCACCCAGTCTATGGAAAAATTGTCTTCCAAGAAACCCCGTTCTTGGTGCCATAAAGGTCGGGACTGTTGTCTTAGATGAAGGAAAACAATGAAAAATTAATTGGGAATTATCAAGAAATCTGACCAAGGAAGCATCAGAGGAACTGATATGTCATCCACAGATTAAGATGATGCCATCTTAATCTTCAACTTCAGTTAAGCTAGTAAGTTTAACGTACTAGCAAGTTGAAGCTTTCTGTATTGATGATATGTTTTAGATAATTGAAAACCTTGAGTGATTTCTTTCTGAATACAATTTTTAGACAATTAGTATTATCTAAAATTGTATAATTGTAGAAGTAAGCTGACCAGGAAAAGAATGACATTTTAAAAAATACTTTAGGGAATTTTATTTTTGTCTTGAATTCTATTTCTATTGTCTTGAAGGCAATAGAAAAGGATCTGACTTCATCAGAGTTGCATTTTTAGAAAAATTCTCCTAGATGTTTTAATGAGAATTAATTTTATCTGCTTGGCCATTTATAAACTATAGCAGTAATCTAAGAAACTGTGGAAGTATTGGAGATGCAGATAATTATTAGACACACCTAAGAACTTTTTATGTGGTACTGATTAGATTTGCATGATGAAGTTTTGAAAGGCATCAAGACTGATTCCATATTTGGGGCATGACAAGTTTTGTGGACAGTGACATTAAGAAAGCTTTGACCTGAACACATTACTGAGACAGCATGCTCAAAATAAGGAGTCCACACATTGCTAATAATCATTGCTAACTGTAATTTGAAGATAGCTAAACAGTCTTCATAAATATAAGATTTCATTAAAAATACATTTATAATAAACCATGATAAATTTACCAGTTATTATTCTTGTCAAATTGATATTCAAAGTAACTTTAGCTTTTAATTGTCTAATTTTGAGTACCAGTAACCAAAGGATATACAAATTAGTCATTTAAAAAATAAAAGCCTTATGAGATTTTGTTGAAAATTTTGAAAATCATAAATAACATGAAGTGGTACAACATAGAGAAAACATGTGTATGTTTGGAAATGAAAATTCTTAAGTAAAGCTTTCTAATTTGGGCAATGCTTTTTGACCCAATACTAACTTAAAAGTGCTTCAAAATGGTCTGAAAGTGCATTAGTCTGTCTTACCAAATCTGGATAATATCATCATTTTTTAAAAATATCATAAGGTATTTTTTATACCAGAAGTAACCACTTAGTCTAATTTTCCCCACCTAATTTTACAGATTTAAAATAAACCTTTACAGATTGTTATGTGGCCTGCCCATAGTTATAAAGACAATGACTCACAGACTCAAGTCTGGAATTCTTCTCAAGTATTTTATTAATTCAGTATAAACATTTTCTTAGTTATTTGACCATTTGGTGTAGAATGTTTCTTATTCCTTCTAAATGAAAGTGTTGCCTAATCCCATTCTGTTTTAAAGCTAGTTAGGACATGTCTAGTGTTGCAAATCTGGAAATCTCTTTTTTGAAAATCATTTCACAGTTTTCAAGGAATGCCACTGAAATTTAGCCTTCTAGTTTCCTTTTCATAGAACAACTACAAACTGACCAAATTTTATCACAGAGGCATCAACCTTGTTGTAAAGGAGTTTAAAGAAGTGCAAATAGAATGTTTTGTCCTAATGTATCAAAATTATTCCAGTTTTCTGAGATTAAGCATGCATTGGCAAAATGAAGTGGAAAGATTTATCATTGTCAAATAAATTCAGTTACGTTCCTCTTCCTACCCCTGTTAATGATCAGAGAGAGAGAGTTTGTGATATATAACAGTGTTCCTTATTGACCAAATTAACCAGATAATCAATCATGCTAATAATTCACTCTGCCAATTTTATCAGATTTTGATTTTGACTTACTAGTCAAACTAGTGATCTTGTCCTAGTTCTAACCAGGTAATGTAGAGTCACTGCAGGTAATATGCTAGTAATATATTATTTTTTTAAAATACCCTGAAAGATTTCCTCTACCATTTCTTTTACAAAGGTTTTATATTTTATTTATTTTGTCCAATTTTAAATTTATCCTAGTTCAACGAAAACCTCTATAAGCTAAGCTTTGTAAAAGTCTAAGTTTTATTAACAGTTGAGTAAAATAAAAAACAATGAAAATTTCAAAAATCCTTAGAAATCTCTATGAAGAAATCACTAACAAATGTCTTAGGTTGACAGAAGTCAACCTATGAAAACAATGAAGCTTTGTGTTGACTCCAAACATTTCATGACATAGGTAGCTGTTGAAAGCTGAGAAATTTTAGTTTTGTTTTCTGGAAACTTATTAACCATTTAAAGTGCTTTCAGAGATTTGTTATTTTTAACTTCAAAATGATATAAATTGAAGGTTTAATGTTGCTCTTTCATAAATTGCTTTTCCCACTAATGTTTTCTTTTCTTAATGTTAACTGGAACTAGCACCAGCAGGCATAAATAATCAATAATATGGTATTTCACACAGATGCAGAATAACTTGTAAATTATTTATTATTAGGTTCCATTAGTATTTAAGAATTTATAGCAATCGATGAATATTTATTGAGAAATTACTTAGTATTACACACCATTCTAATCTGTCTTGATTTATCAGTGAATAAGACAAACTTAGTCCCTGCCTTCTTGGAGCTTACAAATATTAGATACATTATTGCAAGTTTGATCAAATCTAAGGATGTTTGAGGGCTACCCAAAAGTCCTACCCAAAAAGGTGATTGTATAGTTTCAATTCAGATTTGCTGTTTGAGTTTATTCTGAAACATCCTGAAACCTAATTTTGAAGCCAAGGCTTGTATTAAATCAGTTTGCTCAGAGTGAGCTAGCCCTTTAATTTTCTCTTTTGGAAAATGTACTTCAGAGCCATCTGATTGTAAGGATTATGCTTTCAAAAAAAAGCATCTATATAAGAAGAAAAGCAATGTAAGAAATCAAGTTATAATAGATAGTTGACAATGGAAAAGAAAAATCGAAGCTTCACAGATTAATTTGGGAAATGTAGTAAACAGCTGGAAATCTATGCCTACCTTAGAACTATTAAATTAGTTCCTTTTTAATTGCTTGTGTGGCTTATGGCTGTCTTACAAATAGTTGTGTCTTTCTGTCCTACTTAATTATAAACTTTTTGAATGCATGCTGGTAGTATCTTCTGGATAGTGCCACAGTTCCAGAGTTTTTTCAAGGAATGCCTCTGAAATTTACCTTAATATTTGCCTCTGCATAGAATAGTTCATAAAACACTCAATAAATATTGGTTGAATGAATGGAGGAATAAATGAATTCTTAAGGTCTAAAGAAGTGAATTCCTTTGGTTGTAAAGTTTTAAGAAACAATTTTTAAAAATTAAACATTGAGGCCGGGCGCGGTCGTTCACACCTGTAATCCCAGCACTTTGGGAGGCCAGGGCGGGTGGATCATGAGGTCAAGAAATCGAGACAATCCTGGACAACATGGTGAAACCCCATCTCTACTAAAAATACAAAAATTAGCCGGATCTGGTGGCAGGTGCCTGTAGTCCCAGCTACTCAGGAGGCTGAGGCAGGAGAATGGCTTGAACCCGGGAGACGGAGCTTGCAGTGAGCAGAGATAGCGCCACTGCACTCTAGCCTGAGCGACAGAGCGAGACTCCGTCTCAAAAATAAATAAATAAATAAATAAATAAATAAATAAATAAATAAATAATTAAATAAAATCTTAAAAAATAAACATTTAACTGTTTTGTAGCCATTGACCCATA
>NW_016814432.1:4846529-4863824 GCF_001698545.2 Rhinopithecus bieti | reverse complement strand
TAAATAAATAAATAAATAATTAAATAAAATTTTAAAAAATAAACATTGAAATGTTTTGTAGACATAGAACAATAAATATCTGATATAATCAACTTACTATTTTTTATGCTGCAGATACTTCTGGGGTCTGTGGTTTATCCTTAGTGGCCCACTCTGACTCTGACATTGAGAGTATTGGATTTCCAAAGATGACCTTTTGAGTTACCCCAATGTCAGTAGGTATCTGTCATTAAGTCTGACTTCTAGCTGTACTGGCTGAGAGAGGAGCCTGATATTTGGGAAAGTATATGTACACAGATTCAGACACGTACATTCTTAACTGTTTGGTGTTATGTTAATAATCAGTTTATTTGGTGATTGCTAATTCATAGATTACACCATTGACTTGTCTTGTAAGATGGTCGTCAGTTATTCAGGTTAGATTGTGAAAACTGAATAGCAACTGATTACAGATTTGAAAATGGGCATTTGATAAATGGCATGAAAAAATAGTGTTTGCTTGTTTGGTCAGATTAGAAATTAACTGCCTCAAGACAGGTCACTTTAAGATACTGCCTATTGAAGTATGGTGTGATAGACCTTATCTCAGCCTCTTTTCTTGATTATCTTTGTACTTGTCAGTAAGACATACTACAGAGGCACAAGATAGCCTGAGGCATTGGTTGGTTGTTTTCTCTTGGGAAAGGAAGAATATGTGTTTTGAAGTTTCAGATTCAGTTAGGGTTGTATTTTAAGGTTTGGATTTTGTGCTTTTTTCTCTTAATATTTTATATCTTTTGAAATGAAACAATGACTTATTGATTCTAAATATTTTATAAACACTTGTGAAATGAATAAATGGATAAAACAGCCAAAAGCAGTCATAGTAGACTGAGTACTCTGTGTTCATAATAGATGGTGGCTCTGTGACAATTGGAATATTTTGTATTAGGAAAACTGGTATTTATCTTACTTTTTTATGTCTGTGAAAAGATATAGTAGATAGCCTAAATGAATATTAATTTGGCCTTTGTTAACAACATACTATTTTAAAAATAATACCTTAATTATGATATTGGATATTTCTGATACTTTTTTATTAAAAAAGTTTGTAAATATTTTTTATTTACATTTTACATTGTACATTTTTATTTACTCTATTTTGTCATCTCAGAAATTATGGTTTATATACATTTTCTCAGCTGAAAAACTTAGAGATTCTGTAATATACCCAAGGTAAATGCAGACCTGGAGACCCAAACCCAGGCATTCTCACTCCATTTTACCCTACATCTCATCTGGAAGTTTATAAGTAAGTTTTTCATTAAAAAATAAGACGCACATTTGAAAATAAGAGATCCAGTCTTCATATTTCTCTTGTATAAAACTACTGAGTAATATGTTAGGGTTTAGCATGAGGCATGGGTTCCAGCTATAGGGTATTCATAATTTAATTGGAGAAACAAGAGATAAACATAAAAAGAGAGTAACAATATAAGATTGTATGTATAAGATGAGTGATTCAAACTGTAAGTCCTACAGAGACAGGAAAGATTTCTGTGGATTGGGACTACTAGACTAGGATGACTGGAATGAGTTGGGCTGTGCTAGAAGGAGGCACATAGATAAGCCAGTAAAGGAGTAGAGGACATTCAAAACAGGGGAAGTACAGAACAAAAATAAAGGTATTGTTACCTGGCAGCCCTTGGTATAGCTTACATATATGGTAGAAGATTTGTGGGAGGTGTGGTTACAAAGGCAGGTGAAGGTCACATTGTAGAAGGATTTGAATGCAGGGCTAAGATCTTAGGACTTTATTTTGTAGACAATGGGAAACCACTCATGGTTGGTTGGTTGGTTTGTCTGGACATGGCATTTGCAAATAGTGCACATTTTTTTTTTCATGGTCAAGACACCTGAAGATTAGAGCCTCCTTCCTTCTATAAGCTACATCGCCACAGCTGTGAATAACATGCTTCAGGACATTGAGGGGTGTGTGTGTGTGTGTGTGTGTGTGTGTGTGTGTGTGTATTTGAGGGGGCTAGAGATGGGCATATCTGTGTGGCAGGGAATGAGGAAGAGAGGTGGCAATCTTCATTCAAGTATTATAGACTCTTTCTGTGTGTCAAGCACACAGAAAGTATATATGATATGAAAAGAAAAACATCTATAAATATGAGATAATAGTGAGCACCTTATAAAAACAAATTATAAACCTGAAAAGTGATTTGTAAAAATACTCAGATTTAAAGATTTCTTGGTCAGAAGCTGAAGTTTACCAGGTAATTTAACTTAGGGGATTCAGCCAAATTCCTGGCAGCTTAGCCAACAGTGTCATTTCATTCCGACATTGAGAGTACCCAGGGAAGCTAACTCCCTGTCTTTCTCATGTCTGAACTACTGTTGCCAAGATCCTGCAGTTCGTCTGTCAGATGAGAAGAAGTGTGGCTTTTTGTGGAGCCACCTTTCACAATAACAGGGCTTGTGAAAAGAGTCCCCATTTTCGAGATGCAGTGAACCTAACAAGAACTTGAAATTCGTCCCACGGCTATACCAATCAGTATTCCAGCTGTAGTAGGTTAATTGGCAATGGTTTTTAGTTTTGTTTTGTTTTGTTTTGTTTTTTCTCCTTTTGTCTTCTTTAAAAAAAATAAATCCTGGAAATGGTGAAAGACACGTTTTCATGACCAAAAAAAAAATGATGACAATATTAAAAACAGAATTCTGGAGGTGGAATCTTAAGAAAAAAACCTCCCCAGTCAATATTGAATCCATACTTTTCTGCCTGAATTTGAAAACTTGCAAGCTGATTTAACTATCTCTCTGCCTTCTTACTCCTTCCATTTCTTTTCTGCTGCCCATATTTATCCTGTCTCATTTCCTGTACCTTTCATGCATGCTGTTACAAGACCACACTCCTCCTCATTACCCTTTGAACATTTGCCATTCTTTTCCAACTCTGTTCAAGTTCTCTCTCATATCTAAAATGAATACATATAACCTAATACACTTAATATGAATTGATTTTTTTAACAATGAGATACCAGACTTGAAAGTGAAAACTTGAATTATTGCACTTGAATGTATATATAAGGTGATGAATATTATAGACATTTTTGAACTCCTATCTGTGACCTCCTATTGATATAGTTCAGATCCCTTCTGCTATATATGAAATAGCATTGCTCATTTGGACACCCACAGTCATTGTTCAAGGGAGCTAATGTCAGAACAGAATTGTAGTGTTTAGCGTCAAGACCAAAGACAATGAAAAGACCAAACATTATCACAATTGGAGGAAAAAGGCAGGATGAGTTGAAATTTGAAAAATGTAGGCCAGGCGCGGGGACTCACACCTGTAATCCCAGCACTTTGGGAGGCCGACGTGGGTGGATCACTTGAGCTCAGTAGTTCAAGACCAGCCTGGCCAACATGATGAAACCCTGTCTCTACTAAAAATACAAAAATTAGCCAGGCATGGCGGCAGACTCCTGTAATCCCAGCTACTTGGGAGGCTGAGGCAGGAGAATTGTTTGAACCCGGGAGGCGGAGGTTGCAGTGAGCCAAGATCATACCATTGCACTCCAGCCTGGGCGAAAAAAGTAAAACTCCATCTCAAAAAAATAAATAAATAAATAAGAAAAGAAAATAAATTTGAAAAATGTTCGAGATGAGCAATATAATACTTAGGTGCCAAGTATTGGAGTAGTGCCTTTTTATCCTGGTTTCAGGGTGAAGAGAGAAGGATAGAATGGATTGGTTTTGCCTTTTTTTAAAGGCTAGATAGATATTGAAACTTCATTGTAAAGAAATATTTGAAGTAAGAGCATCTATTACAATATGGTTTGCTATTACATTTATGTGAAAAACTGAGGGGAACACTGTTCCCATGGTGCAAACACAAACCAAAAAAGATGTATTCCATTTAAACTGTAACTAAGCTTATACAGCTAGCCGTTTTTCTTCATGCCGATTTTATAGAAAGGTTACAGTGTAATTATCAAGAGGAATGGATCTTAATGTGGTGAACTGGCCGGAATTACTTGGTCACCCACAACTTCAGTTTATTTGTGGTATAATAATGATAGTCACCAAGAAGTTTGAAGTATGAGAACATTAGATACTTCTCCCACAATTTTGTTTCAAGGCAATTAATAAAAGTCTCAAATTAAATTTTGTCACACATACAATTATTAGCTAAATATTTACTTGCAAGTAAGCACAAAATAATTCATGAACTTGTCCTATAAGTTTGAAAAAAAATTGCAAGCTCTCTGTCCTTTTAGTTTTCCCAGTCACCACCTCATAGAAAATGTTCATTTTGACGAATAAAAGATGCCTGAACAACCACAGTTGTTCAGGGTTCATAGCTGGACACAGAACCATTTAAAAATTTAACGGAAGATTATCTCTAAGTGTAAATAGGCCTCGTGAGATTTTTACACCTTGTCTGTAAAATGATGGGCAGTATTTCTAATATATTTTAGCCAGTCTGTATAACACTAGTACTTTTAATTCACTCATGAAAATCCATATGCAATGTTCATCAAGTTAGTTTACATGCTTTGTTTTTATCAATAGGCATACATTTTGTCGTTCAGTATACTTGTTAGTAAATCATCAGTTATTGATTGAAATATGAATAACAAAAGGACCTGGAGTGACTCCCTTAGGAGTACAGATTTCTGATCCCATCAGCCTGCTCCTGGCTGGTGCATTCCTGATTAGATGCTAGAAACATCTTGGTTATAGTCCACCCTCACTAACTTACCTTTAGTAACGTTGGATTTTAAAGTAAGTTGCAGACATTGTAACACATGATGTAATCTCTTCCCACATACGGTATCCTTTTTGGTTGCCAATTTGTAAGACATCATTTGGAGTTCTGAAATGAATGGCAAAACTTTTCACTAATTTCATTTTTTAAATTTGCCTTGTATTTTAATTTAAACTTAATATTCTTTTTTCCTAGATATCTGCTGTGACATTAATTATAATCTTTATCCAGTTTATACATCTGTAATTGAAATGTCCTCTAGCTCTAAGAGTTTTGCTAGTTTTGTTCATAGACAAGCATATACTTGTACTTTCATTAGTCATCTCTTAGCTTAATAGCATTGGGAAATCTTTCAGCTTGAATGTGTTTAAAAAAAAAAAAACACTTCCTTTTAATTTACCCTTATCTATTCCCAATACATTTTTAGAGGCTAATAAAAAAAATGTCCTAAAACTTAAACAGCTTTGGAAAGTAAACTATGCCTTGATGGGCTTTCACTTAATATTTGATCAAAGAATAATTTACCCACTAGGGAAAAATATTTTTTAATTGTCCTAATGACAAAATATAAGAACAAAGGCTGTGTGATTTGGGAAAGTCACTTAACCTCTCTGAAGCCTTGTTTTCCTTAAAAATAAAATGAGGATAGTAATAATAAGTACTTTATGAAGTAATTTTAAGGATTAACAAGGTAATACATGGAAAACCCATAGCAAAGGGCCCAAAACATAAGATCTGGAAATTAATAGTTATAACAGAAAAAAAAAAAAGAGAGAAATTTCAGTAGAATGTTCAACAGTGTCCATGTTGTCTCAGAGAGATCAACTAAAGCATGAACTACACAGAGTGAGAACTCAACATGCAAGCTTTTCTGCCAGAATGTAGTATGTGTGTACCTGAAAAACCACTCATTCTACAAAATTACATAGTAAAAATAACGGGCTTAAGGGAGAAAAAATTAAGCTTTGGGCACACTATTCAAAATCGACTCAGTTTCTCCCATTCGGTAGCAATTTACCCATCTGACAAAGGGCTGGTATCCAGAATCTATACTGAACTTAAACAAATTTACAGGAAAAAAATAAAAAAACCCATCAAAAAGTGGCCAAAGGATATGAACAGACACTTCTCAAAACAAGACATTTATGTGGCCAACAGACATATGAGAAAAAGCTCATCATCACTCGCCATCAAAGAAATACAAATCAAAACCACAGTGAGATACCATCTCACGCAAGTTAGAATGGCGATCATTAAAAAGTCAGCAAACAACAGATGCTGGAGAGTATGTGGAGAAATAGGAATGCTTTTACACTGTTGGTGGGAGTGTAACTTAGTTCAATCATTGTGGAAGACAGTGTGGTGATTCCTTAAGGATCTAGAACCAGAAATAGCATTTGACCCAGCAATCCCATTATTGGGTATATCCCCAAAGGATTATAAATCACTCTGCTATAAAGAAACATGCACACATATGTTTATTGCAGCTCTGCTTACAATAGCAAAGACTTGGAACTAACCCAAATACCCATCAGTGATAGACTGGATAAAGAAAATGTGTCACATATTACACCGTGGAATACTAAGCAGCCATAAAAAAGGATGAGTTCATGTCCTTTGCAGGGACATGGATGAAGCTAAAAACCATCATTCTCAGCAAACTAACACAGGAACAGAAAAGCAAACACTGCATGTTCTCACTTATAAGTGGGAGTTGAACAGTGAGAACACATGGACACAGGAATGGGAACATCACACACCAGGGCCTGTCAGTGGGTGAGGGGCAAGGGGCGGGATAGCATTAGGAGAAATACCTAATATNGAGAGTATGTGGAGAAATAGGAATGCTTTTACACTGTTGGTGGGAGTGTAACTTAGTTCAATCATTGTGGAAGACAGTGTGGTGATTCCTTAAGGATCTAGAACCAGAAATAGCATTTGACCCAGCAATCCCATTATTGGGTATATCCCCAAAGGATTATAAATCACTCTGCTATAAAGAAACATGCACACATATGTTTATTGCAGCTCTGCTTACAATAGCAAAGACTTGGAACTAACCCAAATACCCATCAGTTATAGACTGGACAAAGAAAATGTGTCACATATTACACCGTGGAATACTAAGCAGCCATAAAAAAGGATGAGTTCATGTCCTTTGCGGGGACATGGGTGACGCTGAAAACCATCATTCTCAGCAAACACAGGAACAGAAAACCAAACACTGCATGTTCTCACTTATAAGTGGGAGTTGAACAGTGAGAACACATGGACACAGGAATGGGAACATCACACACCAGGGCCTGTCAGTGGGTGAGGGGCAAGGGGCGGGATAGCATTAGGAGAAATACCTAATATAGATGCCGGGTTGATGGGTGCAGCAAACCACCATGGCACATGTATACGTATGTAACAAACCTGCACGTTCTGCACATGTATCTCAGAACTTAAAATATAATAATAATAAAAAAATCAACGCAGTTTTGTCATTGTTGCTATGATTTCTAGTTACAATCCTAATAAAAGTACTAGCTCCATTAAATCTCCAAGAACACTTTCACCCAGTATCAAAGATCATTTTGATCGAATTATTCCATGTCTACAATATACATGATGTTTTTGTTGGTAGTAAAGTATCATATGCCATCTAACTGATTCAACGAATCTGCATAAAGATTTGAAAGAATAGTTTTGCTATATTTTAATTGTCACCTTATGTCAATGCTAAAACAGCAAGTTAATACTTTACTCACAAATGGTATGGATGTGCATAATTTTGTTGGGTCACATTCTCATCTCATTTTATTTTAGCTGCTCTAAGTAAAGATGATTCCATTATTTCAAGTCTTGATGTCACTGATATTGCGCCAAGTAGAAAAGGAGACAGCGAATGCAAAAAAATCTTGGGACAGAACCTAAAATGGCTCCTCAGGAGCATCAGCTTCAAGAAAAGGAAAAGTAAGTCATTTTATTCTTTGCCAAGAAGTGAGGTGACATTTTGAAAATCTTACATATGATCTTAAAATTATATTTTCATTTTGAACTTATTTAAAGTTATTTTAAGAAAATGTGATTTTGAGTTGTAAAATATTTGAATCAATATATTGTTTCTGGTATTTGGTTAATTTCTATTCATATTTAAAGCTGAAATGCTGAAAATGTAAGCAAAATTTTTTTCTCATGGTTTTATAGATTAATTAGAAACAGCATGTAGGATACTAAAATATTAGAATCCAACTAGTGTTCAATAAAGTGTTTCAATCTAATTTACTGCTTAAAAGAGACCCATATAGCATTCAAATTAACCATTTAATTTGGTTATGCCTGGCATTTTTTTCAAGTAAAATGTCTCTTTCTCTTCATCTGTTTATTTCTATCAAGTTTTGGCATTGTATATTCTCCCTGTTTTCACTCTTTGGTTCTGATTACCCTGCATCAGCCTATATTTCAATTTAGGTGTGATGAGTTGCAAAGTTGAAACACTTAATATTTCATTACAGCAAAACAATGAGCATTTATAAAGAATATTATCATTTGGGTGTGTGTATATATGCTCTGAGAATTTATTTTTTCTAAAGTTTTGTTAATTCAGTAAGTAGTTATCGAATGATGATGCTGTGACAGATGATTTTATAGTTCAGTGATTTTCACAGTATGGAATGAGGGTACCTGGGGTTTTCCAGTGGCCCTTTCTAGGTGTCCATAAGGTCATCCCTTCTTAAATTCCATACCTGTGGGAGGCTGGATTTTCTTATATCCTTCAATTAAAATAACATTTCACAGCTGACAATGCAGAAGCTAGTGAAAATCCAACTTTTCCATCAAACCAACTATCAGACAGATTTGAAAAGTATAAAACAAAGCCCTCATAACATTTTTTTCTGGAAAATATGTTTCATAAATAATGTATTATTCATATTATCATATTCTGGATTTGTGTTATTTTCAAATGAAATAATGAATCTGTTTAAATTTTCTCAGGTTTAATTTTCAATATGGCAAATAGTCCACCTAAACTAAAATGTGGAGTCAAAACTCTTGAGACCCTCAAAATTTTTTAAAGTATAAAGGGTTCCTGAGACCAAAAGCTTTAAAATTCTGTTATAGATAATAGGGATGCAAAGAAGCACAATTCATGCCATCAGGAAACTGGCAGCCTAGTGGGAACATGTTTTAGTTTCTAGCATATAAATGTTGTATAGTGGGATTATTTTGTCTATCACTGTGTTTTATTCTCTCCACAATTGGCCTGATCTACATGTACTTAAAATGCTATCTCTATACTATGCTGGGTCCCTAATGTCTTTAGACAATATATGCAAAACCCATAATGCACTAAATTATTTCTGGTTTGTGCTTATCATTTGAATTTATTCATAGCTTATAACCCCTTGATAGAGCTCATGGAGTTCAAGGCATGGTGTGATCTGTTTTATATAGGGAACCAAAATATTTTCAATTTACACACATTGAAATAGCCAAACTATTCCTATGGATTAATATGGGAAAGAATAAAATTATAAGCAGTTTGAAACATTCCAGAAACTAACTACTTCATTCAGTCAATTAGTAGACAAGTGAGTAATGAGTTGAAATTGAATTATGTGCCAGGCATAATATTGATCATGCTGAGGATCCCAGACAGTAGAAAATAGACACAGCTCCTGTCCTCATGGCACTTTCAGTCCAATTGTTTTGTCTGATAATGACTTCATGGTTTGAGGGAAGAAGGAAACATTGGTTTTATGTGGGAGAGCTGCATCTTAGATCTTTCCACTCTATGTGTGAACCAAAGGTAAGGTTTTGAGGTTGCTAACATTTTCTGAGTAAACTGTGTTGCTTAAGTGGGTTTCTGATATGCATGATACAGAGATGAAAGAAGTTAAGCTCTGAATCAAGACTAAATATTTTAGTTAGCTTTTAATAAAGGTAATGTGTTTGTTTCTCCAAACATACAGACAGCTAATATTATGTTCCTTTTCTTTTCCATGTTTAGGTGATTGTGTCAATGTTTATGTTGTATATTTTCACCATTTTAAAAGTTGACAAAGTTGATGTAAACCATAACAGCTTTTGGGAATGGTCTGCTAATTATATCCTTGTAGGCCCTTTAGGCAGACTGCCCCTGAGTAGAAATGAAAACACCTGTTAGATGTCAGGGAGCATTTTAAAGATTAAGAGAAATTTAGTTTAGCATGTATCAGTCAGATGTTGAGTGGTTGATACCCTACTGTATAATGCCTCCTCTTTTGCTCAAATAAAACAAAATGTTAAATTTTGTATTTTTTTCTTATTTTTTATATTATAGGATTTTTTTTCCATTTTGAATACAGGAGACTGAAATTTTATGGCTNGTTAATACTTTACTCACAAATGGTATGGATGTGCATAATTTTGTTGGGTCACATTCTCATCTCATTTTATTTTAGCTGCTCTAAGTAAAGATGATTCCATTATTTCAAGTCTTGATGTCACTGATATTGCGCCAAGTAGAAAAAGGAGACAGCGAATGCAAAAAAATCTTGGGACAGAACCTAAAATGGCTCCTCAGGAGCATCAGCTTCAAGAAAAGGAAAAGTAAGTCATTTTATTCTTTGCCAAGAAGTGAGGTGACATTTTTGAAAATCTTACATATGATCTTAAAAATTATATTTTCATTTTGAACTTATTTAAAGTTATTTTTAAGAAAATGTGATTTTTGAGTTGTAAAATATTTGAATCAATATATTGTTTCTGGTATTTGGTTAATTTCTATTCATATTTAAAGCTGAAATGCTGAAAATGTAAGCAAAAATTTTTTTCTCATGGTTTTTATAGATTAATTAGAAACAGCATGTAGGATACTAAAAATATTAGAATCCAACTAGTGTTCAATAAAGTGTTTCAATCTAATTTACTGCTTAAAAGAGACCCATATAGCATTCAAATTAACCATTTAATTTGGTTATGCCTGGCATTTTTTTCAAGTAAAATGTCTCTTTCTCTTCATCTGTTTATTTCTATCAAGTTTTGGCATTGTATATTCTCCCTGTTTTTCACTCTTTGGTTCTGATTACCCTGCATCAGCCTATATTTCAATTTAGGTGTGATGAGTTGCAAAGTTGAAACACTTAATATTTCATTACAGCAAAACAATGAGCATTTATAAAGAATATTATCATTTGGGTGTGTGTATATATGCTCTGAGAATTTATTTTTTCTAAAGTTTTTGTTAATTCAGTAAGTAGTTATCGAATGATGATGCTGTGACAGATGATTTTATAGTTCAGTGATTTTCACAGTATGGAATGAGGGTACCTGGGGTTTTCCAGTGGCCCTTTCTAGGTGTCCATAAGGTCATCCCTTCTTAAATTCCATACCTGTGGGAGGCTGGATTTTCTTATATCCTTCAATTAAAATAACATTTCACAGCTGACAATGCAGAAGCTAGTGAAAATCCAACTTTTCCATCAAACCAACTATCAGACAGATTTGAAAAGTATAAAACAAAGCCCTCATAACATTTTTTTCTGGAAAATATGTTTCATAAATAATGTATTATTCATATTATCATATTCTGGATTTGTGTTATTTTCAAATGAAATAATGAATCTGTTTAAATTTTCTCAGGTTTAATTTTCAATATGGCAAATAGTCCACCTAAACTAAAATGTGGAGTCAAAACTCTTGAGACCCTCAAAAATTTTTTAAAGTATAAAGGGTTCCTGAGACCAAAAAGCTTTAAAATTCTGTTATAGATAATAGGGATGCAAAGAAGCACAATTCATGCCATCAGGAAACTGGCAGCCTAGTGGGAACATGTTTTAGTTTCTAGCATATAAATGTTGTATAGTGGGATTATTTTGTCTATCACTGTGTTTTTATTCTCTCCACAATTGGCCTGATCTACATGTACTTAAAAATGCTATCTCTATACTATGCTGGGTCCCTAATGTCTTTAGACAATATATGCAAAAACCCATAATGCACTAAATTATTTCTGGTTTGTGCTTATCATTTGAATTTATTCATAGCTTATAACCCCTTGATAGAGCTCATGGAGTTCAAGGCATGGTGTGATCTGTTTTATATAGGGAACCAAAAATATTTTCAATTTACACACATTGAAATAGCCAAACTATTCCTATGGATTAATATGGGAAAGAATAAAATTATAAGCAGTTTGAAACATTCCAGAAACTAACTACTTCATTCAGTCAATTAGTAGACAAGTGAGTAATGAGTTGAAATTGAATTATGTGCCAGGCATAATATTGATCATGCTGAGGATCCCAGACAGTAGAAAATAGACACAGCTCCTGTCCTCATGGCACTTTCAGTCCAATTGTTTTGTCTGATAATGACTTCATGGTTTGAGGGAAGAAGGAAACATTGGTTTTATGTGGGAGAGCTGCATCTTAGATCTTTCCACTCTATGTGTGAACCAAAGGTAAGGTTTTGAGGTTGCTAACATTTTCTGAGTAAACTGTGTTGCTTAAGTGGGTTTCTGATATGCATGATACAGAGATGAAAGAAGTTAAGCTCTGAATCAAGACTAAATATTTTTAGTTAGCTTTTTAATAAAGGTAATGTGTTTGTTTCTCCAAACATACAGACAGCTAATATTATGTTCCTTTTCTTTTCCATGTTTAGGTGATTGTGTCAATGTTTATGTTGTATATTTTCACCATTTTAAAAGTTGACAAAGTTGATGTAAACCATAACAGCTTTTGGGAATGGTCTGCTAATTATATCCTTGTAGGCCCTTTAGGCAGACTGCCCCTGAGTAGAAATGAAAAACACCTGTTAGATGTCAGGGAGCATTTTAAAGATTAAGAGAAATTTAGTTTAGCATGTATCAGTCAGATGTTGAGTGGTTGATACCCTACTGTATAATGCCTCCTCTTTTGCTCAAATAAAACAAAATGTTAAATTTTGTATTTTTTTCTTATTTTTTATATTATAGGATTTTTTTTCCATTTTGAATACAGGAGACTGAAATTTTATGGCTCTTAAAATTTTTAAATACTAGTTGTACTTTCCCAATTTTTTTTAATTAAGAAAAAGAAGCTTCTATAAAACAAAAGCAAAAATAAGCCTTAGCTCTTAAAAAAAAAACCTCAGAGTAAGACATTCTTGATTACTAATGACTAGCCCTTATTTTATGTTTTAAAATTAAAACTGCTACATGTTTTCCTGCCTTCCTCAAGCATGATTTTTTTCTCTGACAGCTTGTCATCAAAAACATAAACATCAATTAGGTTCATGTATTCTATCTGTAGACTCACAAATAAACGCAGATGTGGTTAGTTTACTACTTATGGGTGAAAATACATCAGTCCCTACCTCTAAACTTCAGTTTTCTAAGCCCTTCTGATTGCATGACCTTCAGTCCCTTCCAACATTCCCACCAGACATCTTACATGTGATTCCACCATTTAGCTTCTCTACCTCTGCACCTCCAGAACAAAGGAACAAAAGTAGGGGAAGGAGTGGTCATAAGTAGTATGGCTTAAATATCTTGTATGTGTGGGTGTGTGTACAACACTTTGTGCAAGTCATTTTACCTTTCCAAGGTTCAGTTTTCTCATCTAAAAATGAAAGAATTATACTAGATGATCTGTAAGATCCCTCTCAATATTTATAAATCTATTATGTATTTAACAGTTCACGGCTTTCAAAACATGAATATGATTTAGCAATAAAATACTTCCATATTTATTAACTATTATTGATTAAAATTCATGAAGCAATTAAAAATATGAAATATCCATGAGAAAAGCATTTTTTAAATTTAACTGTTTATAGGTATTTTACAATGTAACATTTTAAGTACTTTATAAATACCATAGGGTTATTTTGCATTCTGAGAAAACTAAATACTTATCTATAAAACAAAATCATAATAATTTTTACATTTAGTTGAACATTTATTGCGACCCTAAGTCATTGTTATAGTGACAAGGTATAGAAGGAGAGAGAGATATAAAAATAAATCAGAATTTTGATAAGTGCTGTATATATTATCTCTCATTTAAATCTCACACAAACCCTACAAGATAGGTATTAATTTATCCTTCTTACAGATGAAAAGCAACCAAGGTTCATAAAGATGTAGTTCTTTTGCCAGAGCAGCACAGCCAGTGTTTTATTCCAGAGTTTGTGCCTGGTTCACTTACTCAACTGGGTTTATAATCTTTTCAGAGACAAAGATATACACAAATAATTTTGTGCAAAGCAAGGGGAGTACATTAGTCATAAAGTTCTAAATTGAAATCTTTGGAATTGTGTTCCAGATTTGTAAGTGCATTATTATATGTGGGAATGGATTTGGGGCATGTTAGTTTATCTGAGAACCACTTTTTTGAGGGGTGGGGAAGCTTTCCTTTTATTTTGACTCAATATACAGAGAGAAATGACTTTAGTTAATACCTGAAAGACTCTGCAAAGTTTTTAGAGATTTCAGAACAAATATAAATAGCTGTAAAAGGAATACAGATATAAAATAAATATAAATTATTAAATTCACAGAGCTTTATAATGAATTTTTTATTAATCTTGTATACTTTCAAAGTATCTGAACAAACCATGTCTATCAAATATAAAAGAAAATGTGTGGTAAAGTTGCTTTTACCAATAAAAATACTAAATAGTGAAATATAAAAAATAGTTTTCACAAGAAAATGTGTTTGAAAACTACTGTAGAAATATTTAACCACATTCTGGAAAATATTAACGTATATTTATGTCATATTAAAGATGGAGAAGTGAGGCTGGGCGCGGTGGCCCACGCCTGTAATCCCAGCACTTTGGGAGGCCTAGGCAGGTGGATCACAAGGTCAGGAGATTGAGACCTTCCTGGCTAACACGGTGAAACCCTGTCTCTACTAAAATACAAAATTTAGCTGGGCGTGGTGGCGGGCGCCTGTAGTCCCAGCTACTTGGGAGGCTGAGGCAGGAGAGTGGCATGAACCCGGGAGGCGGAGCTTGCAGTGAGCCAAGATCGTGCCACTGCACTCCAGCCTGGGCGACAGAAGGAGACTCCGTCTCAAAAAAAAAAAAAAACAAAAAAAACAAAACATAATGATGGAGAAGGGAGCTCAAGACTTGTGTAAGTATATTTGTTTTTGAGAATAAATATGCCTAAATTTTCAGGAATTAAGTTTAAGTAAAAGAGTGAAATGACATAGTGATGACTCAGGTCTATTTTTTTCATTGGGATCCTTCCTTAGCTCCTCTCTATGGTGTAAAAGACAATAGGTTTTAGCTTTTCCTCAAAACAGATGTAAAGTAGCAGCAAAGCAAAGGTGACCTCTCAGAGTGTTTGGGCTTTAAAACAAAATTTAATGAGTTGGTAGAAACATGAATAGTGAGCTACTAAATATTGTTCATACAGGAAAAATTAGCACATTAATTGGGTTTTTTAAATAAATTGTGAAAGCTATCCTACAGATAATTTCTCAACAGATGGTCAAATGTTATCATTGGGCGATCTGACATATAAAGTAAAATGTTATCCTTATATGAAAGTAATGTTTCTTCAACCATGTAAGAAAAAAATATTAAGAAAATTAGTAAGTTGAAATGCATTGTAATAGTCACAGTTTTATAACTGAATATTCCTATGTGGTTTGGAAGTTCTCTTAAAAAATGCCACTTCTGGCCGGTTGCGGTGGCTCAAGCCTGTAATCCCAGCACTTTGGGAGGCGGAGACGGGCGGATCATGAGGTCAGAAGATCAAGACCATCCTGGCTAACACGGTGAAACCCCGTCTCTACTAAAAAATACAAAAACTAGCCGGGTGAGGTGGCGGGCGCCTGTAGTCCCAGCTACTTGGGAGGCTGAGGCAGGAGAATGGCGTAAAACCCGGGAGGCGGAGCTTGCAGTGAGCTGAGATCCGGCCACTGCACTCCAGCCTGGGCGACAGAGCGAGACTCCATCTCAAAAAAAAAAAAAAAAAAAAAAATGCCACTTCTAATGTCTTAAAACCATTTTGTAACCTGAGATAGATGTATTCTCTAAACCTGTAAGTGTTGCTCTAAAAAATAATGATACCATCTTAAGTGGAAGCTATGCAAATATTGACCCTATTCTGTTAAGTAATGTCACAAACTTATTGCGCACAGAAATTAAGTATTTATTGAACGTCACACAGCTAGTGATTTTAATTTAAACAATTTTTCAGTGGATTAATGAACGACACTTTTCAGTGTTTCTAAAAGAGAAATAGAGACTGTCTTTACATGGATGAGCTATTTTAAATTGCCAAATTTAGCCTTAAAACCAGTTTAATTATCACTATAGTGTAATTATCATCTTACAAATTAAACTGTTCAGCATTAACCAGCCACTACCATTTATAAAACTCTTTGAATATATGGTGTTCATCTTCAGTTTACTGTGCTAAAGAAAATATCACCTGCTTATAAAACTCTCTAAAAGTACATGAAATATACATTCTAAGTACATTCTATAGAAACAATTAGTGGCTGTTTTCAAGAGTTTTGAAATTCTGAGTCCTTAAAGAATTTGTATGGGAACAAAGATTTTCTACCACACTCATCTTTCTTCTGTTCTTAGCCATGTTTAACTAGAAAAGATTAACTGAGAATAAATTATTACACAATTTTACTTCTTTTAGTGATAAAGAAAAGATTCCACAGAAAGTTTTGATTTTATAGTTCATGTCACCACAGTGTAATAACTAGTATATCTCATTAAATTCATCTAGGAAGTCTGGCTTCGTTCATTATTTTCAATTATAAACTTATGCAGGATTTCTAATACTTTTGGCAGTCCCTCACAATGTTATTTCCTCTGTAATTCCTGTGATAACCTCTAAGTTGTGTTTGCATTGTAGGCCTACCACATGATTTCACATTGACTAAGGAAATCAACAGTAGACACTTTTTGTTGAGAACCACAGAATTCTGACTATGGGTTCTCTCCCACTGCTAAGCAAACTATACACACTCCCTGATATTATATAATTTATTCTGTATGAGAGAAAACAAGCATTAATCATATCATTACGTAGCTATACAATCATAAACTTTGGAAGGAATTCAGGATTTAGGGGAAACAGCAAAAAGGATATTGCTTGAAGAATCACCATTTGAGCAATATCTGAAGGATAAAGAGGAGTGAAAGGGTACAGTAGGGAGTAGAGAGCAGCGTTCAGACAGAGGAAGCAGCCTGTGAACCTGTGCCCAGGTGGAATGTGTGAGTGTGATAAGAGTGGACGGAGCACAGAAGAGAGGGCCTGAGATGAGGCTGAGGGGTACTGGGAGGCTAAACCAAGCAGGTTGTGTGGTCCATGTTGAGAATTCAGCTGTTCCTCAGGGACAGGAGAGCATTCCAGTTTCTCACAATGCAGAAAACTTTTCTTCTATTTTTCCTACCTTTTGATACTGCTTTTTAATTCTTGTTAAGAGTTATCAGATTGACTAGAAAACACTGATGTTTTGGTTAGTATTGCATCTTTTTAGATGTCAAAATTTAAAATGATCTAATGCTATTGTACTTAGTTTCTTTCTCTTTTTTTTTTTTTTTTTTTTTTT
>NW_016814432.1:4842998-4845094 GCF_001698545.2 Rhinopithecus bieti | reverse complement strand
TTTTTTTTTTTTTTTTTTTTTTTAACTGTACTTTCAAACTGCTTAATGTCTAATTTTGGACTCTCAATAATAAAACTTTCTCTTTTTTTGTAACACAGGAAACTAGAAAATTGAAAACATACTGAAACTTATGTGGAGTGCCCACAGGGATAATAGATTAAATTAGCATCTGTGAGCAGTCCTGAGGTGCAGAAATGTACTGCTCTTTTGCCTTTTTTTGGTAAATATAAATGCTTTTCCTTAAGGAATATTTTTAGATCTCTGAAGATTTCTCCCTTTTAGTAAGACTCTGAAATCCTTGAATCTGGTATAGATGGATAAATATTCATTAAAAAAATTTAGTGTGGCTAATCCATACAATATGATTATACTCAGGAAACACTTATCCTGTTCTGTCAGCTAGCATCAACACCAAGAGTTATTCAGCATAACCATATGCTGTAAATTCCTTGTTATTTACTATCTTGCATCACTTGAAATCTTGATTTGTAGGGTTGTTTGGTGTGTCTTTTTATTTCTGTAGATTAAAATGAACCAGCTGACAAAGGTTGCAGAAATTATGAAATTACTTTCATATTTATAGTGTTTTAATATCAGGTAAAATCCTGAGTATAAGTAGGAACATTACAAAATTACTTTCTATAAATTTATAAAGGCACAATGTGCATCTAAATAAAATAGCACTATATTTGGCCTTTATTAGGCACCTAGTTTAAAATTTTATTGAAGTCATGCTTTATATATATTCAACATAATCACCATGAAACATTTTTCACTTAAATCTTTCGATTTAGGATCTATTATTTCTTCCAGCAGTCTACAAAAGATAATACCATCGTCCCTCCTTATCTATAGTTTTGTTTTCCGTGGTTTCAGTTACCCACAGTCAACCACAGTCTGAAAATATTAAATAGAAAATTCCAGAAACAATTCATAAGTTTTATATTGTGTGCCATTCTAAGTAGCATGATGAAATCTCACATTGTCCCACCCTGTCCTGCCGGAGATGTGAGTCATCCCTTTATCCAGCGTATCCACACTTTATATACTATCTACCCATTAGTCACTTAGTAGCTATCTCAGTTTTGAGATTGAAAACACATAGTATATATAGGGCTTGATAGTATCTGTGGTTTCTGGCATCCACTGGGGGCTTGGAATGTATCCCCCTAGGATAACAGGGGAGTACTGTACAATAAGATCCTGCTCTGTTTGTATCAGTAAGTAAAAAATCTATTAATAGCATTGTATTGGTGTGACCTAAAGCCAGTTGTGTCCAGGTATACTAGATGGATTATTCTAACCAATTGATTAATTAATTAATTAGTTAGTTATGTATTTAACTAAATTGGATCCATTTCCCAGTCTTACTGAAATTAGCAGCCAGGTGATAAAATCAACCAACTAATAGACTATTCAAATTAAACAATTTAATTATTATGCCCTTCACAGTTTTCATTCTATAGAACTATATAAAAGATAGGTACCCTAGAAAGAGTGCCATATTGAAATAAGCTTGGAAATTGCTACATACCGTAGCTCCCAGAGTCCCATGTGCCCCAACACCCAAACTTGGAGGTTTTTATTTTAAAGGCTATCAGAAACCCCACAGTAAATAATTCCTTTGACCTTGTTTAATTTCTCAAATGCCCTTAAGCATGGCATCCACATGCAGTCTGCCTCCACTCACAAAAAAAGACAGTCCAAGGTCTTTTGCAGTACTTGCAGGGTACTGATTTAGCATATGGACTCTCAAAATTGTTGAATATCAAGGATTTTTTAAGATATAAGGACATTTCAGCCATAATTATAGAATGTAAGGCATTAAAATGAATTACTGGAAAAAAAATTTTGGTGTATTCCCCCTCCCAATCCTAGTACTTAGGAAACTTCCTGCTTGTCCCACTGATGGCCCAGTTGAGAGTAGTAGGGTTATTTTCTAGAGAATTTCAGTGATTGGAATATATAAAGACCCCTAAAAGGAGCAGTTTAGCATCATCTCAGCTACAGGATAAGACCATTAGAGTAGTTTAGGCCCAAAGTACAATAAATACTTGTAGAGTCTTTTTTCTTTTCTTTTTTTTTTTTTTTTTTTT
>NW_016814432.1:4826398-4841078 GCF_001698545.2 Rhinopithecus bieti | reverse complement strand
AAAAAAAAAAAAAAAAAAAAAAAAAAAAAAAAAAAAAAAAAAAAAAAAAAGTAGTTCAAGCTCATTCCAGAAAAATCAGAAAACACACAGAAACAAAAGAATGAGTATATGGGAAACTCGTGATCCCACTCACCAGGAGATGACCACCATTAAGACCTGGTACTCTGTGTCTTTGCAGATCCCTCTCTCTTCCACGCTTCATTTACAAAACTAGGCTCACACCGGTTGTGCTATAACCCACAACTTTTTTTTTCTTCCATTTAGCACTCAATATGGTGTAATGTGGGAGAAAAATAACATCTTTGGAAAACTATGTTTTAAAAGCAGTTGATTAATTTGAGATATGTAATAGTTTATATAGAGAGTTATACATGGAATTACACATATATTACACATACATGTATGTATGTTTTGCCAGAATTTCTCCAGGAAGGCTACAACAATTTGTACCCTCACAACAGTGTTTGCCTTTTGGGTTTTTTATTTTTGTCGCTGTTTACCAATTCATTTTAGAAATATATAGAGAGAGGGAGATGAAATTGCATGTACCAACTTAAAATGTGGTAGTTGACCATCCCGTCTTTTCAAAAATAATTTATTTTCATACCTTGATTCTTAAACATTGCTAACAATGTATTCAAAGTTTAAATCTCAAAGTATTTGAAAATTATTTTTTAATTTAGCTGGATAATATAATCGTCAGATTCAAATATCTAATTTTGTGGGTTTTGGTATCTGAACTTTAGACTTTTTAAATGTCAAATTAGGTACATAAAATGAATATTCAATTACTATATATTTACTCTGGTCATCATGAGCAAACCTCATTTTTTACACAACTTTAATTTTATCATAATGTTTATCTTAGTTGCAAAAGTAAACACGGTGGTGGTTTTAAAACGAGATAGGTTTTTATTAGCTTCACTCTATGTTTACCTAACTGGTCAGGCTGCAGCTCTCACTTTGCTTGCTGCATATTTTGATTAATGGCCCCTTGGCCTTGTTCCAGAGTATACTGATTATGGTCAGTGCACTTCAAAGATGATTTATTAATTGTGTTTGTGACCCAAAATAATTAAATAAAGATTGATCATATGCATTATTATAGATTTGCCAATAAAATCAACAGTCACACTTTAAGATAATGTTTGCCTGAAAGGATTTTTTAAATATACAAAAAGGACAAAAAATTTTTTTAGAATGTATTCTGTATTAAAAACAGATTTATGGCCTCTTAAAGCATGATTATTAAATGTATCATAGGCTTGGTCTTGTAAGTGCATGAATTGTAAGTTCTACTTTAACATAATTTCAAGATAATGTGTTTCATTGGAGCTTACATAGGTGTTTTAAAAAAATATTTCCATGTTTACAACTCACCCTGGGAACAATCCTTACTACAGTTCCCCCAGGCTATTACATACATTTAAATCTTAAATTACTGACAGAATCAGATGTCTGTTTAAAAAAAAAAAGTGTTTATAGGAGGCTTTTATAATCTTTCCGAGTTTTAAGTAAAGGGGATTTATCATATGTTTCATATATGTTATACTCCTGTCATTTGAAAGACTGTGATACATAAAATTTCTCTAAATTTGGTTTGATAATAGTATTGTTTCAGGCATTTTAAGCACTCTACCAACATAGAATAATGTGTAAAATATTCATTGTACATGGCCGGCAAAGTTATTAATCAAAGGAAATGACTCCTTGCTCATAATTTATGGTTCAGTATTAAAGGAAAAATAGGAGGTATATTTTTTTTGGTATACTTTACCCAAAATTTACACTGTAATGGTGAAATTCTATAACTTAAATCTTCTAGTATGATATGTAACTCAATGTAAAGTAAGTATTTGGTCCGTAGTAAAACATTATGAAATAAAATAAAATATTTTATCCCACTAGAAGTGTAGACTGTTTCATGTTGTCTGAAAAGTATAAACTAGTTATGCCAAAATAAGAAGATATGAACCCCAAAAGTAACAGATGTCAGCAAATGGGAGAAAGAAATCAGATATGAGAATAAAAAATAAACCTAAGAAATTAAAAATATATAATGATCCATTAGTATTATTCAAGGATTTTGTTTTTGGAAAATGTTTACTAAAGGACAAAAGCACAAACATGCTTTGTTTAAACATCATTATTCGAAAATACTTCTAGTAAAATTTTAGGACATAATATTTTGTTTAATTGAAAATCTTTTACAATAACCTTGTTTCTAAACAATTTCTAAAACTTATTTCTCTAGATCAAATATGTATATGTTACTTTGTAAAATATTGTTTTTGTAATAAATGAAGATAAATTACCAGTGTATTAGATAAAGCAGTGTTTTTATTACCACCATTATTGAATGTTTGTATGGAGTCACTTCTAGAAATACAGAATAAGAAGTTTTCCCTCTGTTTTTGTCTTTGTATGTGAATAGAACAATGAAGGAGGAGTAGTGAATAGCACACATATGTTGTTTGCTTTTGGACCACATTTCATTTTCTGACAAACTATCTTTAATATGTATATGGCTCACTATAATATGTCTAGATTGTGCCAAATTCCATAGTAGGTATGAAAGCTATGAAATTTCAGAGAAAGGAGAGTTGCTAATCTTTTTGGAGGTATATGGAATAAGGAGATAGGATAAAATCAGAGAAGACTGACCAGAAGGAAGTATTCTTTGAGTCTGGCTTTGGAGTTGAATGTTGTTTCCAAAGGCGTTAAACACCTGAAGTGGTGTTGAGTTTGGCTTTGAAGATGAATGTTATTTCTAAAGGCATAAACTGAAAGAAAGAGAGTTCTAATTGAACCCAATCCACAGCATCCCCCTATTTCTTTTAGTAAGAGAACTCCTTTCCACCACCTGCTCTATCCACAGAGTTTAACAGTGCATATGGCTACCAACCTAGAGGCTACAATTCCCAGCCTCACTAGCAGTGATGGGTGGCCATGTGGCAAAGCCATTGCTAATGAGATATAAATGGAAATGATATGGACAATTTGGGGATCTTGCCCATAAAATGATTGGACATATATTCCTATGTCTCTTTCTTCCTTCTCAGCCATCTTAGCATTTAAGGAAACCATGGTAGAAGATGGGAAAGCAAGATAGGAGGAATCATGGTCCCTGGACAGTCTCAGAGAGCAGGGCAGCATACCTACCATGGACCACCCAGCTACCTCTGGACTGTTGCATGAGAAGAAGAAATGTCTAGCTTGATCAAAGCCATGGTGGTGGTTTGTTTTTGTTTTGTTCTCTTTGTTAGAGAAATCTGGAATAGTCCCTTACTAAAAAGAAGGACTGTCCTGTCAGGGGAACAGATTGTATAAAACAAATGCATGGAGAAAGAGTCTGAAAGATTGAGGACCAATGCCTATATCATTGAGGTGCTTAGAAATATGAATAAAGCTGGCAAGGTAGGCAGAACATAGAGCACAAAGATACTTAGATGCTAAACTTATTTATTTGGACTTCTTTTATGAATGCTACAGGGAACTGTTAAAAGATTTTGAGTCAAATAGTGGCATAATGAACAGTGCTTTACAAAAATTTTCCTGGAAACCATATATTGGATGGAAGGAAAGTTTATGGGTTGGCAGTAAAGATAGGAGGATACTCTAGTAGTAATCCAGGAAGAGTTATCTGAAGAATAGTGACTGTAATTGGTGTAATAGCGAATGTGATTGGAAGGAACAGCAGGGATGAATTGAGAAACATTCGAGGTTGCTATCCTCTTACTACCAGAGATCTGGGAAGCCTCATCGGTTGTTGAAAGCTATTTGGTAAACTTGGTCTTTACCAAAATAAATCATCTCTCTTAATTTAGAAATCAGCCTACGACAAAAGATGGATAAACAAAACCAGTCATGGGGATTGACTTCTCAAAAGACTGGAAAAGCTCCCTTTTCCATGCTGCTATATTTATATACTCAAATATGTAGATTGTGATGCATTAATACTGTATCATTTTACATCATTTCATTTATTTCACTATTGAACTTAATGCACCTATAAGTAATTTATCAGCAAGCTTTCTTCAAATTGTGCTCTAAGAAGGGTTACTCAGGAAGGTGTATAGTAGCCTCTGAAAACCTTCCTTGTCATAGAGGTTCTTGTTTGCTCCAACCACAGGGAATATTTTCTCTGAACATGTGTTTTGATTGTGATCTGAAGGCATGGGGTTTCTCTTACTTGGGGATATATGATATTCTCCTTATGGAATACAGAGAAAATCAACTTTTTCACTGACACATTCTGTTATGGATATAGTGCTGATTTTAAAGAGTATTTTCCCTAGGACCATGATATATGATGTTCTAGAAATTTCCCAACTTTAGAGAATAAGATATGAATTGAACAAATCAATTTAGCAAACCAATGAAGTAATGAGATATTAATATAAAACCAAATGGACCTATATATCCCATTTCAAGGAAATCATGAAAATGATAATTTTCTATTTATTGAGGTTTATTTTGGGTTAAGCAATAAATGGCACAATATAAAACATAGAAACTGTTGGAGAACATTTTATCTGTTCTCAACTGCTATGTGGTCAAATAAGGCAGATGAAAATCTCAGTGTTTTCACTGAGTAATAAGATGGTCTGTCAGGTCTCAAGTATATTTTTGGAGTCTTCCATTTAACCTGTCAGGAACATACACCAATAACTTCCAGAAGAGGAAAACAAACCCGTCATAGTAATGAAAATTTGACATTACACATTATCCTTAGACAATGGTTATGGGCCTCTGCCTTTTATCTCCACCTTAATATAGCAATGATGTACCTACTATGTGCCAAGCACTGTGTCCTATGCTGGGACTATAGCACCAAATGAAAGAGACCAGGTGCTTTCCCTTAAGGAGGATAGGATGTAATTTCAGAAACACACCAATAAATAATTGGTGTACAGTGTGATAATGAGGCCACATGGTGTAATAGTTCCAAGTACATCTAGAATGCCCAATTAAAATGAATACTAGAGGGAGGCACAAATAACAAAGAAAAAAGTTGTTACTGTTTTTCATTAACCAAGGTTGGATGCACAGATAAGTAACTCTAGGTGAGAAAATATATTACATTTGATAGAGTTCAAAAAATAACCTGAAATTGGGAATTCAGTAAAAATAGACAGTTACAAAAAATAAAATATTATAAACTAGCATAACCTAACACATAGTAGATATTCAATAATTACCAAGTAAATGAAGTAACAAATGGACCTTTTGTATAATACAGGAAAGAAAATATTAAGTTGATCTAACTCAGCAGAATCTTCCCCTTTTTGGAAAATGGTACTACATCTGTACTAGAGGTCCCCAACCTTTTTGGCACCAGGGACTGGTTTTGTGGAAGACAATTATTCCATGGACCTGGGGTGGGTGGGGGGATGGCCTGGGGATGATTCAAGCACATTACGTTTATTGTGCATTTTATTTCTTTATTTATTACATTGTAATATATAATGAAATAATTATACAACTCGCCATAACATAGAATCAGTGGGAGTCCTGAGCTTATTTTCCTTTAACTGGATGGTCCCATTTGGGGATGCTGGGAGACAGAGATTATCAGGCATTAGATTCTCATAAGGAGAACACAACCTAGATCCCTCACATGCACAGTTCACAATAGGGTTTGTGCTCCTATGAGAATCTAATGCCGCTGCTCATCTAACAGGAGGTGGAGCTCAGGTGGTAATGTGAGTGATGAGAGGCAGCTGTAAATATAGATGAAGCTTGCTTACTCACCCACCACTCACCTACTGCCATTCAGCCTGGTTCCTAATAGGCCATGGACCAGAGGTTGGGGACCACTGGACTATACAGCAACTAAAGCCTGAAATTTAAGAGTTATCTTTAGCTTCTTCTTTTCTCTCACCCCTAACTCTACTTCATTTGTCAGTCTCATACTTTATGCTTCTAAAATATCTTAGAATTCAATCTCATGTTTTCTATTTCTGCTACCACTAACCTAGTCTAAGCTATGATCCTTTTGCATGCATGACTGCAACCTACTCCCTTTTTTCCCCATTTCCACTTCTCTGACCTCTAAACTGTTTTCCACATAGTGAACTTCTGAAAACACAAATTGAATTATATCTTTATACTTTTCCCTATGTCTCCAGACTTGCCATCCGTTTCCTAGAGTATTCCAGTGCCTTCCCATTGTACTTAGTCTAAACTCATTACGATAGGTTATATGCTCTGAATGACCTTCCCCCTGCATCATCTTGAAACAAATTGTGTGATTTATTCATTTCTTTGGGGAAAAAAATATATATATATGTTTGAGACAGATTCTCACTCTGTTGCCCAGGCTGGAGTGCAATGGCAAGATCTCGGCTCACTGCACTCTCTGCCTCCTGGGTTCAAGCGATTCTCCTGCCTCAGCCTCCTGAGTAGCTGGGATTACAGGTGCTCGCCACCATGCCCAGCTAATTTTTGTGTTTTCAGTAAAGACGGTTTTGCCATATATTCGAAGACAGAAGGGGTTTTATTTAGCCCATTTAATCACCTACTAACTAAAATGCGTTCCTGGATTGTCTTTCACGGTCACCGTGAACCTGATTGAAATTTTTTGTTGGTTGAAGTTACCTGAAATTTTGAAAATTCTTATTTCTCCTGATATTTATATTATTTTACTTAATTGCTTGCTGCCTTTTGGCATCTTTTGAAACTTGAAAATTATTGTAATCCTGTCCTACATTTCAAATAATTTACAATGATAGGGAATTGAATTCAGTAACTCATTCTGAATGTTTGGAATATCATAGATTATTATATACTCTAAGAATCCTAAATTTATTACTAATTATACTCCCATTTGAATTACAAGCAATAAAGGAAATAATGTCAATCTAAAATAGAATAAAGTCATTTTTTTTTGTTTTCTTTTGTTTTGTCTACTTGTTTCACAAAAGTATTGTTATAATATTGGAATGGAATGTATTTATTATCTAATCCAAAATAATAATATATGGCACGTAACCATTACATAAGTGCTTTGTGGGACAAAAAGGCATATTACTTTAAATGAGAGCCCATTTTATCTGGTAATGTCTACTCTTTCATCACAGTTTTGCCTTCTGTATTATATCAGATAAATCTACATTAAAGTCACTCATATAAAATAGAGTCATGTTGAGTACATAAAATGTGTACAAATGCATCATATTCTCTCTGTTCCCCTCGCCTACATAAAAAAGGGGGAGGGAAGGAGAGAGAGGAAAGAGAACAATTTAAATAGTGCTGGGCATTCTAGTCCAGCATATGCCCAGGAGTGGAAATAAAATGGAAAACATATATCTCCTTTCCCTAGCTGTTTGAATTCCCACTATCTTTCTATTATTTGAGCACTGCATTTTAAGATAAACCTGTACATGCAACTAAACACAAGGCAACCATGTAACATTTTCTACTGCTTCATGGAAAACAAATAGCCATAAATCCCAAAATAGGAGGAAACCTGTTAATCCTGGGGTGCTGGACCAATTTAAATTTGCATAACATGCTGGACTATAGTATTTTCCTAAGGAATTTTTCAGGATAATTTGATTTTCACATTAAGACCTACAATTAGAACTCTATCACTAAATTAGATATAATTATATTTAACTTGAAGACCATTTTATACTCTGTGTTTTTTCTTCTGCAAGCTAAAAGAGCCTAAGTTTGTAACATTCTTGCGTATAATATTGTTGTCACACGTCAGTCTCTTAGTTGGATTTGCTTTTCACTTAATGCATATAATTTTCCAGTGTTCCATTAAACTCATGCCCCCCACCAAATCCTGTTTATATCTCAGACATGGTGTGATCTTTACAGAAAATAATGAGATACTACACTTCTGTTAGTGTGGGGTGTTCCCTTGTTGTTACACCTTTTTTTAAATTATTATGTATTATACTTTAAGTTCTGGGGTACATGTTCAGAACATGCAGGTTTGTTACATGGGTATACATGTGCCATGGTGGTTTGTCACACTCATCAACCTGTCATCTAGGTGTTATGCTCCATATGCATTAGGTATTTGTCCTAATGGTCTCCCTTCTCTTTCCCCCCACCGCCCAACAGGCCGTGGTATGTGATGTTCCCCTCCCAGTGTTTATGTGTTCTCATTGCTTAACTCCCACTTATGAGTCAGAACATGCAGTGTTTGGTTTTTTGTTCCTGTGTTAGTTTGCTGAAAATGATGGTTTCCAGCTTCATCCATGTCCCTGCAAAGGACATTAACTCCTTCTTTTTTTATGGCTGCATAGTATTCCATGGTGTATAAGTGCCACATTTTCTTTATCCATTCTATCATTGATGGGCATTTGGGTTGGTTCCAAGTCTTTGCTATTGTAAATAGAGTTGCAGTAAACGTACATGTGCATGTGTCTTTATAGTAGAATGATTTATAATCCTTTGGGTATATACCCAGTAATGGGATTGCTGGGTCAAATGGTATTTCTGGTTCTAGATCCTTGAGGAATCACCACACTGTCTTCCACAATGTTTGAACTAATTTACACTCCCACCAACAGTGTAAAAGCATTCCTATTACTCCACATACTCTCCGGCATCTGTTGTTTCCTGTCTTTTTAATGATCGCCGTGCTTACTGGCGTGAGATGGTATCTCATTGTGGTTTTGATTTGTATTTCTCTAATGACCAGTGATGATGCGCTTTTTTTCCTATGTGTGTTGGCCACATAAATGTCTTCTTTTGAGAAGTAGCTGTTCATATCCTTTGCCTACTTTTTGATGGAGTTGTTTTTTTCTTGTAAATTTGTTTAAGTTCCTTTTAGATTCTGGATATTAGACCTTCGTCAGATGGATAGATTGCAAAAATTTTCTCCCATTCTGTGGGTTGCCTGTTCACTCCGATGATAGTTTATTTTGCTGTCCAGAAGCTCTTTAGTTTAATTAGATCCCATTTGTTAATTTTGGCTTTTGTTGCAATTGCTTTTGGTGNATTCCTATTACTCCACATACTCTCCGGCATCTGTTGTTTCCTGTCTTTTAATGATCGCCGTGCTTACTGGCGTGAGATGGTATCTCATTGTGGTTTTGATTTGTATTTCTCTAATGACCAGTGATGATGCGCTTTTTTTCCTATGTGTGTTGGCCACATAAATGTCTTCTTTTGAGAAGTAGCTGTTCATATCCTTTGCCTACTTTTGATGGAGTTGTTTTTTTCTTGTAAATTTGTTTAAGTTCCTTTTAGATTCTGGATATTAGACCTTCGTCAGATGGATAGATTGCAAAATTTTCTCCCATTCTGTGGGTTGCCTGTTCACTCCGATGATAGTTTATTTTGCTGTCCAGAAGCTCTTTAGTTTAATTAGATCCCATTTGTTAATTTTGGCTTTTGTTGCAATTGCTTTTGGTGTTTTAGTCATAAAGTCTTTGCCTACGTCCTAAATGGTATTGCCTAGATTTTCTTCTAGAGTTTTTTTAGATTTAGGTTTGAGGTTTAAGTCTTTTCATCCATCTTGAATTGATTTTGGTATAAAGTGTAAGGAAGGGGTTCAGTTTCAGTTTTCTGCATATGGCTATCCAGTTTTCCCAGCTCCATTTATTAAATAGGGCATCCTTTCCCCCTTGCTTGTTTTTGTTAAGTTTGTCACAAATCACATAGTTGTAGATGTGTGGTGTTATTTCTGCGGCCTCTGTTCTATTCCATTGGTTTATATATCTCTTTTGGTGCCAGTACCATGCTGTTTTGGTTACTGTAGCCTTGTAGTATAGTTAGCAGTCAGGTAGCGTGATGCCTCCAGCCTTGTTCTTTTTGCTTAGGATTGTCTTGGTTATACGGGCTCTTTTTTTTCTGTTGTTCCACGTGGCCATTACACCTTTTATTCCTGAGTTATCACGACTTTTCTAGTTATAGATGCTGCTGCTCCTGTGTCAGGACCCACCACTATGTGAGCAAGCTACTTAATGAGTCTATGCTTCAATATTATAATTTATAAAATGGGAATAGCAATACCTACCTCGTTAAAATTAAACAGATGACAATTATATTATGCCAGGCACATGATAAATGTTCAATATTGGTAAATGCCTCAACTCTAGCTCTTGTTCATTTTGTTTTCCTTTTCCAGTACCCAACTGTCTAGGTTTGAATGTAAATGTCTTCCAAGTCAGATTAATTACTTGTGGAAAAATTACACTACAAAAGCATTTGTCTTTGTTATGTTTGATAGCTTATAATCTGATGATTTTTGTAATCTGAAATTCCAGAATAATTACAAAATATCAAGTGTTGTGTTATGTAACTTTTGCACCTTCCCTGCTCATGCCATGTACTTTGTGTATTTTGAAATCATAAGCATCTTTTCAACAAATATTTGCTGAGTACCTAATGTGAGCCAGACAGTGACTTAGGCACAGAAGAGAGAAAACATGGTGGTGAGCAAAACAGCTGAGATTATGTTTTAGTGGTGTGATACAAGTGAAAAAGAATAAATAAACATGGACACACTATAAAATAATAAAGAATTATGCAGATAATTAAGGTGATGCAAAAGATAGTAATGAGGTGGTTCCTTTTTATATGGAATGGTCAGGAAATTGGCATTTAAGCTGAGCCTAAATGACAAGCAGACTTCCTGCAAAGATGGAAAGAAAGGTAATGCAAAGGCCCTTGGACGAGCAAATCCATTGTATTGAAGGAGTAGAAATATGTAGTGGGGATGAGAGGGAGTGGTATGTGATGTATGTATCAATGAAATAAGCCTCGAGGGTCAATGGTCTTTAAATTTTATTCAAAGTATATGGGTAAATTTTAAGGGCAATGACATTGACTGATATTTGTTTTTAAAAGATTGCTATTAAAAGTATGTGTAACATGGATTTGGAAGTAGGGAGTTATCACTGTGTTGAAAATGGATTTGGAAGTAGGGAGTTTGTAATCACAGACAGATCAGTTAGGAGGTTTTAACAGTAGTCCAAGTGGAAGTCGGTCTTAGAGTAGGCTAATAGAGGACCTAGTGAAGAATTCTTAGATCATGCATATGTTTTAGCAGTAAAGTTCCCAAGACTTGCTAGTAGGTTTGATTTAGAATAAGGGAGAGAGAGGAATCAGAAGGATTCCTATGTTTTAGCTTGACAAACTGGGTAAATGGCGCAGCTTTCAGACATGGGAAGAACTGAGAAAGAAACAGCTTTGTAGGTCGTAAAAATAGATGGCTCTGTTTTGGCTAGGTTAGGTTTTAGAAACTTAACAGACATCACAGCAGAGATACCAAGTTATATATGAATCTAGAATTCCTGCGATAAGTGAGGTATGGAGATAAAGATTGGAGAGTCCTAGACATTTTGGATTTATGACCATGATTTTAAAGTGAGCACAGACAGCGTAAGTGGCTGTTTGTCTTCAGCAATGTGTGGATGGTTCCTAATGTGTAGATTTACACAGCAAATACAATGAAAGTAAAGAAAAGGATTATTGTGGTGTCAGATTTACATGCATGATTCTTTAATGCATTGTAGCATTTGTGGAAAAATGAATACAGTTGAATAACTATTTTGTTGATTATACCTGGATTTGATACCCAGGTGATTCCTTCCTGGTCTCTTAACTCAATTTTAGTATGATCCCAGAACTGGATTTAAATACAGACAGTCCCTGATTTACAATGGTTTGACTTAGGATTTTTTGACTTCATGATGGTACAAAAGCAATATACATTCAGTAGAAACTCTACCTTGAATTTGAATTTTGGTCTTTTCCTGGACTAGCGATATGTGATACAATACTTTCTCAAGATGCTGAGCCAAATCATCTAACACAGAGCCTATTTTAATGATGAAGTGTTGAATAACTCATGTATTTTATTGAATACTGTACTGAAAGTGCTCTGAGCATGTCTAAGATAGGTTAGGCTAAGCCATGATGTTTGGTAGATGATATGGTTTCAATACTTGTTTCTTCCAAAATCCACGATGACATTTAATCCCAAATGTGTCAGTATTAAGAGGTGGGACCTTTAAGAGGTGATTGGTTTGTGAGGACTTTACCCTCATGAAGGGATTAATCCATTCGTTTATTAATGGATTCGTCATTCATGGATTAATGCATTAGTGGGTTATCATGGGAATGAGGATGATGGCTTTATAAGAAGAAGAGAAATCTGAGCTGGCATGCTCTGCCCTCTTGCCATGTGATGCCCTGAACAATCTCAGGATTCTACAGAGGCTTCACCCATAAGAATGGTCTCTCCAGATGTGGCCCCTCAACCTTAGACTTCCCAGGATCCAGAACTTTAACAAAGAAATTCCTTTTCCTTATAAGTTGCCGTTTCCTATTTAATATACCTAACCTAGTGTCTTTGTGTGTTTTCTGTTGCTTATAACAGAATCTTGTTAGAATTTGTTGCTTATAACAGAATCGTGTTATAATTTTTTGCTTAGAACATTTTCAATTTGTGATGGTTTTATTAGGATGTAACCCATCATAAGTGAAGGAGCATCTATATATTTAGTATTGGAGGAAAGTTCTAAGAGGACATAATTAATTTACTTAAATCACACTTTATATTGAACTCATCTATCTATGTAGAATCAGTGAATCAAAAGAATTTGTTGGGAACCTTTCAAGTTGTAGATTCTGATTTCATAGTTTAGTCAGGCAGAGAAAACAAAGATGTGAAACCATAATAGAGCAATTATTTGGGTAACTGTGATAGTCATTAGTTCTGTTCACCAAATATTTCCAGCTCTCTGCCTTCTGGGCACATGATGAAATTGCACTTCACAGCTATCTTTGAGTAAGAGTATATTAGTTCTTGCCAGCAAGTTTTGATTAAAAGTGACATGTGTGACTTCTGAGCCAGAGAACTTTTTTCTGCCATAGCAACTGGCAAAGTTGGTGGCTGCCCTGTCGTCCTGGATCCTGGAGTAAGAAGACAGCACCTAGTGGAGCTCTCAGGCTGCCCACGATGGACATACAACAGAATGAAAAATTAAAGCTTTGTCATTTCAATCCACTGAGATGTTGGGGTATTAGTTACTGTATATAACCTGACCTATTCCAACTGATAGTTAGAACTATAGCATATGTTTAGCACCATCATACTCCTGTGTCCATTTACAAATAAGAAACCATAAGACAACATTGGTTGAAAGTTTAAAATCATTACCATGAAGTGAATATTGACACCTTCACTGTAAGCAGTATAGTCAGAATCGTTGTTTAGCTACCTTGTTACAAATTTATAAGTATGTAACACATTTCTAAATGTTACAATCTGGGAATTTTTTTTTCTGTCTGTACCAGTATGATTGTCTAGTACAGAAACTTTAGGATAGCTATACATTTTTTGATGTTTTGCAAAATAATTTAATATCTTGTTTAAGAAAATACAGCATTTTCATTTAATATCATGTTTAATAAAGAAAACAATATCTTGTTTAATAAAGCATTTAATATTTTGTTTAATAAAGAAAAACACATCATTTTCAAGCAGGTAGTAGTAGTAGATTTTATTATTTACAGAGCTGTTCAACAAATGCTCTTTTATAAGCTCATCAATTTACCAGTCAGACAAATGGAGTCAAGCTCCCATCCAGAGGTTAAGAGAGAAAACACTCAGAGGTTTCACATCACCTCACCCCACCTAATGACTTCACTTTCCATTTGACTTGTTGTCTGGCTCAGTTAATTATTGAACTAAAAAAATGTATTAACCAAATTGAAGCAGTAGTCTTCACTCCCACTAACTATGCAGAGTTTAACCACAATGCAGATGATCTGGAAACATAAATTAATTTTAGTCATAGAATTTTTGAGGTAGAAATATAGTAAGAAAGACTTTTCTTTACTAAATATATCAATATTTATCAAAAGTGAAAAATCTTTTATTTTGATATTAGATATATCAAAATTGATATATCTAAATATATCAATATATCAAAAAGTGATAAAATAAGACAGATATCATTAAATAGTGATATCTGTCTTAGTCCATTTTTACTGCAATAATAAAACACCATAGTCTGGGTCATTTATAGATAAATAGAAATTTACTTCTGTAGTTCTGAAGGCTGAGAAGTCTAAGATCAAGGTTCTGGCATTGTGTCTCATGAGGGCTTTCTTGCTGCATCCTCACAAGGTTAAAAAGGACAAATGCTATGTCTTCCCATGATGGAAGGCAGCAGCGCAAAAAAAGTCCTAAACTAGTTTTCTCCGGCCCCTTTTTTAACTGTACAAAAAATAAATAAGTTAACATTATTAAGTTACTACTTAAGTCTTTGTGTTGTTTTTTAAAAACAATCAGTTTGAGGCCAGGTGTGGTGGCTCATGCCTGTAATCCTAGCACTTCAGGAGGCTGAGGCAGGTGGATTACCTGAGCTCAGGAGTTTGAGACCAGCCTGGGCAACATGGTGAAACCCTGTCTCTACTAAAATACAAAAGAAATCAGCTGGGCGTGGTGGCATGTGCCTGTAGTCCCAGCTACTTGGGAGGCTGAGGCAGGAGAATTGCTTGAACCTGGGAGGCAGAGGTTGCAGTGAGCCAAGATCACGCCACTCCACTCCACCTAGGCAGCAGAGCAAAACTCAATCTCTAAAAAAAAAAAAAAGATATATGTGTATTATATTTTATATATTATATAGTATATATTTTAATATATTATATATTATATATAGTATATATTTTATATGTGCTATATATTATATAGTGTATATAT
>NW_016814432.1:4795387-4826184 GCF_001698545.2 Rhinopithecus bieti | reverse complement strand
AAAACTCAATCTCTAAAAAAAAAAAAAAAGATATATGTGTATTATATTTTATATATTATATAGTATATATTTTAATATATTATATATTATATATAGTATATATTTTATATGTGCTATATATTATATAGTGTATATATTTTATGTATTATGTATAGTACATATATTTTATATATATATCAATTTGAAACACATTATTGAGAGTGAATACACACAATAAATTGAAAAATAGGGATGCATAGTGCTGGATACATATCAACCAACTTATCTTCATCTGTTGCCTGCTGTTGTAGACAAAATTTGACACACAATTAGCATATTGACAGAGCAGCCAGAATACGTAGGAGAAAGTGGCAAACTACTAGAAATGTAGCCTAAAGCTCTGGATCAATCACCAGAAATACAAAAAATAAAACTTAAAAAAAAATTCACTGTTTATCTGGGGGCTAACCACACTATGGCACTGAATTATCTACTACTCGCAAAACAATTTTTAAAATATCAAAAGTGCCAGAGAACCTTCATTAACATTGTTTTTAAGTCAAAGTTTTTACTTTAAATATACGATGATTACTCAGATACCCTAAGCCATATGGCAGGCCCTATCACAATAAGTTACAAATAGTCTGAATTTAATAACTTAAGTGTGATATGGTTGCTTTAATACATACTGTGTGAATATCTTAATTAACCTCTTTCAGGTAAGGTTATAATTAAAAGATTTAAATTTACAGTTTCAATTTCTGCTCAGAAGAATGATGTCACTATTCTAGCAATAGTGATGGCATCCCATTATTGTAAATGCAGAACATGATAATGTCTGTATAAGTGAATCTATATTCTATGTGCAAGTTTTCAGTGGTGCAAGTTTATAACCAAAGCTGGGTTTAACAAATGCTTTCTGACTTCTGAAAACATAAAAATGCTTGCTAAAGTGAACAAACTAAAGTTAAAAGTCAGTGACACCAGTTGTTTTTTCCCTTTATGCATGATGAACTTCATGAAGCATTAACTCCTGAGGTATATTTGTTTCTGGACCATACAGCTTACATGCTCTTCTTTCAAAGGCAGCTACCATCTGCTTTACAACTTCATCGAAAAACAATGTGGCAAATTGAGAGTGTAGAAGAGATTGAAATTCAAAAGAAATTGAAAAATCAGATGTACACATTTTTGAGTAGCCCGGAAGACCTGGGCTAAAACACCAGTCTCCAAATGATTGAGAAGTTTCCCATCAGTACAGGATGCCTTTCCGAAATGAGGTTTCACCAAGGTTACTACTGATGTATATTGCCCCAACACAGGTGGAAACCCAATTTCTAATTGTGTTTTGCAATATGCAGATCTCTGATACTACGTCTGATATTTTACACCAAGGAATGAAATGCTTGTAATCCTCTATTCCTGATACTACATCATGCACTTCCTGCATGTTTCCTGAATGTCTTATAATTCTTCTCTCTGAATATTCTTTCCTTTTGTTTATTAATGGTGCCACGATTTTGAAGAAAGTTCTTGCACATGTCTCCTTAGGCAAAACTGAGGTATGCAGTAGAAGAGTTCTGCTCATCAGTATACCACAGGAAGCTAAATATCTGACATTCTGCCCAGGCCCCTGCACTGGAGCCCACACTCTGACCACTGTAGCCTACTTCAGATGGCATCCCAAGACCACCCTTCTAAGTCATGAGGGCAGAGCCCTCATGACTTAATTACTTCTCCCAAAAGGCCCCACCTCTTAATATCACCTCATTGGGGATTAAGCTTCAACATGAATTTGAGAGGGTCACCATCGTTCAAACCATATCAATCTGCTTATCTGTTGTTTAGTTGCAAACTGGCATAGAAAGCCAAATGAAGTATGAGGGACTTTATTCACAGTCAATGTATATGCCCACTGTGTATCTCATCAGGATTTCTCTATATATCCTCTTTCCTGGAGTTTCTTTTAGTGCAAGGTTTACCTACACTACATGATAGCTATAGGAAAAAATCCTGGTATTTCAAGCTAATGTTTGTGAAGAACATCTCCTGTATCTTATGACTTGCAAAATAAATAGCATTCCACTCAAAAGACATCTTGCAATATTGGTATAGTTAGTTATAAGAATATCAAGCAATATAAGATAGGAGACCTGGGTTCAGGTTTCAACTGTGTAATTTAGTAAACCATATGACTTTTTAACCTCTTTCAACTCTGTCTCCTTCTTTCCATGCCTCCTTCACTGCTTTGATTTAAGCCCTTCTTACATAGCTCCCTTTCAGACTTGACTCCAATACAGCTGCCAGAGTGACCCTTCTAAGATGTTAATCAGTGTCAAGTCTTTTTAATGAGTCCCTACAGTTCTCAAGATAAAGTTCAAACCCCTGAGTTTAGTATACACAGGCTTTCATGAGCTGTGCTTTCCCTAACTCCCTAGTACTAAGATTGTAAAGTGAGACAGGCTGTTAGCAAAATGCAGCTCACATATGTGTTTGGTCGAGTTTGCACTGGTTGTTGTTTTTTTTTTTAATTTTGTACCATCATTAATTTAAAAATTGAAACCTTTCATGGCTTTGGAAACTAGAAGATATTCCCTCACATGGTGGCGATTGGCTATACTGACTGTTCTCTTTAGAATGGACATTCTCTCTTTTTTTTTTTTTTTTTTATACTTTAAGTTCTAGGGTACATGTGCATAATGTGCAGGTTTGTTACATATGTATACTTGTGCCATGTTGGTGTGCTACACCCATTAACTCATCAGCACCCATCAATTCATCATTTATATCAGGTATAACTCCCAATGCAATCCCTCCTCCCTCCCCCCTCCCCATGATAGGCCCCAGTGTGTGATGTTCCCCTTCCTGAGTCCAAGTGATCTCATTGTTCAGTTGGACATTCACTCTTACATTTATTACAGTTTCCACCCACAAAGTTTTACCCCCTTATGTAACTTGTGGGCAATTTGCATTTGCCTCTGGCCCCATCTCTAACCACTTTTTTATGTTCATCATTTATAGCACTGAACTATGCCAAGTTCCTCTAATGTTGTCTGATTACCCTTGCCTGGAATTCTCTTCTGCCCTTTTCATTTCTTTGTCTCACTAAAAGTGCCAAGTAACAAAGGTATTCCCCCCAAAGGGGACTATCTGCTTTTGATTAGCCACCTTCTTATAGAAGCTGACTGCTTGACAGATCATTGTCCAAAGACAACAAAAGGCTCATCCAGTAGGCACCCAATGGCATTTAACAGGAAGGAAGTATTGGTGCTTCAAGGAGGACATTTATTTAGCCTTCATACTAACCTATTTGGCATCATAAGTAAGAGAAAGAAAAGATGAAGAAATATGTCAGGAATAGATTCTGATTCGAATGCTACAATTGGGGTTAGTTACCATTAAATAGCAGAATAGAAAATGGATGACTCCTATGGCAAATGGTTTGGGGAGAGACAGTGTCAAAGTTGCTTGGCATGACAATGAGTGCCTTAAAACCATTTGGCCTAGAAGTTTCACCTGCAAGAATTGGTCCACGGAAAATAACCATGAATGTACACAAAGAACTGAATGATATTTATGATAGCAAAAATAAAGCAATTTAAATGTCCAACATTAGAAAATAGGTTAAGTCATTAGTTTTAAGACAGTACTTCTTAAAGTATAGGATTCCATAGGAGTGTGTTGACAACCATGTAAGAAAAGCCCCAGGCTCTTCATCACTACTTCAATCAGAGTAGTTTCAGTTTTATGTGTTGTACACATTAAGGTTCCATGTGAGACTTTGTTTAGAAAAAAAAATCTGATCATAAAAATACAAATTTGAAAACCATTGGACTCTGTAAATTCTAGTAACTTATACAACAATATATATTTGGAAACATGTATGTTAACAGCTCAGGTAGTCTTTGGGTAGTGACTTTTTTTTTTTTTTTTTTTTTTTTTTTTTGTTTTTGCTTGGATTTGTCTGTGTTTTCCATATTGTCTACAGCGAACATGGTACTTCTATAACCAGACCAAAAAAAAAAAAAAAAAAGATGTTGCAAAATCAAAAAAGGAATTGACAACAAATAGGCCACGAGCCACTGAAAATTTTCCAGCTTACCATTTTTGGCACTCAAATAATAGGTTTGTAAAGCTGCTGTAGTTACGAAATTTTCCCCCTAAGTATCATAGGTTATAAAGAACGTTGGAGATACAGTTCAACACCCTCATTTTACATTTGAAAAAACTATGTCCAAAATGTTTCACTTTGTTGACGCTAGAGCTTGGACCTTGTGGTCTTCTGATTCCATTGCTTTTTCTGCTGTCCACCTAATTTGTAAAATGGATATTCGTAATTCTCATTTCTTCCATTTATGTCTACCTAGTTGGAGCATTATCATTGTGTTACTACTTTTTCCTATGAGTGAAAACCAGTATTTTTGAGGTGCCAGTGATCCAAATTTCTCTGTTTAAAAAAATGTGTCACAAACTAGGACATTAAAACAGGTCCAAAAGCTGTCATATAACTAATTGTTCTGATTTACACAATCGGAGTTTTTTAATTGACTTTATTCCACTAATTCATTAAATGTGTATGTTTAGTCAAATTTATAATTTGGAATTGAACTAAACTGACTCCAAATATTCTTACTGTTTTCATTCTCTCTTGGCATCTACAAGGAAGACATTAGGTACATGTTCCATGTGCCCCACCTTCCTTCTCAGACATGAATGTATTTGTGAAGCACTCTGTCTTGTATTTCAGGGTCTTAACTCATCTCCGAGTTATCTTACTATGATCACATTGATCTAACCCCCAAAGTAATGGCTTTGTGTAATATTTTCTACTTATGTATGTATGTCAGGACTTTCCCATGGTTCCTTCTCATTTTAATGTTGAGAAGTGAAAACTGGGTATCCAGTCAAGCTTGGAGAATCTGAAGAAACAGTATGAGGTAATGTGTTTCAAATAAAGGAAATTGAGAAGATTCATAAACATAAGTCACTTGCCAAAAACCTTCTACCAACCCAGAGCAAAAAAAAAAAAGTGAATAATTCATGATGAAAGGTAATCAAATACATAAAATACATAGAGATTTTTAAGGTGAAGTTGATATAGTTTGTTATTGATGATCCTATTCATGAAAAAACTTAGAAAAGAGGGACTTTGTAGAGCACTCTTTTCATTTGACATTTAATTATTCTGGTGAAAAGTGAAATCAATATGCCCAATAACATATTAGATCTATAACCAACCACACGATATTGTACCTTAACTTAGTGACTAGGAATTTTTTTAACCATTTTCTCTAAGAATCCTAATGTTTTAATTTACTTAAAATGTACATCAGATGTGTATCTCATAGAGAACATTTTTCTTAAAAGAATTGTAATTAAAACTGAAATCATTCATAAAGTTATTTTACCAAAATAATTCTTTTGAACATCACATGTAAGAGATTTGGGGTGAATTTTTAAATATTTTAAATGTCATAGTTTTATAACCTCTTCTGATATAGTCATTCTCATTGTTTTCATGCACTTGGGCTGTGGTTCATTTACTCTAGGATTGAGCATAGAAGCTCATGGATGTAAAAGTGGAATTTGATTTGTAAACAATCAATTTAATAACTTGAATTAGCATGTAAATATATTTTCTCATGATTAATCCTTTGTTGACATAATATGTCAATGTTTCCAAAAAAAATTCACATTTAGGGATAACTATGCTATTAGCTAAAAATTTCAATATAGAAATATTATTGTGACACCTCTTAAAGTTTTAAGTTAAATACTTATAGTATATGCTATTAGAATAGCACTACCTGATTATTTTCTAGATAATATTTAAGAATAATATTTTATGTATATATTAAACAGTACAGCTTTCAAAGCACACACAGAGATTACTTCATTTAATTTTGACATATACCCTGTGAAAGACAGAAATGAGGAAGATTATTTAAAAATTAGGATAGTGAGATTAGTGACAGAGTCAAAATTTCATGGCTGTTATTTGATAGGGCAGGCCTAGAACCTGATGCTTGCACAGGATTATTTCTGCTAATCTTTTAACCTCTATAAATGAAGGTGTGTATGCTAGAATTGTTTATAGCTTAATAAAAAGCAAGTTGCAGAATTGTACATATGTTATAAAGCAATAATATAAACAAAAAATACCAAATATTTTCCATTGTTACCTAAATAAATTTGTAGAAAGGTTACATATAAACTATTAAGATTGGTTATCTCTGGGGTATGTGGGGCTGGAATTGACACTGAGGGGTGTTTCAAAGGGGATTCTAGCCTTATCTGAAATACAATCTAAATATATTTCTGTATGGCTTGTGAAGTTAAAAATTTTTCATTTAACTTTAAGGAATGTACAGGTACACTGTGAGAGTTACTGAACTATACCAGGAAGGAGTGGGAATGGATAGAGAGGTAAATGGAATTGTTGCTGCTGTTTCATGAATAAAAACAGGTCATTACACTGTCTTTGGAATCCCTATGTAATTTTTTTTTTGTCTTGTTTTAACCTACTGGTTGGCAGAAATAAAGGAATCAAAAGATCATCTTTTCACAATCATTCTAATTTGTTCATAGTTTTGGGAAATATTCAGCAAAGATTAACTGGCCATGGTGCCATATTGTGCAACAAATTAATATCAGTCACGGGGGGGGGTTGTTTGTTTCATTGACAATAGCACTGGTAAATTAAAAGTAATAAATTCAGTTGAAACCACGTGTAATTCTGAGTCGTATATGTTCTGATCCCATTGGTAACTCCTTTGGGCTTTGTTCAGCGGGGTGGAGGCATGGTTCATGATTCCCTCCACTGTCACTTCACCCTCCTGGAATGTAATAACTGATTTTCAAAAGCTGAAACCATGACTTTTCACAGGAGCTTGTTACTCCTTTTTTCAAAGTTTGTTTGAATCAGAAGTGGGATTAGTCTAAGATATCCCCTGTGCTTGGCATGTGTTTCTTTAGAGAAGCTAGCTGATCCAGCCCTTAATTCCTGGTTAGTAAGATAATAGACATAGCTGGGTGAGGTTCTAAAGATGGAATAATTTGGCACAACACATCTCTGACTGAAATCTAAATGTGTCTCTTGAGACCAATGGACTGAATTGGTCTGTCTGCGTGAATTTTACTTTCCTTTCTCAATTAATCAACTTCATGTCTGAAGTGTCTAAAAGAAGCTCTTCTCTGACTTTTCTGGCTCACATATTCACTTTTCTGTCTGACAGCTTGTCACCTTTATTCTAGGCCCAAAGCATCCAACAAGTAGTTTTTGCCCTTGGCTCTCTGATATGATTTTCCAAAATGTACACTTTATAATCCAGGAAATCCTCTGTGTTCATGATAGCCATAACAGTGATGGCAATAATAGGAGCAACTAGCATTTATTTAGCCCCATGTGATTATGAGGAACGGCAAGTCTGAAATATGTATTGCAAGCTGGCTGGCTGGAAAGTCAAATAGGAGTTAATGCTGCAGTCTTGAAGCAGAATTTCTTCTCTTGGAAACCTCGTTTTTTGCCCTTAAGGCCTTTCAACTGATTGGATGAAGCCCACCCATATTTTGGGGGGTAATATCCTTTACTGAAAGTCAACTGATTGAATATATTAACTACATCAACAGAATAGGTCATAGCAACACCTAGAATAATGTTTTATTGAATAACTAGGTACTCTTACCTAGCCAGCTGACCATAAAACTAACTATCACAAGCTAGGAACACAAAGTACATGAGAAGATTGAGAAGGAATGTTGAGAGAGGTGGACAGTGGAGGGTTATTGCAATAATGCGGATAACTGACGATGTGCACCTAAAGTTGTTGAGGACTAGATGAAAATTATGGGACAAATCTAAACAATGTGAAAGAGGTAGAGTTGACAGTATCTGATGACCATTTGGACAAATAATGTAATCAGTAGTAGGAGACTGCCACTAATAATAAATTCATTGACCGTCAGTTTTCTAGTCTGGTCTGTGAAGCATTAAGATTCGTGTATGTTGCGTATCTAGGATTTGTTAGGCATACTGCCTCGGTGTAATGACACAGAGTTTTTGAATGACTCTTCTTCAGCCCATTCTCCTGCCCTCTTACCCTGCCTTTTCATATCAACATATTCTTAGATAGGAAATTGAAAAAGAAGGGCATAAATTTTGAAAAGATCCATTAGTAGGCTTGGCATTCTGCCCATTCATAATGTTTCAGGGACAATATGAGAAAAGAAGAGAAACATCTTTTGTACAAAATCATTGGCTGAAGCTTAGCCATCTTGGCTTACAAACAGTCTAAAACCCAATATCCTAGTGTAACAGAGAGAATAGCACAGCTTTCTGTGCCTTATTTCACACGTGTTAATGTAAAGGAAGAAAATAAAGCAAGTTAATTTTATTAATGTTGATATTTGACTATGCCAACTAGAAAACTTACTATTTTATAATTTACAATAGTTGTATTTGCTTATATTATAAATGATTCAGAATGGAGATGGAGAGAGGTATATAGAAATCTAATCATAAACTCCTCATGATACATTTCCATTCATATAATATTCAAAAGACTGGAATTGCTTTCACTGTTTTGACCATCTGTATAGTGTTAAGTTCCTCCCTAAAATGTGTAATTTTCTTATTTGAACATGTTTTAAATGAATGAATAAATGCATGTCATATATTCATCTTTTTTCAAAAAACAAGTTTTTTGGTTTGTTGATTTTCTCAATTGTTTTCGATTTTATTGATTTCTGCCCTAATATTTATTATTTCTTTTCTTCTGCTTGCTGTAGGCTTAAACTGCTCTTCTTTCTCTAGTTTACTAAGATGAAAGTGTAGGTTATTGTAGACCTTAGACCTTCTTTTCAAATATATGCATTTAAGGCTATAAATTTCCTCTCTAAGCACTGCTTTTGTGGCATCCCACACAGTTTGCTTACTTGTATTTTAATTTTCATGTACTTCAAAATATTTTTAAATTTTTCTTGTCTTCTTGAGCCATATGTTCTGAAGTATATTAATCTCCCAATATTTTGGGATTTTTCTGCTATCTTTCTATTATTGATTTCTAGTTTCATTTTCATTGTGGTTTAAGAACATACTTTTTATGATTTCTATTCTTCTTAATGTGCTAAAGTGTTTTTTATGGCACAGAATGTGGTCTGTCTCTGAATGGTCCATGTGAAGTTGAGAAGAATATGTATCATGCAGGTGTTGGATGGAAGATTCTATAAATGCCAATTAATCAAGTTTATTGATAATGCTATTCAGGACAACTATATCCTTTCTGATTTTCTGCCTACTTGATCTATCAGTTACAGAAAGCAGGGTATTGAAGCCTCCAACTCTAATAATGCATTTGTCTTATTCACCTTTCAGTTCTATCAGTTTTGCCTCGTGTATTTTGACATGCTTGTTAGTTGCATACAGGCTTAGGATTATGTCTTCTTATCTGTTATGTCTTTTTTGCCTGAAAAAGTCTTCATTTCTCCTTCACTATTGAAAGATAATTTCATTGAATATAGAATTCTAGACTGGTAGCTTTCTTTCTTTCAACACTTTAAATATTTCCCTCCATTCTCTTTTTGTTTACATGGCTTCTGATGACCACTGTAAATCATACCTTGTATCTGGGTATGTAAGATATTTTTTTACCCTCTGGCTTCTTTCAGCATTTTCTATTTGACTTGAGTTTTCTGTAGTTTTTAATATGCCATGCCTAGGGATATGTCGGTTGGGCTTCTGGTATGGTGTTCTCTAGGCTTCCTGAATATCTGAATTATGTGACTGGCCTTATTTTTAGAAAATTCTTGATAATTATTACTTCAAATATTTTTTCTACTCTGTTTTCTTTTTCTTCTGGTATTCGAATTATATATATAATTATATATATTATATTATAAGTATATATAATTATATATATATATACTTTTGAAATTGTCTCACAGTTCTTGCATATTCTGTTCTTTTTTTTCATTCTTTTATCTCTGTTTCAGTTTATATCATTTTTTTGTTGACCTGTTTTAAGCTTACTGACTATTTCATTGACTGTATTTAGTCTACTGATGAGCCCATAAAAGGTATTCTATATTTCTGTTACAGTGCTTTTGATTTCTAGCATTTCATTTTATTCTTTCCTGCAGTTTCCCTGTCTCTACTTACATTGCCCATCTGTTCTTGCATATAATCTACTTTTCCTTTAGCATCCTTAATATATTAATCATAATTACTTTACCCTGTTTGATGATTTGAACATCTGTGTCATATTTGAGTATGGTTTTGATGCTTGCTTCTACTCTTAAAACTACATTTTACTGCTTGCTTTCTGGAATGCCTTGTAATTTTCTGTTGAAAGCCGGACATGTATCAGGTGATAGGAACTGAAGAAAATAGACTTTTAGTGTGAAGACGTGCATTTAGGTAAGAATTGTGCTATATTTAATGCTTGTTGTAGCTGTAGGTGTCAGAGGCTTCAGATTCCCTCCTGCTGTCCTTGCTTTTGTCTCTGCTGTTAACTTTTGGCTTTCCTAAATTCTCCTCAGAGAGAGTCTGCATCATTCAGCTCTTTCAACTGCAATCCACTGTTATAATACTGGAGTCCTGTTGGTGTGGTGATATGATGTGGGAGGAAAGCATTCTCGATTTTATGACTAAATCTTAGTCTTTTAGCTGACCTGTACCTTGGGGACTGTGACTTCTACAAGTATTTCTCTGGTGGTGTACCTTTTTTTTCCCCTCTTAGGTGAAACAAGAATGGTGGAGGAGGTTGAAACATGAGCAATATCCATAACCTACGTGGGATAGGGTTAACTTCTTTCCTAGAGAGTAGGCCTTTGTTATGGAGAAGGACCAGGGCATATTTCACAATGATGACTCTCCCCTGCCAGAATCAGGAGAAGCTCTTTCTTGGATCTTTACCATGAAAATCTGGTGTGGTTCCTGGACATAAACTGTAGGAAAGGATGAAGACTCCCTGAGACTGTGGCCTTCAGGAGTTTCTCACTCTCATGCTAGTCTACATTAAGTCTCCAGCAGTTCATTAAAATTCCCATTTGAGTGTTCCTATCAGTTTTGGCTCCAGTGGCCTCTACCCCAGGTAACCACATCTCAGTTGTGACTCTCTGGGTTTGTCTTTCTCCAGATTTTGGATGGTGGTTTGCCCTGCAACCTCAGTTGTCTAATTCGTATTAAAAAAGTAATTGATTTTCAGTTTGTTCAACTTTTCTTGTTAGGGTAGAAGTTAAGATTATCTTTACGTATTGAATATCTCCTTCATGTAATGAATTTATTTAATCCATAAATAAATGGAAAGCCACAATATTCTTATTTTGACTTATATATACATTGTATAGAATTATATGTAAAGTGGATACCCTTTTGTTAATTCTGTTTAAGAAAATAGAAACTTAAATATCTATATTTTATTCATTTTATGAATATAACATTATTACTATTATATATCTTAAGTATTCTGATCATATTCTGCACTATGTGATTTGTAAAGATTATCTGCTAAAATCAATCTTTAGTAGTTGGATGCTTTGTAAAACATTATTAAGACCCAACCTGGCGTTGCTTGTCTGAAAATAATTTAAAAGAATCTGTTTCACTTTATCTGTTACTCACTTAAAGGGAAAATTTTCATTCTGACTTCTTGTTTAAGAGTTCATGTAGCAATTTCAAGAGTTTAGGGATTTTCTAAATTAGTACAAAGAAGTTCAAGTTCTCCACAATTTTTTCCCTAATTAAATAAATTGAATTTTATCCTTTTGTCAGTGCCCACTATTCAGAGTTCTGCAAAGTGCTGTGCTACAAAATTACCACCCCTTATGAATATTGGCATGTAAAGACTTACTCTTCCTTAGGCATTATAATGTGCTTTATTGAAGGGGAAATCTAGTATACCCACAAAATCATTACTTTGTTGTTTTGTTGGGTTTTGTATTTTATTCAGCTTACATAGATTATTCATGTATTTTCAAAACTTTAAAATCAACAGATGAATGTGAATACATTCTGGTAGAAAATAAAGTGAATGTTGCTGGTATCTTGTAATCTCTCTAAACATCTATGTATGTAAATATTTGTGTATCTTTTTTTTTCTGAAATGTATGACAGTTCTCAAAAGCAAGACAAAAGAAACAAACAAAATCATGGGAGGCACCCCAGTGAACTGGAACACTTAAAGGACAAAAGTTTAAAGACAGGTTCTAAGCCTTGATTTGCCACCAGTTTGTGTGACTTTGAGCTCCTTTACCACCCCATCCCCCCTTTTAAAATTTCCACCGTAAATGGGAGTACTGCACTAGGTAATTAGTAAGAGCACTTTCAGCTCATAAATTGCATGATTCTATGTCACAGTCCACACTGAGATTATTACATTTAAAAAACTGGTCATTTTCTGTAAAATTTGCCCATTTCCTTTGTATATTTTCTTTATTTTGAGTTGGAAAGGAAAAGAAAGAACAGTGAAAATAAAATAATACCTTAAGTAAAGTAGCAATGCTTTTCTTAGATCAAAATCTATTACTGGACTTACATGTAAGCCAGGTAAATAGATGCTTACATAGAATGGCTATTGAGGCAGCAGAATAGAATATATTCCCTCACACTTCATCTGCCTTTGTGCCGCAATGCTATGTGTGCTCTACTTCTTTAGATTAAGACAGCTCGGCCTGTTTTTTTCCAATTCATATGTACCTGACTACTTACCGACTTTATCAACCAAGTCATCTTAATTTATTAGATGCTTTGCTCTGTAACAGCTCATTTGGAGGCACTATATGTTACAACTTTTGATTTGGACATGATGGTAAGAGAAGACAACTGGATTCTGAGGCACTGCTCAGGCAGGGTAAATGTTGACTTCAGATATAGTTCAGAAGGATGGATGGATGGACGGACGGAGGGATGGACGGACGGGCAGACAGACAGACAGATTGATGAGTTATATATATGTTTATGTTTATGTAAATACTATATATGTTGTATGTGTATTTCTGGGTCTGTGTGCGTGTGTGTATTTTATGGTGTAGTAGAAAGTGTAGGACTTGGGGACATCCTGTAAATGAGATATCAAGAAAGGTGAAGCAAAACCAGCAAACTTTGTAAAGGAAAAACAATGTAAACTTTATTATTTCTTATAGAGCAGCATCTCATAGAGTTTGTTCCTGGATATGGTGAAAATTGTTTGGCAAATAACAGGTTTCCTAGTCATATGCTTTTGGGAAACTTCGCAGGCTATAGCCCTTGCCTAAGATTCCCGGTGCACATTGTCATGTTGGCATTATTGCACCAATATTTTCCAAATGTGTTTGAATTGAGAACCCCTTTTACTGGAGTGTCTCATGGAATTTTGGAAAACACTGGCCCAGAGCAGTTTCTGATTATAATTATTATAGCTTCCGCTAAGTATCCGTCAGTATAATTGGGATTGACTAAATATTTTTCTGCTGAAGAATTCAGAGTGTTCATGTTATTCCTTGCCCACAAACTTAAGCTCAAAATCTAATTTAAAACAAATCTTTAAATATACATTTGACTTACCCGTTGTTTGTTTTATGATAATGAAATAGCAATATTCTATTTTGTAAATAAGACAGTTTGGGTAGTACTATATTCCCCAAATTAATGAAATTATTTAACTTTTGTAAATAAAATTAATGAATAGTTCTGCAAGTTAAACAAAGCAGTAATCTTGCCTTATTCTCACTGTTACGGGCTAGTTAATATCCCAGTAGACTGAATACACAAGAAACCCTTTTTCGTTTTCTTTTTTAGCTAGTTGTTTGAGCAATAGCATATTAACTAAATGATTTTTTAATAAATTCATAATTTAATCAAATGTGTGTTTTTGTTTATTTTCTAAATTAGATGACAAAACTGTATTTTGGATTTCTCTTAGTTTATATGAAAAGAAGAAATTAAGTCTTAATCTTATTGTAGATGTGGTGAGAGGATAAAATGCTCTTTTAAATCTGTACATATGGTAATCTAGGTATAATTAGTCACAGTTGTCATAAACAATAGAAATAACAATGAGATTTATTATAGGCCTTTTATCTACTCAGTGTAAATTTATTTAACAATTATAATTTTACATGTAAATAAGGATGTGGAACTCAGGATTTGTCAGCTGACTAAGCCTGCCTTCCCATGGTTTTATTCCCAGGCCACCACACCAGAGACTGTGTCCCTAGCTGTGAACCCTGTAGTAGACATTCTTTACTCTTTCTAATTTACTGCCAGTCATATTTCACTTATGTATCACCATATGTCTTTCTTCCCTTCCAAAGGAAATGATATTCTAACTCCTAGTATAATACTACACTATGCTTATCAGTGCTTTTCTCAAATTGGACTTACAGAAATTACTCACATATATCTCTCATCTCATCCATTCATCCCTTCACATTTCTTCACATTTCTTTCTTCTCTTTTCTTTTCTTTTTTTTTTTTTTTTTTTTTGTTTAAACCGCTCTCTGTTTGAAAATTATTATTCCTTCACACCTTTTATAATTTAACCCATCAAAAGTTACCTCTTCTAATCAGACTTTCTTGGAAATCATGAGAACAGTCTCTCTTTCCTCTTTGAACTTGTAGGCTGCTAAGTACATCCTCTAATATTGAACCCATTTTGCCCTGTATTTATGTATGTGTCTTCCCTTCATTATCAGTTTGTAAATTTCAGACAGATATAGCACCCCTGCATTTTCTGTATTTCATGGCACTTAGCATACTTGTACATTGAGTGATAGGTATGCAAGAGATATTTTTTGAATTGATAAAAGAGTGAATGAATGTGTTTTTACATCAGATCCTCTAAGAAAAGAATATACAAGTACAGGTCAGATTACAAGACTACTCTTTAATTGAAAAAACTCACCATAACCAACATTACTGGATCGCATCAGCTATTCTTTTAAACAGTTAGTTTTACATTTTAACAATTCGTAAGATACCAGTGACCATTAATAGCTAACTAATTCTTCTGGTTTCTTTTGAAATCTCTTTCCCAAAATGTTCAAGGATGTTTGACTTTTGGTGTTTTATTTTTTCTGTCTTTTAATCATAAATAGGTATAAACAGTACTTTAAATACTCTGAGTACTAAAGAATAAAATTATGACAAAAAGAAAATGACTATGACTAATTTTTAATACTGTCTGTTGGTAGCAACCAGATACACTTGCATTCTAACCAGTGGCATGTATTTGTACAAAAGTTTCCAAGTACACAAGAGGAACTTGCAGGTCATTTTTTGCCAAATAGTATTTTGTGCCAAAGAAATATAATTAAAAGATGATAAGGATAATAGATTTAGTTGTTGGATTTCTACAGATTTAAAATGTTGGTATTTTGAACAAAAAATGTAAAGTTACGAAATATTTCAAAGATAGAATAATAAAAATAACTTTACCGATTTCTTTAGCTGTATTGTGCTCTACAAAGTCATGTACTCCAATTACTCATGACGATCAGTTAAACTTCTGGTGAACTGGCTAAACAAAAATGTTTTAGAAGCAGTGGATAACTATGTAATATTTTACTAAAAAGAATTAGTGTGTCTTATGAGAATTATGGGTGCAGATTGCCGTTAGCAGCAAATTTTATCTCAATAGCTTTTTATGAACTAATTGAGAAGACTTCTGGTTGCCTTATTAGTTCATAGGCAAATAATAATGAAACTACCATAGTTGTGGTTAAAAGATCATGTATCAAAAATGAAACATATAAAATACAATATCAAGGATAAGGCCTGAATTTTAGGTATTCATAATTTACTGGTGATGTATTACTAGTTTATGTAAATTTAGTTAGCTTTTCTGATAATGCTTTTTTTCTAGCACTCACTTTTTATAGTGTGATTTTATGGAACAAGAGGTTTCTTGGAAGCACTCTATGGTGATATGATAAAAATCCTTGAATCCATTTAAATAGGTTAATAGCGAAGTTAGTAGACAAATAGTGCTTCCCTGGGGTTCTGAGCATCATTTCTCAAAGTTTTTTATGTTAAGCATTATACCTTAGAAGGTTAGTAAATGCTAAATAAGGAAAAGAGTGAGGAGTTTGCAGACTCTTCAAATATAGGAATCAATGGACTGAGTAAAAGTAAGAAGATTTCTTCTGAAATCTTTTCATATACTAATGTGCATCGTGAACTCTCAAGAGGGACATATAGTGAGTAGCACTTGCAAGAATTATTTGACCACAGAACCACTTTTTAATTGAACATCACTTACCAGTATGGAACATGTTTTCTGAAGCACTGTCCTCCTAAGTGTTTCTGAGTGGGGAAAAAATAAAAATGATGTGCATATAGAATAATCTACCTTACATATCTGTTATAAAATGTTGTATATAATAAGATGCCATGAGAAAAGGCACCCACTTTGTCATCATAGAGCTCTCATGTTAGGGGAGAAACTTTATAAATAAGCCGACAGATACAATAAATAATTATACTCCATGATATATGCTTTGAGGGAAACAAACAGGGAGTTGAGATAGAGAATCACGGAATGAATCTGCCCTAGGTAAGATGGTCAGGAAGGACTCTAGACAAGTAATATTTAAGCTTAATGTAAACAGAAAGTACTCATCTTTTTAGACGTGAAGTACTCCATGAAGAAAGAAGGACATGCAGAGGCTCCAAGGTGGGAAGAAACTGCCCATGTTTAGATAGAAGTATACACAGGAAGTGACACACACACACACACACTCACGCACACACACACACATGCACAAACATGCACATGCACAAGCATATCTAGTGTGGAGAGGTAAGCAGGATCCAGATCATGCAGAGCCTGGATGCCAAAATGAGAGTTTGGAATTTATTCTGTATGCTTTGGGAAGCTTTTGCAGGGTTTCAAAGAGTTAACAGTGTTATTTGATTTACATTGTGAGAAGATCACTTTTTCTACTCTGAGGTAGATTGATTAAAAGTGGCCACGAGTAGAACTTCAGAGGACCAGTTAGGAGGCTGTTGTAATCCAGATGAGAGATGAAAGGGATACTGTGTTATCAGACTGAAGATAGAGTTTGATGCTTTCCAGTGGGAGATAAGAGGGAAGTAGCAAATAAGCATGACCTTGATCTCCTTTTCATCCTCTTCTCTCCTTTCCAAATAGCACAACCAGAGATATTTAGCACCACTGCTTTATGCCAAAGTATAAAGTATGTAAGTGACAAATCTCTCTTGAGTTTGACTTTATTTGATGTAATGTTTGGATGACTTCCAAAATGACCAACAGAGACAATGTGTAAGATCTCTTGAAGTCACATTTTCCCTTTGGCCTGTTTTATTCATCTTATTCTGACATTTTAATTTATTTCAACACACCTTTTCACTTTGAAGAAACCTCATTTGCTTTCACCTTAATTATGACAATCTTGCATAGGACATACAAATGAACAATACATTGGTTCTATAAGAAATAAGAATTTCTTTGACAAGGATATGCCACCATGGCATTCTCTGCCATAACTGTTCTTATTAGTATCATTTACACTAACCAGATGTTATTTCCCCTAAATTTAAATCATCCTTACTACCATTTATGGACTTTAAATCGATAAAAATTTTACTTATTTTATTTTTTGTGGTACATGAATTATATTTTATTAGATGGAAGGAGGCTGTGAAAGTGAGAGCAGAAATTAATTAAAGTAAAAAACAAAATTGAGCAATAAATTAAAATTTGGCCCTCTGGAAAGATTAAAACATTGTTTTGGTGAGATTTTGAAAGGAAACAAATTTAAAATATGGGAAAAGTAAGTAATATTAGTAAGGAAAAAAGTAACAGAGATTAAAATTATAAATAGAGATTACTATGACCATTATATACCAATATATTTGAGTCTAATCAGAATAGACAAATTACTAGAAAAAAATAATGTGAAGAAGCAGTTTAAAATATTCCCATTAAATAAAGACAATTCGGTGCAATCTTATAGACAGTTGCCAACAGCCTTGCAAAGAACAGATCATTCAAATTGTACGAAAACCTTGAACAAATAAAGAATGAACATCCTGGATAATAAAGGCAGATAATATTATTAACAGAAAGAAAAATTACAGGGCAATCTTATGTATGCATATAAATGCATAATTTCTTAACAAAATATAAGTAAACTGAATGTGATAACATTTCAAAAAATAAAACATCTTTTCCAATTTGGAATTATACTAAGTGTTAGTGTCATTAAATATTATGTAACAGATCAAAATTTAATGATAAAAAAATTAAAACAAGACTAAGTTATTGAGGAACCTCTTTCATATAGAGTACTTGTGCTACACAGAAGTATTTTGAAGATTAACTTCACCTATTCAAATTTAAATTACACATGCTTTTATATGTTAGCCAAATTTTATGTAAATGAGAATTGTAGAGAAATTAGAGAAGTTTGCTTAGTATTTGCCGCATATGCATTTACAAACTGAATTTCTTCAAAATCCAATGCTTAGGAACATTTTCTCTTGAGTTTTCTAAGATTATTAAATGAATACACCAACACATATTTTAAATAGCTATTAATATCAGTTAACAGAAATGACAAGTATTTTTGTTTTGGAGGTTGGTTGTGAAGAAGAAATACCTAATAGTGAAATTTATTAAATTTTAAATGATATTATAGAGTAAGATTATATAATGCTTTCAAAGTAGACTTAGATATATGTGACTTAAGTATAATAGTAGGCCTAGTTTTTGTTATTTCTCTTTGGGATTGAAATTGTTAAATAGGAGCATGAATATATGTGAAGGTATGTCTTTTCACACACACTTCAAGTTCTCATTATTTCTCATCTTATTTATTATCTTTTATTCCTAATGGAGCTGTCTCTGCTCCCATCTCTAAGCCAGTCTCTACCTTATTGCCAGAAACAGCACATTAACAGAATAATTAACAAAAGATTTTGTCTTTCTAAAAACTTAACACGCCATTCCTATTTGTAATGTATTCGGTTTAAAATGCAAACTTTTCTTCTTGCCATATAGGACCTTTTAGTGCATCATTTCTTTATGTCTCTGCCTTACACAGCAGAAGCATATTATCATTATCATTACCATTTTGCACTTTAGGAGATTGAAGCTTCGAGAGGTTAAATGAGTTCAACAAAGTCATAAAGAACATAAGTGACAGTATAAATTACACACTGTATGAATCCAGTCCTTTGAAGTTTGTTGAAAACTGTCTTATGGCACCATAAATGTTCTACGTGTGTTGAAAAAAAACTGTCTACAATTGGGTGAAGTTTTATATACACATGTATTTTTCTTAGTTGATCAAATTTATTACTCTTGTTATTAAGATTTTCTGTATTCTACCCATTTCCTTCTGTTTATCCTATGAAAAGAAATGTGGTAAAATCTCCCATATGTCTCTGTAGTTGTCAATCTAAGGCTGTATAATTTGATCACATAGTTTTATCTTCCTGAAGAAGAGAATCTTTCATTATTATAAAATGGCTCTCAGTATTTCTCACGTTTTTATCTCAGTCTGTTTCATCTGATACTAATATAGCTACATGAGCATTTTTTTGATTAGCGTTTGCCTGGTATAACTGGTTGTTCACCCTTGTTACTTTCTACCCTTATGTGTCCTTACATCTTAGAAATCTCTCTGACATAGTACATTTAGATGGATTATTTTCTTAATCTCATCTTGTAGTTTTTATCTTTTACTATTTTAGGGGAAATATACTGTTTCTCTTCTTTTAGTATCTACTCTAAAATTACAACATGCTCTCTTAACTTATGAAAGTATAAGGTCAACCAAGTACCCTTTGCTCTTCTCAGACAATAAACAGGAGTCTTCTGATTTGGAAGACATTAATTCCTTTAAATGTTAACTCCCTTAACTCCCTTAAATGTTAACTTCCTTAATTTCCTCTAATTCCTAGTAACCTGCTAACTTGCATGTTATTTTTATGTCCTTGGAGAAAGTTTAATTCTGTCTCTTTCTAAAGAATAAGACATTCTCATGTCAATGCTCATAGTCAATGCTCATTTTAATTTATCTGAAAATTTATAGCTTTCAATTTTTTTCTTCTTGCTTTTTAGTCTTATTTTCCTAGACTATTTTACATTTGCATGAAGTACATTCTCTAGAATTTCTTTCAATGAAGTTCCACTGGAAGCAAACTTCCGAATCTTAGTGGACTGAAAATATCTTTATTTCACTTTCGGTTTTTGGAAAAAATTCTACTGGAGCTAGAATTCTGAGTTATTTCTTTCAGCATGCAAAAATTTAATTTCATAGAAAGTTGAAAAGTTGGCCAACAGTTTAACAATCATTCCTTTGGCAGTAATCTGTCTTTTCTTACTGGCTATTTTTTAAGATTGCCCTTATGTCTTTGGTGTTCTGAAACTTCTATATGATACAACAAAATGTAGATTTCTTTTTAGTTATTTTGCTTGCAATTTGTGATTTTTGAGGTGAAAGTTTGGTGAAATTCATCAATTCTGAAAATTTCTCAGCCATTTTTTGTCAAATAGCTCTTCTGCCTTTTTCTCTTTGTCTCTTCCTTTTGTAACTCCAATTAGACTTGTCTTCTCACTCTGTTTTCCATGTATTTTAACCCCTCTTTTATATTTGACTTTTTATGTTGAATTCTCCATAATTCCTTCTAGCCTTTCTTTCAGTTTTCTAATTATCTCTTCAAATACAGGCAACTAATCTCTATTAAACTTGACCATTGAATTTTGAATTTCAAGTATCATATGTTTTATTTTTAGATATTACATGTGTTGTTTTCAAATGTGCTTTGGCATTTTTATAGTTTTCTGGTTACCATTTTAAGCTTATATTTTATTTCTGTAAGTATCATCAACATGGTTATTTTATTGTTGTGCCTGTTAGTTATAATATTTGAAATCTTCACAACCAACTTTTGTTGCTTTTGTTTCTACTAGTCTCACTTATGTTCTTTGCCTCTTTATGAGTGAAGTAATTATTTACTGTGCGATAGCCATTTTTCATGGAAAGTTACTTGTGGGAATTCTTTGAGGCCTAGTATGAAGGCATTTTTCCTGAAAAATATTTGTCTTTGCTTCTGCTATGTACGTACACTATTGGACCACTTTAAACTAATGATTTGAGGTTGTTTTGTTTTAAAACTACATGAATTATATTAATATGGGCTGCAAACATACCCAAGTGATTTGCAAACATACTTTTTGGTTACAAAGTGAGTAAGTAGTGTCCCACCTTTTTAGAAGGTCTCTTATTAGACTCTTCACTTTGGACAGGCCCTAGGCTTTGTCTCTCCCTGCTGTGCTTCCCAAGTCTGTAAAAGTACCTCACTAGCTCTCCAGTGCTATTAAGAAAAAGAAAAAAAGTGTATGTATGTTCTCTTTCTCTCTCTCTTTCTCCAGCAAGTTTAGTTATTTTAAGCAGGAGATATTAGCTGAACACCTGACCTTTTATATAATTGGATGCAAGCATTCAAATGCATAAGCTTCTGAAACTTAGCAAGAATTATACTAAAAGTATAATGTAGAATAACCTTATGGGCAAAGCTTATTAAATGGATAATAGCTAATTATGTCACACTAATTTTATCTTTGATGTGTGTGTGTGTGTGTGTGTGTGTGTGTGTGTGTGTGTGTGTTTAATTATACTTTAAGTTCTGGGATATATGTGCAGAACATGCATGTTTGTTACATAGGTATACATGTGCCATGGTGGTTTGCTGCACCCATCAACCCGTCATCTACATTAGGTATTTCTCCTAATGCTATCCCTCCTCTTTCCCTCCACCTCCCAACAGGCCCTGATATGTGATGTTCCCCTCCTTGTGTCCATTTGTTCTCATTGTTCAACTTCCACTTATGAGTGAGAACAAGCAGTGTTTGGTTTTCTGTTCCTGTGTTAGTGTGCTGAGAACAAAGGTTTCCAGCTTCATCCATGTCCCCTGCAAAGGACATGAACTCATTCCTTTTCATGACTGCATAGTATTCCATGGTATATATGTACCACATTTTCTTTATCCAGTCTGTCATTGATGGGCATTTGGGTTGGTTCCAATTCTTTGCTATTGTGAACAGTGCCACAATAAACATACATGTGCATGTGTTTTTTGTTTTTTGTTTTTTTTAATAGTGGAATGATTTATAATCCTTTGGGTATATACCTAGTAATAGGATTTCTGGATCAACTGGTATTTCTGGTTCTGACCTTGAAGGAATCGCACCACCTGCTTCCACAATGGGTTGAACTAATTACACTCCCACAACAGTGTAAAAGCATTCCTATTTTGCCCACATTCCCTCCAGGCATCTGTTGTTTCCCGGATTTTTAAAATGTTCACATTCTAACTGGCATTGAGGATGTATCTCATTGTGGGTTTGATTTGGGCATTTCTCTAATGGGGACAGCAATGATGAGGCTTTTTCATGGTTTGTGGCGCATAAATATCTCTTTGGAGAAGTGCTTCATATCCTTCACCCACTTTTTGATGGGTTTTTTTTCTTGTTAATTTGTTTAAGTCCTTGTAGATCTGGATATTAGGCCCTTTGTCAAAGGGATCGATTGCAAAAAATGTTTCTCCCATTCTTGTAGGGTTGCCTGTTCACTCTGATGATAGTTTCTTTTGTGTGGCAGAGGCTCTTTAATAGTCCCATTTTGTCAATTTTGCCTTTGTTGCAAATTGCTTTTGGTTTTTAGTCATAAAAGTTTCTTTGCCCATTTGCCCATGCCTATGTCCTGATGGTATTGCCTAGGTTTTCTTCTAGGGTTTTATGATTTTAGGTTTTACATTTACGTCTTTAATCCATTTTGAGTTAATTTTTGTATAAAGTGTAAGGAAGGGGTCCAGTTTCAGTTTTCTGAATATGGCTAGCCAGTTTTCCCAAAACCATTTATTAAATAGGGAATCCTTTCCCAATTGCTTGTTTTCTTCAGGTTTGTCAAAGATCAGATGGTTGTAGATATGTGGTGTTATGTCTGAGGCCTCTGTTCTGTTCCATTGGTCTATATATCTGTTTTGGTACCAGTACCAAGCTCTTTTGGTTACTGTAGCCTTGTAGTATAGCGGCTTTGTTTACCCTGTGAGGGGAAAACCGCCTACTCAAGCCTCAGTAATGGCAAATGCCCCTCCCCCGACTAAGCTCGAGCATCCCAGATCGACTTCAGATGACTGTGCTGACAGCGAGAATTTCAAGCCAGTGGATCTTAGCTTGCTGGGCTCCATGGGGGTGGGATCTGCTGAGCAAGGCCACTTGGCTCCCTGGCTTAAGCCCTCTTTCCAGGGGAGTGAATGGTTCTGTCTCGCTGGTGTTCCAGGAGCTACTGAGGTACAAAAAAAACTCCTGCACCTAGCCCTGTGTCTGCTCAGATGGCCGCCCAGTTTTATGCTTGAAACCCAGGGCCCTGGTGGTGTAGGCACCCGAGGGAATTTCCTGGTCTGCAGGTTGTGAAGACGATAGGAAAAGTGTTTCTGGGCCAGAGTGTACCGTTCCTCACGGCACAGTTCCTCACAGCTTCCCTTGGCTAGTGGAGGGAGTTCCCTGACCCCATGTGCTTACCAGGTGAGGAGATGCTCCACCCGGTTTCAGCTCTCCCTCTGTGGCCTGCACCCCCTGTCTAACTAGTCCCAGTGAGATGAACCAGAAATCACCTGGCTTCTGTATTGGTCTCACTGGAAGCTGCAGACAGGAGCTGTAAATCTTCAATTTTATGTTTGATAGAAAACAAAGATCTTATTCAAGGAGAACAGCTCATTAGGGTTCTTGGGATGAGGAGGGATACGATCAACTACAAAAATAATAATAGCTAACACTATTAAGGATTTACAGTGTAGCAACTTCCCAAAGTGCCTTACATGCGTTACCTTTTTTAATCCTTACAATAATTCAATGGGATAGTTAATATTTGTATCCACATTTTATATATGAGGAGACTGAGGCACAGAGTCACAAATAATAAATAGTACAAAAGATGTCTGGCCGGGCACGATGGCTCACACCTGTAATCCCAGCACTTTGGGAGGCTGAGGTGGGTGACTCACTTGAGGTCAGGAGTTCGAGACTAGCCTGGCCGACATGGTGAAACCCCATCCCTACTGAAAATACAAAAATCAGCCGGGTGTGGTGGCACATGCTTGTAGTCCCAACTACTTAGGAAGCTAAGGCAGGGGAATTGTTTGAACCCGGGAGAGGGAGGTTGCAGTGAGCCAAGATAGCGCCACTGCACTCCAGCCTGGGAGACAGAGCAAGACCATCTCAAAAAAAAAAAGATGTCAAACTTGTGTAGTAAGAATCTAAAGTATGCTGTATACTATATTGTTGCCCTAGTTGTAAAATAACATGAAAGATATTTTTATTTATGCACAGAGAAAAGTTTCAAATATATAGTATAGGGGATAGGATTAAAGCAAAACATTTGTACATTTGTCAGAACAGTTATCCTATAGTGTAGGAGCCATCACATAAGATCACATAAGTGTTGGTTGGTGAATGAGTACTTTTATTATGAGAAACATTAATGATAATTGTGGTGGTATAATAATAAATTATAAGGAAAGTAGTAACAACAATTTACGATTGTTCCAAATTGTAAAAGAGAGAGATTACTCTTATAATAAATCTTTTTAAAAAATGAGTCAATTAAAATATATTTAATTTCATGCCTCTATAACTTCCAAAAATCAAGTACTGTATAATATAGTAAAAAATACAATAGCAAATTCACTTAGACAGGCAGCACCACATAGACTATTTATATTTGTAATGTTATATGGAATAAACAGAATGAAAGATCTAAGATAATGATACAAATGAGTGTAATTTCTAGCTCAAAAAATGTTTACAAATATTATTAAAGAAAACATTGACAATATTTGTGTGCATGGCAAATAAGGGTACAGTTTTTGAAAATATGATAAAACTAATGACTTTGCACTGAACTACAATCAACTCTTAATTAATTGACCTAATTGGGATGAGGTGAGAAATAGATAAACAGAAAATTACAGATTACCTAGAAGTGGTTAAAACAGAAATAATTTAAAATGTGACATAAGTAAATTTTTTAATAATCTAGTATTTTAGAACACAGTTCACAGATACGATCCAAAACTGTAAAAGTAATACAAGTACTTTTATTTAAGATCACATGAATCATCTGCCCAAAATTACTGGGATGTTAAACAACTTATTTTTTTGTTTGTTTGTTGTTTTTGAGATGAAGTCTCACTCTGTCGCCCAGGCTGGACTGCAGTGGTACAATCTCAGCTCACTGCAACCTCCGCCTTCCAGGTTCAAGTGATTCTCATGCCTCTGGAGTAGCTGGGATTACAGGAGTGTGCCACCGCACCCAGCCTTAAGCAGCTTCTTCGTAAAGATCTCTGTATTCATCAGACTTGAGTTAACCAGACTCATGACTCTTTTCTCTGTCTTTGCTCTCTTACCTGAATTCTACCAAAATCCTTTGCTCTGTGGTATTAGAATACACCTATAAGGCTGTATTAGGTAGCTCTGTGTCATCTGTTGGTTACTGCAAATGTCTTTTGGCATGTAGATATTTTATTGATGTACAGAATTTTAATTTTAATTTGTTCACAAATCTACTCTCTGTGATTATTACTTTAGTTATCTTCTACCAGAAAATGAAGATTTGAGTATCCATACAAACATGTAGTCATTTAGAAAAACTCTTGATCAAAATAAAAGAAAAAAGAAAACCTCTTGATCAAATTTACCTTTGCTTTGCTTCTATAAAATTTATCTATAAATTTTCCATAAATTATTGATTTTTTCATAAGTTTGATAGTTAGATAAGACTGTAATTTAACTGATTCTATATTTAGATGGATAAGACTAATTTGCTTTAAGTTTCTTCTAAAGCACTCAAACTGGCTAGTATATCTACCTAAAAGTATCTGCTAAATTGAATTACTAAACTGAAGTTGAATTTCTGAGTTACGAAATAAAATTACAAGCAAACAAACTCATTCATGTCTTGGTACCATTTTATAGTTATTGGGAAGAAAAATAAAGTTTCAGTAATTTAGTTTTAGTTACCTAAGCAAGGTCTCCCAGAAGCAACTCAGTAGAGCTAAGACTACAAGTCAGGTTTCTTAACTCCTTTCTTAGTATTTCATGTCCTATTTGCATTTTCAAATTTTTATAGTAAGCTTTATTTTTATAACAGTTTTAGATTTACAGAAAAGTTGACAAGATAGTACAGAGTTCCCATATAACGCACACTCAGTTTCTTTTATTATTAAAATCTTACTTTAGTGTGGTATATTTACTACAGTTAATGAACCAATATTAATAGGATGGCTGAGAAAGTGTTTAGTTCCTAGAGGTGGCTATTGAATGAAGGTTAAATCTACTCTCCTGACCCAGCTCTATGGTAACTAACTCTTCTTGATGTTTTAGTCTCTGACTATAGCTAAAGCTTAATTATACAAAGTCTCAACAATTAAACATTCAAACTTAATTCGTTAAAAGAGGGAAACATGATATCAAGTATTTTTTAAACTAAAAATGTCCATGGAATTTTAGAATAATCTCTTCAGAATCACAACACAATGAGAACTGATTCTCAGGATGATCACCAAAGATATTACATTTTGATCTGCAGCTTCTGTTTATCAAGTCAGGAAAGTATAAGGATATGTTTTGCAAAAGTTTATAGGCAACAGTTTTTGCTCAGTTACCCAGTTTTAAAAAGTACTGTTAGCTATACCAAGTTTAGCCCTGAACATTTTAGTGAATTCTCTACTGAAGGTTGCAGATTTCTAATGAATAGAAGCCATGTGGTCCTCATCAAGTACTGTTATGATACCTATATGGGCTGATGTATAATCAGTACTTTTATATATATATGTGCACACACAAACAGATATACATATATATTCATGAAGATCACAGAGCAGAAAAATGAGTAGCTACAAAAACCATATAATTTGCCATCACATTAAAATTTACTCAATATTAATTAGTCATTTGTATGTTCACCTCACTTCAACTACGAAGAGAAAAGCGTTTCAGTATATAAAATCAGAGAACATTATTGAATTTCATGTGAGATTTTCTGGTCACATTTTAAAATAGGGCAAAACAATAAAAGCTTTCAAGTTGTCAAGTAAATCTCAGAATTGTGTACTTTTCTCTTAAGAATGACTTTCAAAGCACCAAATAATTAAGATGTTATGTTAACATGAGTAATTTCATAAGCAAATGGAAACCACAGAAATGGAGTAATACAGTTCTCAGTCATTGTTGTTTGATAATTTGCATGGTTTAGGCTTTTCAAATTAAGCAATACATAGCATTGATGAAGAGTGGATGATGTGAGCAGAGCCACACAAGCACTGTCCCTCCCTGACTCCAGCAATAGAACTAATGGGGCAACAGGAACTGCCTCCGTGAAGTGCTTTAGCCCAGGTAGTGAGTGCATTAGAGATGCTGGAAACTCTGACTCATGTTTTTGTGGCTTCTTTTCTCCTCTCATGAGGCACAGAATAGAACAGAACAGAGAACAGAAAGCAGAAAGAAAAAGGGGGAACAGAGGAAGGGAAATTTCATAACTCTTTAGAATATTTCATTGTTCAACTTTGGTCATACCTTATTTCCATGGAAATAAGTAGTCTGAGTTGGTTGTGCTTGGGATTCAGAGCCTCTACTATGCCACAGTAAGCACACACTTCACCTTTCCCCTGTTAACATAGTCTAGCCTCACCCTGGCCAAATATTGAAAAGTACAAGACTTCTTTCTAAAGCATCTGAATCCAGTGCACACTTTCTTGCTAATGGACAAATTCTGTGAGTGCTAAAGAAATTCTGATGGAGTTTTTAATTTTATTAATTCAAACTAGTAATGTTTACTCATAATGTTTACGCATTTATTAATTCAACTAGTAATGTTCTAGACAGTGATCATATATATTGTTCCTGCCAATTGTTTGATGCTTGGAGGGCAGAGTCATAGAGAATAGGTAATATTTCTATCTATGGCCCTTCCATAAACAGATCTGACAGATTCCACACAGTATTCAACACTGAGGGGCTACCAGCTTTCCCTCATATAGCTCCCTGAATATACTTACAGTGTAGCTGAGGGATTAACAAATTCACAATATCTATATTTCTTAAGGCAAAATAGGATTTGTGTCTTAAGAGAACTATAAAGAGAATGCTTTTAATTGAAAGTCTTTTGAGAGACTCATAAGCAGAGTGTCACAGACCAAGGTTGGAAGCCACATTTAGTTGTGATTATCAGAAAGCTTTACATCCAAGTGGTAAGAATCTGAGTTGATGAATGGTGGAGGCAAGGCAGAGTCCCTGACAAAGAATGACAAATTCAGAAGCACAGAGATAGAAAGAAAAAAAAAATTATTTAGGAGCAGAAAGCATTTACTTTGGTTGGAACATAGGGTGTACTGGGAAGGTTGAGAGAGAGAGAACTGAAAAAGTAAGGTGAGAGCCGGGAAGCATTTTATGTATACACCTGTTTACTATATGTACGTACTGTAAATATTGGCTTTCTAGAACCAGTGGAATTCTAGATGGAAAATTCCAGATGAAATAATCAAATAGCTTAGCTTTAACAGTAAATGATTGAAATTTATGTTTTCAGTTTTGTGACAAAAGTTTTTATTAAGTATACAATATACTCTGTATCTTACCAGAACATATTATATATTCCTCTTCCATGGAGCCCTAAAAATTCCTCAAGTGTATTTTGGAGGACCAAGAAAAAAGTTGGTAAATGAGAGAATGTTCCTCCTTCCATCTCTCCCTCATTCCCAGGGCAGTTCAACTTTTTACTGTTTTGCTTGTTAGAAGATATCTGCAATATTTCATTTGAAGAAAGTGTTCCATCAATAAAAAAAAGCTTGAGCCCTGTAAGAAATTCTTGTGTAGTCATATTACTAAGAAAGTATTTAATCATTCTCAGCATTCCATTTCTTTTAATATACTAGACATAAATATCATGGAGAGATGAACGGATAGAAACAAGCACATGGATGGATAGAAATAGTAGTATTTGGTGCGGGATCTTTTCATGAAAAGTTGTGTATGCAGGAATAAGTTAATAACACATTATAAAATTGAGCCACTTTTAACCATTTATATTTTGGGGGAAATAGAAATCTTATTTTATATGTGGATTTAGCCATTTACAAAATAATTTCCCAGATTCTTAAGGAAGATCAGTGCCAAATTTTCTCCACACTTTCATACAGGTTTTGTCCTTAATTCAAAGGCTCCCCTTAAAAATAATACTCTTTACATTCTAAGAACATGTAGGTACTTGTAATATTTGGCGTGTATTTTACCTAACAGAAATGGGTTCTTATTAAATACATATTTTCCCAAATTAAAATAACAGTAAATATAATTCTAGTTATATTTTTAAAATAAAATGTTTCAAACTAACATTTACTCCTTACATAATCCACAAATCACTCATTAATATTTCAAGTGCACAATTATTTAATATTTGTCCTTGTCTTAATTCATAATTATTTCTGTTATCTAATATTTTAATCCAAATATCCAAATTTGACTTCAAATTTTATACTCGTGTAGGAATTCATGATATGAGAACTGTATTTTTCATTTATTGCATGGCAAGCAATAAATCTTTAGAGAATGTCATCCACAGAAATATAATTTGCAGCCAAGTATGGTGGCTCACACCTGTAATCCCAGCACTTTGGGAGGCTGAGGCGGGCAGACCATGAGGTCAGGAGATCAAAACCATCCTGGCTAACATGGTAAAACCCCATCTTTACTAAAAATACAAAAGATTAGCCGGGCATGGTGTTGGGCGCCTGTAGCCTCAGCTACTTGGGAGGCTGAGATAGGAAAATGGCAAGAACCCGGGAGACAGAGCTTGCTGTGAGACGAGATCGTACCACTGCACTCCAGCCTGGCGACAGAGCGATACTCCGTCAAAAAATATATATATACATATACACACACACACACACACATATATATATACATATTTATATATATATATATACATATTTATATAATTTGCAATTTTGAGAAGGCTATGCATGGCAATAACATTAATTTAACAAATATTGAAATAGCAACACTGAAATTTTCACTAGGCTTTATTAAGCCATTTCTATTAACATTTAAGGGAATGTGGTTTCCATATGTCTTTGAACAGAGTTATGTGTGGGTCTTCTAGAAAATGGATTAAGGTTAGGAACAAAAGGGATTTTTAAAATATACCATCTATCACATCTCTGCAGTTGTTGACTGGCATAAGTACAATGTGAAAGTACCACAAGTTAGTAAGATTTTAAAAACTAATTTTTATGTTGTGGGACATTTAGAGAAAACATAAACATATTCGAGATATTCTTTTATGCTTAGTAGTATAAATTTTCTTTTTTTAATTTATTTTTTATTATACTGTAAGTTCTAGTGTACATGTGCACAATGTACAGGTTTGTTACATATGTATACATGTGCCATGTTGGTGTGCTGCACCCATTAACTCATCATTTACATTAGGTAAATCTCCTAATGCTATCCCTCCCCTCTCGCCCCACCCAATGACAGGCCCTGGTGTATGATGTTCCCCTTCCTATGTCTAAGTGATCTCATTGTTCAATTCCCACCTATGAGTGAGAACATGTAGTGTTTAGTTTCCTGTTCTTGCAGTAGTTTGCTCAGAATGATGGTTTCTAGCTGCATCCATGTCCCTACAAAGGACACAAACTCATCCTTTTTTATGGCTGCATAGTATTCCATGGTGTATATGTGCCACATTTTCTTAATCCAGTCTGTCACAGATGGACATTTGGGTTGATTCCAAGTCTTTGCTATTGTGAATAGTGC
>NW_016814432.1:4780595-4793503 GCF_001698545.2 Rhinopithecus bieti | reverse complement strand
CTATTTGCTTGGTAGATCTTCCTCCATCCCTTTATTTTGAGCCTATGTGTGTCTGCACATGAGATGGGTCTCCTGAATACAGCACACTGATGGGTCTTGACTCTTTATCCAGTTTGCCAGTCTGTGTCTTTTAATTGGAGCATTCAGCCCATTTACATTTAAGGTTAATATTGTTATGTGTGAATTTGATCCTGTCATTATGATGTTAGCTGGTTATTTTGCTCGTTAGTTGATGCAGTTTATTCCTAACATCGATGGTCTTTACATTTTGGCATGTTTTTGCAGTGGCTGGTACTGGTTCTTCCTTTCCATGTTTAGTGCTTCCTATAGGAGCTCTTGTAGGGCAGGCCTGATGGTGACAAAATCTCTAAGCATTTTCTTGTCTGTAAAGGATTTTATTTCTCCTTCACTTATGAAACTTAGTTTGGCTGGTTATGAAATTCTGAGTTGAAAATTTTTTTCTTTAAGAATGTTGAATATCGGCCCCCATTCTGTTCTGGCTTGTAGAGTTTCTGCCGAGAGATCTGCTGTCAGTCTGATGGCCTTCCCTTTGTGGGTAACCTGACCTTTCTCTCTGTGCCCTTAACATTTTTTCCTTCATTTCAACTTCGGTGAATCTGACAATTATGTGTCTTGGAGTAGCTCTTCTTGAGGAGTATCTTTGTGGTGTTCTCTGTATTTCCTGAATTTGAATGTTGACCTGCCTTGCTGTGTTGGGGAAGTTCTCCCGGATAATATCCTGAAGAGTGTTTTCCAACTTGGTTCCATTTTCCCCGTCACTTTCAGGTACACCAATCAGATGGAGATTTGGTCTTTTCACATAGTCTCATATTTCTTGGAGACTTTGTTCACTTCTTTTTACTCTTTTTTCTCTAAACTTCTCTTCTCACTTCATTTCATTCATTTGATCTTCAATCACTGATACCCTTTCTTCCAGTTGATTGAATCGGTTACTGAAGCTTGTACATTTGTCACGTAGTTCTCGTGCCATGGTTTTCTGCTTTATCAGGTCATTTCATATGATTTTATCAATCATATCATACATTGATTATTCTAGTGAGCCATTCGTCTAATCTTTTTTCAAGGTTTTTAGCTTCTCTGCGATGGGTTCGAACTTCCTCCTTCATCTCAAGAAGTTTGATCATCTGAAGCCTTCTTCTCTCAACTCGTCAAAGTCATTCTCCATCCCGCTTTATTCCATTGCTGGTGAGGAGCTGCGTTCCTTTGGAGGGGGAGAGGCGCTCTGATTTTTAGAATTTTCAGCTTTCTGCTCTGTTTTTTCCCCATCTTTGTGGTTTATCTACCTTTGGTCTTTGATGATGGTGACGTACAGATGGGTTTTTGGTGTGTATGTCCTTTCTGTTTGTTAGTTTTCCTTCTAACAGTCAGGACCCTCAGCTACAGGTCTGCTGGTGTTTGCTGGAGGTCCACTCCAGATCCTGTTTGCCTGGGTGTCAGCAGAATTGGCTGCAGAAGAGTGAATGTTGCTGAACAGAAAATGTTGCTGCCTGATCCTTCCTCTGGAAGCTTCGTCTCAGAGGGGTACCTGGCTGTGTGAGGTGTCAGTCTGCCCCTACTGGGGGGTGCCTTCCAGTTAGCCTACTTGGGGGTCAGGGACTCACTTGAGGAGGCAGTCTGTTTCTTCTCAGATCTCAAGCTCTGTGCTGGGAGAACCACTACTCTCTTCAAAGCTGTCAGACAGGGACATTTAAATCTGCAGAGGTTTCTGCTGCCTTTTGTTTGGCTATGCCCTGTTTCCTGAGGTGGAGTCTTCAGAGGCAGGCAGGCCAACAAAATTTATCATCTGGTCATTTTAGTAGAGTTTCTCATAGAGCAAACAGATAAAACAAAAAGTTTTATCTGTATCTGTTTTATGTATATTACTAAACTCTTAACAATAATGCATACCACTATTTTGTGCACACTAATTTAAGTAGGCCCTTTATTCCAGATATAGTTTCTGTACCTATTTCTTCTTTCTAATAAAGGCTTTTTATTAAATATTCAATATAATATCAATAATTCATATAGCCTTTTAATATATTTTATAAAAGATTCATAAATATGGAAAGAAAGTCCTTTGTGAAACTGAAAAATATAAAAGAATGCAAGAAGCCATGCATGGCAGCCTCAAAATTGGTAAAGGAGCCTGGGAACATGTATTCTGCCACCACCTCTACCACAACTGCCTCTTGCCACACAGAAAGCTGAAGAATAGACACAGAAATCTGCTACAGAAAACCCTCTCATACTCTGTCAAGACTTTGCTTGTTGGGGCTAAAAAACAAAAACAGTAAAATGAGTTAAGAGGATACCCTTTGCGTCACTTTCACCTTCAAAACATCTCAAATATTTCACAGAGGAGACTGAGAAATATAATTTTTAGCTTTCTAGTTTCTACAGTAGCAAAAATCATCCTGGAAAGAGAGTGTAATGAAAGAGGAGCAGGTAAATCCACAGAATTTACACAAAGAGTTTGAGGTTATTTATAAGACCACTCTAGGCTCTATCATTACCTATGTTTTTGTAGAATTATTTTCTAAGCAATATAAATTAGTAGAATTAACTATGGAGAGATCACCTGTTGTGTGAGGAGCATCATATTAGGTCAAGATGGGAAGATACTTTAAGAAAGCCTTAACTTCCGCTCTTTAAGAGAGTACCTTAATACAGAAAGAGAACTGATACCTTTTAATATATTTTATATATTAAATATTTCATATAGGGTTAATACAAATTAAATTATGTTTAGGAATGCTCAGTGATAAAAATGAGTTGGAAATGAATTTAGGAACTTTTCATATGGGAGGAGAGTTTTGAAAGAAGAGGCTTTCTCTGAGAGGATGGGGAAATGCATTTCTGGGTGGTAGAAGACAGCTTATTGGCAGTATGGAGGCAGGAGTGAATACGTTCATATGTGTGATTGTAGTTGGTTGGTACAGGAGTCAGCATGGAGAAGTTGTGGAAATGAGAGTGCTAAGATGCATGTAGTTGCTAAGTAGCCAAGAAGTTCAAATTGGGGAACTGATTTTTTAGTGAAATTGTCATGACTTTAGTAAAGTCATTGGTCTATGCTCTGATAAAGGAAGTTAAGAAACAGAACACTTGCAAAATTCATTTTGGGGATGCTGAGATGGCATTCAAAGGGCAAAAGGCAAAACTCTTATATCTACTGCTGATGAGATTTTACAGAAACCATGCCAACAAATGCCTGTTTTGTTGTTGTTGTTGTTGTTGTTGTTGTTTTATGGTAAAAGTAACAATACAGGTGGTCAAAAAAACAAAACCATGGTATAGAAAAGCATAAATTGAAAAGTAAAAGCTTTTCTTATATTCCACCCTGCCTCTGAATCTTCTGTCTAAAGATTGCTGCTATTAATTTTCTTATGTATCCTTTTAGAAAGCACTTTTCTGACATAAAGATCATGTATTAATGTACACAGAAGGGACCGTGATGTGTACACAGTACTGTTGCTGTCCACTGAAATCTTCTAATAGACAACACATTTAGGTCTAACCCATTCTTGGTTATGATTCCAAAAAATCTCATTGTATAGACTTTCCATAATACATGTAACCAGTTTACTGCTGTAGGATATTTATCGGGTGTTTTTCCCCTAGTTTTTACCTATTTGCCCCATTTACCTTTCTGGGCTCACATCTGATTACAGCATGATTTACTCAATATATTAGGCCTACTGTGGAGACATACTGCTCAGAAAAAAAGATTCCTTTCATACTCTTCTCCCCAACACTAAATCTGCTCCAGCCACGCCAGTCTCTTACATATTTGTCTAACACATCAGCTGTAATCCTGCTTTTTGCACAAAGATTCCTCTGCCTGGAATACTCTTTAGATATTGACTTGCTTCCTCCTTCACACCTTAGTTTCTATTCCAACTTCTCAGTGAAGCTATTCTTGATCACAGTATTTAATATTGTAACCCATCCCACTCCTAATATACTTCCTGTTAAAATTTTTCTCTGTAGACCATATCAGTCTCTAAAATATTATGTTCTAATTGATTTTACTCATCCCTTTTCACTAAAATATAAGTTTTATAAAGACAGTAATATTGTATGTTATTTAATTATTACTACATAGCTTTCTGAGTAAAGAATTTCTAGACATCTTGTGTCCAACCAAGAACAAAATCTTTAATAAAAATCTTATTCTTCGTTAATACTATTTTATTATTATTTAATCTCATTCTTGCTTCAAATACCTCCCTTTTGATTCTCAGATATATCCTAGCAATATAGATTTTTCCTTTAATAAATGTTACTTCAATATATATTCCTTGTAAAGCAAAGTAATAACATGTGGCAGACACTAATTTTAAAAAATTGTATCAATCAAATAAATAAATTATAGCCCTTTCTCTAACAAAGGGATATAAGTAATGCAGTTCTGTACTTTGATAATTACCCTTTAACATGCTTTTTAGATAATTGTTGCCTAGTTAAAGAAAACCATTTGGTCGCACAAGGAAACAGTCTAATTTTAAGTGAAACTGACAGAGGATGTATATTATTCCAGATTCTCTATATCCATAATGGAAAGAAATAGTAATGAGTGCAGTTAAAATGTAAATGATATACATGATAACAGCTTTCAATAGGCAGTGTTATTCTAATACAGACATAATTCATTTTATTGTGCTTCACTTGTGGCACTTTGCAGATATTGCATATTTTACAAATTGAACATCTCCAGCAACCCTGTGTTGAACAAGTCTATCAGCGCCATTTTCCCAACAGCATGTGGTCACTTTGTGTCACTGTCACATTTTTATAATTTTCACTGTACCTCAAACTTTGTATTATTACTATATCTGTTACGGTTATCTGTGATCAGTGATCATTTATTTTACTATTGTAATTATTTTGGGGTGCCACAAACCATGCCCATAAAATATTACAAACTTAATCAATACATGTTGTATGCATTCTGACTGCTTCATTGCCTGGCTGTCTGCTCATCTCCCTCCCTCTCCTCAGGCCTCCCTATTCCCTGACCCACAACAATATTGATATTAGGCCAGTTAATACCCCTACAATGGCCTCTAAGAGTTCAGATGAAAGGAAGAGTTGCGCATCTCTCATTTAAATTCAAAAGCTAGAAATGATTAAGCTTAGTGAGGAAGACAAGTTGAAAGCCAAAAGTCAAAAGGTAGGCCTCTTTTACCAAACAACCAAGTTGTGAAAGCAAAGGAAAAGTTTCTGAAGGAAATTAAAAGTGCTACTTCAGTGAACACATGAATAACAAGAAAGTAACACAGGCTTATTACTGAGATGAAGTTTGAATGGTCTGGATAGAAAAATCAAACCAGCCACAAAATTCCCTTAAACCAAAGCCTAATCCAGAGCAAGGCCCTAACTCTCATGAATTCTATGAAGGCTGAGAGAGGTGAGGAAGCTGCAGAACAAAAACTGGAAGCTAGCCGAGATCAGTTTCTGAGGTTTAAGGAAAGAAGCCATTTAAAACAAAAATGCAAGGTGAAGCAACAAGTGCCAGTGGAAAAACTACAGCCAGTTATCCTGAAGATCTAGCTGAGTTAATTGATGACAGTGGCTACACTAAACAAAATCTTTCCAGTGTAGACAAAACAACTTTCTTTTGGAAGAAGATACCATCTGGGACTTTCATAGCTAGAAAGAAATCAATTCTTGGCTTCAAAAGAAGAGGCTAACTCTCTTGACAGTGGCTAATGCAGCTGATAACTTTAAGTTGAAGCTAGTGCTCATTTATCATTCTGAAAATCCTAGGGGCCTTTAGAATGAAGCTAAATCTATGCTGCCTTTGATCAAGAAATGGAACCACAAAGCCTAGATGACGATATACCTGATTACAACATGATTTACTGATTATTGCAAGCCTGCTGTTGAGACCTACTGCTCAGAAAAAAAGGATTCCTTTCAAAATGTTGAATGCTTATTGACAATGCACCTAGTCATCCAAGACCTCTGATGGATATATACAAGGAAGTTTGTGTTTTCATGCCTGCTAACACAACCTTCATTTTGCAGCCATAGATCAATGAATAATTTTGACTTTCAAGTCTTATTAATTCAGAATTACATTCTGTAAGACTGTAACTGCCATAGATAGTGATTCCTCTGATGGATCTTGGCAAAGTAAATTGAAAATGTTCTGGAAAGGAATCATTATTCTAGATGCCATTAAGAACATTCATGATTCATGGGAGATGGTTAAAATATCAACATTAACAGGAGTTTGGGAGAAGTTGATTCCAATCCTTGTGGATGATTATGGGGTTCAAGACTTCGGTGGAAGAAGTAATTGGAAATGTGGTAGAAGCAGCAGGAGAACTAGAATTAGAAGTGTAGTCTGCAGTCTTACAGTAAAATTTGAATGGATGAGGACTTCTTATAGATGAGCTTCTTGAAATAGAAACCACTCCTGGTGAAGATTCTATGAACATTTATGAAATTAGTTCATAAAGCAGAGGTGGGGTTTGAGAAGATTGACTCCAATTTTGAAAGAAGTTCTACTGTGGAAAAAATGCTGTCAAATAGCATCCTCATCCTGTAGAGAAATATTTTGTGAAGGGGTCAATCAGTGTCATAAACTTCATAGTCTTATTTTAAGAAATTGCACAGCCACTCAATACCTTTGGCAACTACTACTCTGATCAATCAGCAGCCATCAATATTGAGGCAAGACGCTGCACCAACAAAAAGGTTACAACCTGCTGAAGGCCCAGATGATTATTAGCATTTTTGAGCAATAAACATTTTGAAATTATGTACTTTTTTTTTTTTTTTTTTTTTAGACAGAGTTTCACTCTGTCACCCAGGCTGTAGTGCAGTGGCGCAATCTCGGCTTACTGCAACCACTGCCTCCCGGGTTCAAGCAAGTCTCCTGCCTCAGCCTCCTGAGTAGCTGGAACTAAAAGGTGCCAGCCAACACGCCTGGGTAATTTTTGTATTTTTAGTAGAGATGGGGTTTCACCACATTGGCCAGGCTGGTCTCGAACTCCTGACCTTGTGATCCGTCTGCCTTGGCCTCCCAAAGTGCTGGGATTACATTTTTTTTTTTTTTTTTTTTTTAGACAGAGTTTCACTCTGTCACCCAGGCTGTAGTGCAGTGGCGCAATCTCGGCTTACTGCAACCACTGCCTCCCGGGTTCAAGCAAGTCTCCTGCCTCAGCCTCCTGAGTAGCTGGAACTAAAAGGTGCCAGCCAACACGCCTGGGTAATTTTGTATTTTAGTAGAGATGGGGTTTCACCACATTGGCCAGGCTGGTCTCGAACTCCTGACCTTGTGATCCGTCTGCCTTGGCCTCCCAAAGTGCTGGGATTACAAGCATGAGCAAGTTATGTACATTTATTTAGACTTAATGCTGTTACACACTTAATAGGCTACAGTGTCATGTAAACAACTTTTTCTGCACAGGGAAAGCAAAACATTTATATGACTCACTTTATTGAGATTTTGACTTTATTGTTTTGGCATGGAACCAAACTGGCAGTGTATCCAAAGTGTGCCTGTATTCACTAAATAATAGTTTTGAACTTTATGATTGCAGTAAGTTTATATCAGTTTCACTTCAGTTTTTTAGGGTTGCACAATTTGCCACAATTTTCATCACATACTTTGGAATGATGTAGCAGAATACATCAAGAAAATCTCCAGTTCTTTTGACAATGTTTATTAGAGCTTTTTGATTCTTACCCCCATGGAAATGCTTGTGTATGAATCTAGAAAATCTCAGATTAAATTATTTTCTTGGTAGCTTTGCCTGTTCCTATTAAGCCACAGAAAATATTAATAAGGTTAATATGTTAACTTTTTTATTTTTCAAATTATTGTTAATCTCAGCATACTATGAAGAACATGAATGTGCTGTACACACAAACAACTTGATATCTCACTAAATAAAAGACACATGTGTGTTAGATCCATCTACCTTTCAGGCTCAGGCATGGGATTTTTAACTCCACAACATTAACTGGAATTGTGGGATACAGATAAGATCGTAATATAATTGCAAAGATGTGATATTCCCTGAAGAATTTTCTATCTATGATCAACATGCAAAAAATTTAATGTGTTATGGTAATGTTCTTTATTATCCATGATTAAGTCACACCAAAATGGCACAAAGACCAGGAAACCAGCCAAGCATTCACTGGAGGCATTATTCAGTGTCTGAGAGATTCAGTTGATTTATATGAATTAAGAAATATTTTACTATTTAGTGTCCATCATTTAAAATAAAACAACCCTTTTAAAGATGATAATTGTAAACATTTGAATTATGTTTTTAATTGGAAACGTAATGAGCTTGTACTGTTAAGCTGGTTCTTATTTTATGTTCTGTGCTTTCACAATTAACATTTACTTACTTGTAAACTGTGTTATCTTAAGAATTTTTTACATATCTGATATCTGCATAACTCTGGAATATTGTTAGACATTTAAGAGGAACCTAATTATAAAACAAATTTATTTACTATATATGCCATTAAAAACATTACAATTAGCCTGTTTAAGCCTCAATGTATCTCAATGATGAACTCTATCAAATGCTATGAACTCACAATTTTTCATGACTTTATATGCAATTAAAGACCTCAGTGAAATTATTTATGTTTTTATCCCACAATTATATAGTACCTACTCTGTGCCAGGCAATATGCTGTGGACTGAAGGTACCAACATGAATAAGAAACCTTTCCCTCACTGCGTGTGATAGGCTGAATAACCACTCCCTCCATCTTCCCCAACCGCTGCATGCGCATGTCCTAATTTGTGGAACATGCGAATGTTATCATATGGCAAAGACTTTGTGGGTGTGATCAAGTTAACGATTTTGATCATCCTAGGATTATCCTGGATTATCAGAGTAAGCCCAAATACATATATCTTTATAAGAGGGAGTCACAGAGAGATTTGGCACAGACAGAGAAGAAGGCAATGTGACATTGGAGGCAGAGATTGGAGAGATGTGGCTCACAGCCAAGGAATGCTGCAACCACAAAAAGCTGGAAGAGGAAGGAACAGATTCTCCCCTAATGGCCTCAGAGGCAATGCAGCCCTGATGATACCTTGATTTTATCCCTGTGTTACTGATTTCAGACTTCTGGACTCCAGAACTATAAGAAAATAAACGTGTGTTGTTTTAAACAACCAAGTTTGGGTAATTTGTCACAGCAGTCATAGGAAATAAATACACTGAGGAACTCAAACTTTAATGAAAGAGACAAACACAAAAAAATAATCGTTATAGTACAGCAAGAGTGCTGTTCGAAGTATGTGGGAGCAGATGGGGAGCATGGGTGGAGTGTTGACTCTGGCGGATCTAGTACTTTAAAGCTCCTTAGACGATCTGAACTGAAGCTTGAAATAAAATAGGGTTTTCCAAGCAGGGAAGGGAGTACAAAAATGCAGAAACCAAAACAACATGGTAAGTTTTATAATGCAAAATGGTATTTTTAAATGCACAGTTTAAATAAGGAAATAATTAGCCCTAAAATAATTTTCATTGATTTTAAATTTTTGATTACTCATATTTGTCAGAAAAAAGTATATGGCTGTAAAGTATCCTTGGAAAAAGTAATAGCAAATATACTACAAAGAAGATAAATGAATATTCCAGCATTACAAATTATTTTCTATCACTGCCAGTTGCTGAGGATTTTAGAGAGATTTTTACATAGAAATATTAATTAAACCATATCAGCAGTACCATACTTTAATCAGTTGGAGAGAAATTATTTATTCTAGTTATAAAATAATTACCAATTCCTCAAATTCTAATAAAAATAAGGCAACAGTTTTAATAAAAATATTTCTCTTCTTCTATTTTTTTTTTATTAATACAAATTTTGCCTAGAACTTTTGGCCAAGTGCAAAATAAATAGAGGTCATTTTTCTTGTGTTCTCTTGTCAGAGTTGAACAGTAGAAGTGGTCAGATGAATGAGCAAAAATATCTGATACTGTGTTTGGAACTCCTAGAAATTTTACAGACTAGACAGAACTTGGGTGAGTTTTGAAATCTGTTTTCAAGGTTAATTTATATTAGAAAGAGAAAAAATGGTAAAGAAAAGATGTTATAAGCCAAATGAAGATTTACTGTGGTATAGATCAGGTATCAGTGATTTAGCAATGAAACCAAAGGAAATGAAAAGTTATAATATGAAGGACAGTTGGATTATCCAGGGATGATAGGAAAAGCAAAAAGCAGCTGTTGTTTTCAGAGCCAATAAACTGGATTAGTTGATCATTAGATACTTAGATACTGGGAAATTGATTCATACTGAAAATTTCAGCATCCCCACTTCACCTGAAAGCCGTGGACTCACAATCCCTTCCCATACCTTTCAGCCTCTGGCCCCCACACTTGGTAAACTGAACCATGTTACATCCCAGTTACACATAGGTAGGTCCATAAGGGAGGTCTCACTTCATGTATAATTATGGTAGAGGGTCTTCTGTGATAATCACCTCTAATATGATCTAAAACTTTACTATTAATACAAATAAACACAGAACTGAGAGGGAGATTAGAATTCATTTAGACAAATATCAACATTCTGTTTGTTTTTATCAATGATCTAAGATAACTCTTCTATTGATCAAACATTAATAATATTTTATTCATAGAAATATCCTTCTCAATATCCTTATCCTTGTCAATAGATGTAAGAGGAAAAGTAGCAAGTGTTGATCAATATTTTGGGGTTTCTTAAGTACATAAGATGCTATTGGCTTTTGCCATTTCTGCAGCTTTTTAGTGTAGCTGAAAGAAGGAAAATATAGTTTTTATACTCTAGGAAGACAGACACATACTGGAATTCCATATATGTTCATGCCAGTGGAGTATTCCTATGGCTGCCTTTGTTTCCTCCCAATACACTCTAATGATTCACCTCTAAGACTCTGCTAAGATTATGAACTATTTGACATTCGGTAGTACCTTAGGGAGAGTAAAGATTTTGATTGACTGAAGATAATATATATAGAATCACCATGTAAATTCAAGAACAAAGCCACTTTATAAAAGCAAACTGAAAGTAATTTGAAAATAGACTTACTGGGAACTCAGAAGATTTACCTCAGTCTCAGGTGATCATGTAGAATGGACTGTCCCCCACCTTTGGCTACTTTGGGAACCCTTCAAGTGATTTTTTTAAGTTACTTCCTAGAACAATGTAGCACAATCTAGTCTTCTTTGGCATGTAGGCATCTCCTATTCTATTCCTTAGTATGAGCTTTTGCTAGTCAACATTTCCCTTTTGCAATAAGGCTGGAAATGTTTCTGCTTCCTGATAAAAGCTATCACATATTTGAGCCTGCTGTTTTTTAGAGTCCATGACATTATCTGCTTTCAGCCAGATTCTCTGATTACTTATAGGCAATTTTCTTCCAAATTTCATTTTATTTTGTTATTATTCATAATGGAATCTGTCCGTACTTGTTTTCTTTTTTTCTACAACTTTTAAGTTCAGGGGTACATGTGCAGGACATGCAGGTTTGATACATAGGTAAACGTGTGCCGTGATAGTTTGCTGCACAGATCATCCCATCACCCAGGTATTAAGCCCAGCATCCATTAGTTATTCTTCCTGAAGATCTCCTTCCCCCAACACCCCCCAACAGACCCCATTGTGTGTGTTGTTCTCCCATTGTGTCCGTGTGTTCTCATCATTCAACTCTCACTTGTAAGTGATAACATGTGATGTTTGGTTTTCTGTTCCTGCATTAGTTTGCTGAGGATAATGGCTTCCAGCTCCATCCATGCCCCTGCAAAGGACATGATCTCAATCCTTTTTGTGACTGCATGGTATTCTCTGGTGTATATGTACATATTTTCTTTTTCCAGTCTATAATTGGTGAGCATTTAGGTTGATTCCATGTCTCAGCTACACAGTTTTCCACAGTGGTTAAGCGAATCTACACTCCCACTAACAGTGTAAAAGTGTTCCTTTTTCTTTGCATCCTCACCAGCATCTGTTGTTTTTTGACTTTTTAGTAGCCATTCTGACTAGTATGAGATGGTAGCTCATATGTTTGTTGACTGCACTTATGTCTTCTTTTGAGAAGTATTTGCTCATGTCCTTTGCCCACTTTTTAATGGGCTTGTTTGTTTTTTCCCTATAGATTTGTTTAAGTTCCTTGTAGACTCTGAATACCAGACCTTTGTCAGATGGATACATTGCAAAAATTTTCACCCATTCCGTAGGTATTCTGTTAACTCCAACGACAGTTTCTTTTCCTGTGCAAAAGCTCTTTAGTTTAAGTAGACCCCATTTGTCAGTTTTTGCTTTTGTTGCAATTGCTTTTGGAGTCTTGGTCATGAAATCTTTGTCCATTGCTATGTCCTGAATTGTATTGCCTACATTTACTTCTAGGATTTTTATAGTTTTGGTTTTACATTTAAGTGCCTAGTTTACTTAAGAGTTTTTCAATACCTAGTTTATTGAGAGTTTTTAACGTCACGTCCCTAATTTTTTAACCATGATTAAAAGAAGTTTTAAAATCCTTCTAACCAAGTTTGAGCCCTATCGCATTTAATATTCTTTATGGGAAAATTCATTTGGGATCTATATATTCTACTAACATGACATTTTCCAGGCTTTGAACTACAATATGGTTTATTTCTTGAAGTTTTGCTTTTACAAGTGTAATTCTGACATTGCATAACATGAGCTTTTTGTAATGTCCAATTACGTTTCTTTTAGTCTTATAGCAAACAATTCGTGCTAGAAAGCAGCTTGTAATCTATTCTTTATTTCTTTCTTTCTTTCTTTATTATTATTATTATTTTTACTTTCTTTTTTTATTATTATACTTTAAGTTCTAGGGTACATGTGCATAACGTGCAGGTTTGTTACATATGTATACTTGTGCCATGTTGGTGTGCTGCACCCATCAACT
>NW_016814432.1:4770823-4779523 GCF_001698545.2 Rhinopithecus bieti | reverse complement strand
CTGTGCCCTGTCCCCAGAGGTGGAGTCTACAGAGACAGGCAGGTTTCCTTGAGCTGCTGTGAGCTCCACCCAGTTTGAGCTTCCCAGCGGCTTTGTTTACCTACTTAAGCCTCAGCAATGGCAGGCGCCCCTTCCCCAGCCTCGCTGCTGCCTTGAGGTTAGATCGCAGACTGCTGTGCTAGCAATGAGGGAGGCTCTGTGGGCGTGGGACCCTCCCAGCCAGGTGTGGGATATATTCTCCTGGTGTGCCCGTTTGCTTAAAGCGCAGTATTGGGGTGGGAGTTACCCGATTTTCCAGGTGTTGTGTGTCTCAGTTCCCCTGGCTAGGAAAAGGGATTCCCTTCCCCTTTGCGCTTCCCAGGTGAGGCAATGCCTCGCCCTGCTTCAGCTCTCGCTGGTCGGGCTGCAGCAGCTGACCAGCACCGACTGTCCGGCACTCCCTAGTGAGATGACCCCAGTACCTCAGTTGAAAATGCAGAAATCACCTGTCTTCTGTGTTGCTCACGCTGGGAGTTGGAGACTGGAGCTGTTCCTATTTGGCCATCTTGCCGTAATCTATTTCTTAAAGAGTGTTAAGAGAAATAGAAAATCTAAAGAAGCATATTAAGCATCCCTTGACAGTTTGACACTAGCAAACTGCCTTCCTCAATTGCTTGTCCCCATTCCCAAAGGATTGCTAAGGAATTCTTATTGCCGTTCCATGAATATATATTTCACAATGAACAATACATTGTTTTTAAAAAAATAGCTTTTTTATACTTAATGGCATACACCTGCATGTTATCAGAGATAAAAGCTCATCATGAATATGGAATTTCTAGAAAATGCTCTTTCAGGAAACATTTCTATCATATTTTTAAACTTGTTTGTTTTGCTTATTGAAGTATGGTTAACACAAAGTAAAATTCATGCTTCTTAGGTGTATAGTTCTATGAATTTTGGCAAATTTATATAATCAGACTGGGAACATTTCCATCATCCTAAATTTCCTCGTAATTATTTGTAGTCAATCCTCTTTCCCCACACCCAGCCGTGGCAACTGCTGACGTGATTTCTATCTCAATAGTTTTGCCTCTTCCGGAATGCTGTATTAAATCCTACGGTATATAGCCATCTTGAGTCTGGCTTCTTTCATGTAGCATAATGCCTTGAGATATTTCCATGTAGAAATATATCAGTATGTATCATTGCTTTTTCTGAGTAGTAGTCCACGTGCGGATGTACCACAGTTCGTTCATCTATTCATTCACCTTATGAAATTTTTTGCTAGTAATAATTTCATTATTATGAAATTTAGCTGTTTATTTTATGTATTCTTATTATACAAAAAAGGTAACTATATGAGGTGATACTTATGTTAATTAGCTTGATTGTTGTGGTTATTTCATATTATATATGTATATAAAATTTTCAAATTTTATACCATAAATATGTACAATTATTTGTCCATCAGATCTCAATAAGCTGAAAATATATGATGAAAAGTTAAATATTTCAGGGAGTAAATATACCACAATGATTAAAGGAGTAAAACCTCAATTAGTGCAAAGAAGTTTAATAAAATTCAGCACTAAGCTATAACAAAACAATTTTGCAAGCTAGGATTTATGAGAATCTTCTTATGTATACAACAAACACACACCAAGAAATAGAAACATTTCTTCTCAACAAGATGCCCATGATCACTACTTCCATTCCATACTGTGTTGGAGGTCCTAGCCAGAGAATGCATAGCACAAAAAGAAATAAAATGTGTAAGTCTTGAAAAGAAAGAAATTTTTCAATATTTCTGTTAGTCCATTTTCACACTGCTGATAAAGACATGCCTGAGATAGGGAAGAAAAACAGGTTTAATTGACTTACAGTTCCACATTGGTGGGGAGGCCTCAGAATTATGGCGGAAGGCAAAAGGCACTTCTTACATGGCAGCAGCAAGAGAAAATGAGGAAGAAGCAAAAGTGGAAACCCCTGATAAACCTATCAGATCTTGTGAGACTTATCAACTATCACGAGAATAGCACGGGAAAGACTGGCCCCCGTGATTCAATTACCTCTCCCTGGGTCCCTCCCACAACACATGGGAATTCTGGGAGATACAATTCAAATTGAGATTTGGATGGCGACACAGCCAAACCATATCAATATTCATAGTGCATATTATTGATTACATAGAAAATTCAAAAGAATCTATAGGTAAATACTTGGAATTAATAAAAATATTTAGCAAAGTGACTTGATACATGACAAAAAAACAAAAATTATTGCATTTCTATACACCAGCATCAGAGTTAGAAAATACTTTCAAAATATACAAGGGTTAAATAATAAAAAGATGGAGCAAATTATAAAATTTAAAGGACAGGAATATTCAGTATCTTAAAGTTTTTTATTCTTTCTCCATTATTTATAGATTCACTTATTTGTCATCAAAATTCTAACAAGATTTTGGCAAACTGTTTCTGAAATTTACATAGAAGAACAAAAGGCTAAGAACAACCAAATCAGTCCTGGAGAAGAATAAAGTGGGGAAACTTTATCTACCAGAATCATGACTTATTATATAGGAATATTAGTAAAGCATGATATTAGCACTGGGATAGACAACAGGTAAAGGAAAGAATCGAACAAGACACTCATGCATATGTACAAATTTGGCATATGGCAAAAGTAACAATAAAACTCACTAGAGAAGGAATCAACTATATAATAAATAATACTATGACAATTGAGTTTTTTATTTTTAATTTTTTAAATTTTTCTTTTAGAGGTAGGGTCTCATTATGTTGCCCAGACTGGACTCCAACTCCTAGCCTCAAGCAATCATCTCACTTAAGCCTCTTTATTAGCTGGGACTGCAGGCGTGTGCCACTGCATCCAGCAAGTTGATTTTTTATTTAAAAAAATAATGAAATTTGATCCCCTCTTCACACCTACATGAAAACAAATTTCAAATGAATTTAAAATGTGAATATAAAAGGCAATAGTTTAACACTTTTGGAAGAAAACACAGGAGAATATTTTTAAAGTCTTAAGAGGACATATTCTTAAATAAGACTGAAAGAGTGCAATGCCACAAAAGAAAAATGTATAAATTTGACCACATTAAAATAAGAAGTGTTGGTACATCAAAGAACATTATAAAGAAAATGACAACCCATGTAGTGAGAGAAAATATTTGTAACCCATATAGCTGACAAAGAATTTGTATTCTCTAAGTCAATTAAGTAAAAGCCAAGAAAACAATAGTAAAATAGGCCAGAGACTTAATCAGACATTCCAGAAAAGAAAAGCACAAATAGTTTTGAAACATATAAAAATATGGTCAACATCATTACCTCTCCATAAAACACTTATAAATTTTAAAGGATAAAAGAGAAACTTTTCAGTAGAAAAGCATGGTAACCTTGTGATCAAAATCAACATCATCAGTAATGGTACAAATTGAACCATATACCACCTTGATCAAATGCAATAGGAACACAGCAGCACTTCTGTAATAGTCCTACCAAAGGTGCACAACTTTAATCAAACCATGAGGAAATCTCAAACAAACTCAAATTAAGTACATTGCATTATATCAATTGGCCAATTATCATCAGAAGTACCTCAAGAAATGACTCAGGAACTAAGGAAGAAGCCTAAATTGACGTAACTGCTAAAGTTTTCTATGATTTGGGACATTTCGAGATAAAGAACATTAGTGGAAACTGAATGGAGGTTGAAAATTAAGTGGCGGCAATGTATCGATGTTAATTTTCTGTTTTGATGGTTGTGTTGTGCTTAAGTAGGAGAATGCTTAGAAGGACATTTATGGTCACCAGATACAAAACTATTCAGAAGTAACACGGGCAACATATTAGCAACTTATTTTCAAATAATACTCTTCCTGTAACTTCTTTCCACATAAAAGGGAATTTTTTAATCCTACAAAAAGATATAATTTTAAATCATTTTGGCAAATATTTAAAGTTCTGGCAATATGAGGTATTGAAAAGGAAGGTCAATAGGAACTCTTATACACTACTAAAGGAAGTAGAAAACAGTATCACCCAGAAATTCATACTATGCAAAGAGAAAATCTAGTACATTTTCTCCAAAATTCATATTAAAGCGTTCATAGCAGCATTATTTATTTTAGCAAAATATAATAAATTATAGAATTATACAATATAGTATTACACAACATTGAAAATTAAAAATATTTATAGATGAGTCATAGTTTCTTAATGGTGAGTATAAGAAGAACGCTAGCTACAGTAATTCCATTTTATAAAACTCAAAAGCAGTATTTATAAAAGCTATTATTTAGGTATATGTATACATGTAATAAAACTTTTCTTTTTAAGGCAAGAGGATGATTAACACACAGTATAAGAGAGGGTTATACCTATGTGGAGAGGCAGGGGGAGCAGATTGGATATAACTACATTGGCAATTTGGGGTTCTTAGGTTAGGTAGCTTTTCAGGAGTTTAATATACTATTATGCCCTATAACATGTATATTACATATTATGTCTATTATAAGTATATGTATCAGATATTACATAAAATATTTTCAAGTAATTGAAATCATTGAGCAATTTAAGATAGCAGGTTTGGGTTTTCCCTTTTAATGCTGGTAAGAAAACCAGCATCTAAGGCTGGAGAGAAAGGGGAAGACATAGCAAGATCTATCTGTCAGGACATTTTTTGACTAATGTAGGCAAACAGTAAACACAAGAAAACCCTGGGACTGAAAAATTAAAATATTTCTTGGTATTATATCCCAGGGGCCCTGGTTATTTGAGACTATTTAAAACTATCCCTACCTCAGCATTAAAATACAGGAATAGGTAGATGCACTACTCTAGTCATCTGTGATGCTGTGTGTCCTCCTGGTGTAGTTTAACCAAAGTTCTCAATAGAAATAGATTTTGGTGTGCTGATTTTTTTGTTTGTTTGTTTGTTTTAAAGAGTCTCTCTGAAGCAGAAAAACTACTCCAAAATGTCTTTGCTCTTAAGTGTAGAGTTCCATTTGTATTTATCAGATGGTGCTCCAACATATGAAGAAAACAAGCAAATTGATTATGTAACAAGGCAGACAACTTTATGAAACACAGACTAGTGACCCTTGGAGCTCTAAGACTCAGTGTTATAAAACATAGATGCTTCCTGACAGCTTTTTCATGTACTTTGTTTGCATTGAATCCATATATATGTTATTGGAGAGAAATTGATCAACGGCAACCCTTACAAACACTGCTAAAAGGAGTGGAAATTAGTTCAGACACTTTGAAAAACAACTTGGCACCATTTTGTAAAAGATGTTAAACATTCACAAATGGTATGACCCAGGAATTCATACTATGCAAAGAGAAAAACCATATATATGGAGTCAATGCAAACATTTAAACTATATGCAAAAGAAAACTTTCATGTCGAGCTCACATTCTGCAATACTGTAAATGAATGTTTACCCTACAGTCATTGATTAGGTCGATAAGAATTGTGTGGTCACTAAACATTTTATTTTCTGTTGAAATAAAATTCTTTGAAATGGAGGTGATAGAACGTAAACTTTATTGGCACAACTTTTCTTAGTAAGAAGCAGCAATAGATACCTGTCTCAAAGATAATTGACTGAAAAAATAAAATAATCGCTTCATCACAAGGATAATAGAGCAAAGCAGCAGCAGAAGACTTGATATCTGAACATCTCCAAGTACCCGTTTTTGTATTTTTCACTACTTCAGGATGGATAGTACTATATGGCTTCAACAGAAGTGGAGTGAACCTGTTACTAATAAACCTGGGACTGATGTGTAATTACATTTTCAGTGATTCATCTGTGAAACACCCTGGGTTATTTTACATGGAAGCATCTGGTTCACATGTGTCCAGTGGTTATTCTGTGGTGACTGACATCTGTATTCTTCTAATAAAGTCCCAGTTGCACAGATGTGAGCTGTTGCCTTCTTATAAAGACAAAACTTACAATTGAAAAATCCTAACCTTAACTCTTCTTGAATATGAACATTTCAATCTTCTATACACACACACAGAGAGAGAGAGAGAGAGAGAGAGAGCGATAGGAGATGGACCACTGACACTGTGTCTGGAACATAATATAAATATTTCATGTAGTGTCTTTCAATCATTGGACATATGTATATAGGCACCTTTATCTCTTTTTATGTTTGTTTATAGCATAGCATCTGTTTTAGATTGTAAGCTCAAAGAAGGCAGTTACCCTGTCAATTTAATATTATACAGACAGTGTCCAGTAAAGCATAATTCACTTTTGAGTGCTTGCTAAGTATTTGTCAATCAAGATGGTGATGTTAATGACTTTCAGGAAAAATGGAGTTTATAATCTGACTGTAAACACCTCTTGCAGTTTAAGAGGTAAATGCTGTACATGGACTTGCTTCTTATTTCCTTCATTATAATTAGACAGGTAACGCCTAAAACTTTGTTGTTTTGAGAAGAATTTATTTATGTTAGAATAATCCTCTAGTGATATGTGATATATGAGATTTTAAAGTGGCAGACTTCAAGGCAAGTTTCATGAGGGAAGTAGCATTTTAGCTCAGCCTTCAAGGATAGATATAATTTGGACACATAATAATGAAGGGAAAAGAAGGAGAGGCCATTGGTGAAGAGCATGGAGGAGAAAGGCAGACATGGGTTCAAGTCCTTCCTTGGCCAATAAGTTATGAGACCTCAGTGAATCAGTACGGTATCTAAGGGTTTGTTTTCTCATCTGGAAAATAGACACCGTATTATTGTGACAATTACATGCATAACAAGCTTAAACACAGCATTTGGCATAAGGAGAACATTTAATACTTGTGGACAGCTGTTACTCTTAGGACAAATTAGCCATTTTGAATAGATTTTCAACAGAATTTTGAATATGGAACTTGAAAAAAAAAATACCTGGAGGGAAACCCTAGGCTATGTGTGAAGATCTAAAACTTCTAGTGGAATTCTTACTTGCACAGAGAAAGTCAAGGTCCACTTCTTAAGACATGTTTTTCCATCTTAAGTTAGTCTTTTCAATTACATGTGTGGCAGGGTGACATCAAAGTATAGTCATGTATACTCAAATTAAAATATCAATACCATAATGAATAAAATACTTTCAATGTGTGAGGTACTTTTCTTAGTCCTTTTATTTATCTTCTGCATGCTAGACTTGTAAGTATTGTGGGCTCTGACTCAATCCTATGAAAAACACCTGTTTGCCTTATTTTCAAGTTAATAATAACCATTTATTTTATGTGTAAGAAGGAGTTTGTCCTGTACACATGCATAAGCAGACACAAAACACTTATCATCTGTAATAGGTCATGTGACCTCCTCTAAATTCCTCAAGAAAAATTAACAAAAATAGCACTCTGTATAGTATTTATGAAATCCACCTCTCATGCATAGTTTCAAAACTTTTTATCACTGGCAAGGAAGGGGGGACAGTGATCTCTAAAGAGAAACCTAAATAATTTATAACCACGTTCTATTTTGGTAATATGCAAATATTTTACTAAATACTCTCCTCATTCCTCCAAGATTTAAACCTTTTTTTTTTTTTTTTTTTTTTTTTTTGAGACAGTCTTGCTCTGTCACCCAGGCTGGAGGGCAGTGGTGCAATCTTGGCTCACTGCAACCTCTGCCGCCTCCCAGGTTCAAGTGATTCTCCTGCCTCAGCCTTCCAAGTAGTTGGGACTACAGGCACGCACCACCATGCCCAGCTAATTTTTGTGTTTTTAGTAGAGACAGAGTTTCACCATATTGGCCAGCTGGTCTCGAACTCCTGACGTCATGATCTGCCCGCCTCGGCCTCCCAAAGTGCTGGGATTACAGGCGTGAGCCACCGTGCCCAGCCTAAACCTTTTTTTTCTTTCCAGGCTTATATTTATAGGAACAACCACTGTGATAGCTGTTTCCATTAATGTCTTTGTATCTCTGTTGTACTTCAATCTTTCTATAGTAAAAATCACATCATATCAAAATAGAACTTTCATTTAAAATAATTTAGTTTCCAGGTAAAAAAGCATATATGCTACTCTCTTGGTTGTAAGACCTACTTCTTCCTCTAACTTTCCTAGGAATAAAAACTTCCAGGAACTATAGTGTTATAATCAACTGTTATCAATTAGAATTCAATAGACCAGTTACCTTAAGGATATTACCTAGAAGGAGTATATTCAAGGATGTTCATTGAAATGTGGTTTACAATGGGCATTTACCTTGTTTATGATTTTTGACTATGAATCAATAATCAGTTATATTTTTAAGGTACCTCAGTGTAATGGAATACTATGAGGTTATTAAAAATGATCAGACTATTATGTAGACCTGTAATTACTGACAAAGAAAGATTCACCAACAAATTATTAAGGGAAAAATGGTATATAAACTCTTTTATAATACAATTACTTTTAAAAATATTATGTACATATGTATGTGTGTGCAGATATATACATTTAAGATAGATACTAAAATATCAACAGATGAAGTCACAGAGGATTATCTTTATTTTGTCCTCTATTTTTCTGAATTTTCTAAAGTTTTGCAATGCATATGTAGTGATTTATATACCAAAAAATAAATACTTTTTGTGATTACTGGGATCTATAAAGGATTTAGAATTTCTGGTATTTGAAATCCTACTCCTCTTAAGAAATGATAAGGGAAATTCATTGTTTGTTTTACCTAATA
>NW_016814432.1:4767624-4770305 GCF_001698545.2 Rhinopithecus bieti | reverse complement strand
TCCTCTTTTTTCTTTAGACTTCTCTTCTCGTTTCATTTCATTCATTTGATCCTCAATCGCTGATACTCTTTCTTCCAGTTGATCAAGTTGGTTACTGAAGCTTGTGCATTTGTCACATATTTCTCGTGTCATGGTTTTTATCTCTGTCAGTTCATTTATGGCCTTCTCTGCATTGATTATTCTAGTTATCCATTCTTCCATTCTTTTTTCAAGATTTTTAGTTTCTTTGCGCTGGGTACGTAATTCCTCCTTTAGCTCTGAGAAGTTTGATGGGCTGAAGCCTTCTTCCCTCAGCTCATCAAAGTCATTCTCCATCCAGCTTTGATCCGTTGCTGGCAATGAGCTGCGTTCTTCAGTTGAAAATGCAGAAATCACCCGTCTTCTGTGTCACTGGCGCTGGGAGCTGGAGACTGGAGCTGTTCCTATTCGGCCATCTTGCTCTGCCCCCCGGGTTTTTTCAATTGTTCCTTTTAGTCACTTCCAAATTTCTTTGTTATAGAAAAGTGTTCAGTGATAAAAATAGGAAATATTGAGCATGCTTTTCTCTTACAATATGACAAATGGGCCTATTTTTATAGAAGGCAATAAAAAATATACTTTAGCCATTTAAAACATTAAGATTTAAGTTTTTATCATCTGTAGAAGCCCAATAACATTTTGAAGGGAGTCTTGGAAGTTATGTACATTTTAAGGGAAATTATGACCAGACTGTTGAATTCAGCTGCATGTTTTCCGTGCATGTTTAGAGCCTGTTGGATTTTCATGGTTGTCTTTTGGGGCTGCATGTGAATTTATGTATGACAACTTTCCTCATTCCAGACAATTGTTAGAATTTCTTGGTTTAACGTTTTAATTTCTGTTTATGCTTTCTGATTTTTGAAATCTGATTCTTTTTCTTGGTTGGTTATTGATTGTCAGATTGAGGGTAATAATTTCCTTTTGATGATGGGATCACATTTCAGAATAAAGGATATCTAGAGCTGAAGACTTTATTTCAGCTTTCACTTACTTAAATCATCAAGAAAGAAGTATGATTGCTTGTTTGCTCTGTTGTTTCTCAATAACCAGATATGAGGTTTAAATTGACTATATTCATAAACCTTTAATAATCATAATTTAATGAAACGTAGGTTAATAGAAAACCCAACTTACTAGTCTCCCAGTAGTTGGATTCTGAGTGTATGTATGCTTAGAAGTTGACCAGCATTTGTTAGTGAGACTTTCAGCCATCAGGTTTGAAACACTATTCATTTAACCACAACTCTCTCTTCCCAATCATTCCGGTGGAGTGGGATATAACTAAGCTAATGGTGTTAGTGTAAACTTGTAAGCATTTAAATTTATAAACATCCAAAACAACTTGAAAAATAAACATTTGAAGTTACCTCAGAAAGGAAAGTGAGCCAACTACTGACCAGCTATAGTTATCAGAGATTAAAATTTCATTTCTGAGCCATAAATAAGATTTAAATCTTTTCTATGTGATAACATTTCTAAAAATTTTATAATGTTGTCCTCTGATTTAGAATGGATTTTATTTTGTGTAAATTGTGTATGAAACTTGCTATAGCTTTTTTCACACTCAACTCTAAGAGGAGGCAAATTCCCTTGACAAGAGGATTTTTGGTAAATTTATTCAACAGAACCTCAGTTCTTTATTACAAGGAACTATTCTTAATTCTGAATGAAACAATTCTAAATCATTGTCCCTGTCCTCAAATTGCTTACAAGATAAGTAACAAAGATGTCCACAATTAAAGTCTATGGTTGACACTCCTTCCATTGAGAGGCAGTTTCAATATGTGTGGGCTTTTTTGACTCGTTTATAAATAGTAGAATACAGGAGAAGTGATGCTGCCTGATTTCCAGAGCCTACATCAGAAAAGGCAACTTTGTGCTTAGAGCCCCAAGTTGTATATGTCAGACTACCTGAGACTTCCCTGTAGCAAGGAAGCCACACCAGTGTACACTCTCCAGTAGCCAGCCCTAGTCTTTGAGGCCTTCCAACCCATCCACCAGATATGAATGAAAGAGCTTTTGGATGGCTTTCAGCCTTGTTTCGACCTCAGCTTTCTAGTATTCTCAGCTAAGACACTGACACCTTAGAGCAGAGACAAGCCATCCACGCTGTGTCCTGGACAAATTGCAGACTCACAGAAAACAGAAGCATAACAAAATGGTCTTTATTTTATGCCAGTAAGTTTGGGGTGGTTTATTACACAACTGTGATTACTGGAACAAAGACTTACTTGATTTAGTATATACTATTGGTGAATAGGAGATAACGACCTTCTCTCCTGGAGGAGTCATGGGAAGCCTCACGAAACAATGACATATGAACTTGGCAAGATAATGACCTTCTCTTCCGGAAGAGTTGTGGGAAACTTCACAGAAACAATGACATATGAACTTGGCTTTGAATGATGAGACTACTAAGAGGTCTACTAAATAAAGAAAGTAGAAGAGTCCTAAAAGTGAGGGAGCTGTGTGGAATAGCCTGGAGGCTAAGAAAGAATAGTGTGTTTGGTGAATGACAAGAAGTTTGGTGTGGAAAGAGCATTAGATAGAGCCAGAATGGTGGTCAAGGAGCTAGAAATTGTACAATAATTTTTTTGTTATGCCAAGGAAATTTCAACTGTAGCCTTTTTTTTTTTTTTTTTTTTTTTTTTTTTTTTTTTTTT
>NW_016814432.1:4736520-4763943 GCF_001698545.2 Rhinopithecus bieti | reverse complement strand
TTTTTTTTGAGATGGAGTCTCGCTCTGTCGCCCAGGCTGGGGTGCAATGGCCGGATCTCAGCTCACTACAAGCTCCGCCTCCCGGGTTTACGCCATTCTCCTGCCTCAGCCTCCCAAGCAGCTGGGACTACAGGCGCCCGCCACCTCGCCCGGCTAGTTTTTTGTATTTTTTTTTAGTAGAAACGAGGTTTCGCCGTCTTAGCCAGGATGGTCTCGATCTCCTGACCTCGTGATCCACCCGTCTCGGCCTCCCAAAGTGCTGGGATTACAGGCTTGAGCCACCGCGCCCAGCTCAACTGTAGCCTTGTAGGAGTAGAAAATAATAATCAATTTGCCTTGTAGAAAGATAACTAATAATCAGCAGCGTGTAAGGTAGGCTAAAAGGGAAAGAAGTGAAAGGCAAGGAGAACAGGTAATTGTTACGTACATAGTTCAGATGACAGATGATTGAGGCTGAGATATGTAGCTTTCTTGTAATAGCAAAATAAGATCAGTTAGATAACAGTGGTTGTTTGAATTGGTAAATTAATTATGTATTGAGTTCATATGGTCAAGGCATAATAAAGACTACAGTCCACCCTGCATTTTGGCAAATTAAATCAATGCCTTTATAAAACATTAATTTTATTAAATTTATTAATATTGTCGAATGACATCTAAAAGCTTCCTCCACTATGAAGTTTGGAGAATTATTATTTTTAATCTCATTTTTATATTTTTATTAAGCCATTGATTATAGCAGGACATTTAAAGAAATGAGACCACATTGTATCAGTTAAATTCTCTAATGGAACCATGTGTTATACGCACTCTGTTCCTCACAATGAACATTAGTTCAGAATAAAGTCCTGAAAAAATTAGTAATTTGTGTAATCGTAAAGATTTTACAGTCAGAAAATATGTGTAGTATGTTTAGTTAATATAGTTATGTGAACATAACACACAGCTGTGGTCAATGGTGTTCTGTATGGATTTGATTGACTTTTAAATAGCATTTGAAATTACTTCACATATTTTTAGTGTGATAAATAAAAGTTCAGCAGTGACATATAACTTCTTATTGAAATCATAATACCATACATATTAAAGACTTTTCCAGGGCAAAAAATGGCTGGATAGGTCTTTCTCCAGTAATTCTGAGCTTAGACTTGTGTTGCCTTATCTACACAGCAAATTGCTACTGATTGTGGAATACAGTGATCTGTTTTAAAAGCCTTCTGCCTCTCTGTACATTTTGGGTTTACTTTACAGTTTGGTTATATTTAAAACATCAATTTAAAAGTTTAATATTTTTAATTCAAAATCAAAAGCGACAGAATTTTATAGATTATTTCCATCTGACTTTTCTAGTGCTGAACCCTTTTTAATATCTTTAAGAAAGAACACCTTCCAGAATTTGAAGTCTTGCTTTATAGATTCACTTTTCATTCACGCATAAGTCTTCTTTAAAAATTCAAGCTGCAAAAGTAACACAAGAAGAGAAAACTAAACACCATATGTTCTCACTCATAAGTGGGAGTTGAACAATGGGAACACATGGACACAAGGAGGGGGAACATCACACACCAGGGCCTGTCAGGAGATGGGGGGTTGGGGGAGGTATAGCATTAGGAGAAATACCTAATGTAAATGACTAGTTGATGGGTGCAGCAAACCACCATGGCACCTGTATACCTATGTAACAAACCTGCACATTCTACACATGTAACCCAGAACTTCAAGTATAATTAAAAACAAAAAAAAAATCAAGCTGCAGAATCGTCCTTAGTCAACCATTTCATGGAAAGCCTAGAGAAATATTCAGCAGAGCATTAAACCAAATATGAAGCCCTTCTAAGCTCGTGGCCCTGTGTGATGTACAGCACCGGTCACATTCCCATGATGGTTCTTTAACAACCAACCTTGCTCTTTAGAACCGTTGGAGTGAAACACAGCATTCTGTTTTGTTATCCCCCAGACAAGGGCTACTGTAAGTTTGTATTTAAGGGAATTCAGAAGTTCAGCATTGCTTCTGCCTTGGATTGATTGTTTGCTCACTTTAAATCCCATGTCTCCAGCTCAGTCTCTGACTCACAATAGACACTCAATAAATAGTGGATGGGTAAGTGATAGATGATAGTGGTTGCCAGCCTGTCTCCATGATTCTGGTTCAGTTATCTCTCGATAAGACCCAATGGCCATTTCTTTGAGCTATAGATAATATTACACTGACCTTGCAGATCCCTCTTCCAACCAGCTTGGGGGATTTCTTTTAACTCGGGGCCCCTGCTCTTGCTCAACCTCTTTCTCTACTCAGTTTTCCTGAAATCTATTTAATTCAGCAGATTGGAATAATAATTAAGCCCTAATAACAAAGTTAAGACTAGAGTGATAGGCAGAATAGTACATCACCCACCCTCTTCCCCCAGAGATGTCGACGTCTTAATTCCTGGAACCTGAGAATATGTTAGACCACGTAGCAATGGGAAATTAAGGCTACAGATGGAAATAAGGTTGAAAATCAGCAGACCTTAAAAACAGTGAAATTATCCTGGATTATCCAGTTAGGTCCAATATAACCACAAAGGGCCTTAAGTAGAAAAGAGTGGCAGAAGAAGAAAGTCAGGGGAAGAGATAAGACAAAGCAAGCAACGTCAGAATGATGTGTAGTGAGGAGTCCACCTGCTATTGCTGGCTTTGAAGACAGAGGAAGGGAGTGGCCTCTACAAGCTAAAAAATAACACACACACATACACATAGAAACAGCTTCTCCATTAGTGCCTCCAGAGAAGTACACAGTTCTGCGAATTTCTTGACTTTTGATCAGTGAGATCTGTCAGACTTCTGACCTCCAGAACTATAAGATGATAAATTGGCATTGTTCTAAGGCATTATGTTATGGTAATTTGTTGCATCAGCCATAGGAAACGAAAATCACTCATTCCACGCTATGGTGAAGCTACCACCCTTGGTCCCAGTTTAGAAATCACTATCCTCCATGGCTGGTATTATTGTCTACCCCTTCTCTTGATAGCTAAAAGTAGAGTTCTGTCTTCTTTTTTGTGTATTTCTGTTTTCCTTCACTGGGCCACTAAGTTTATGGTTTCAGACTAATGGATGTTGTTTTCTCAGCAAAGAAGGTAATACAGCCTATTCCAGAAGACACTAGTTTCTTGGGATGTTAATGGTGAAGAGATTGTGAGAAAAGAGGCTTCTGCCACCAAATTCATTTGGAAAACCTAGGTTAAACAAGGTTCTTTTTTCTTAGAGCACTTACAAAAATATAATGTATGTATAAGGTTTAAAAAAAAAAAAAAAAACCCAACAGTTTAAGAGAATATTCAGCAAAGGTATCCCTCTCAGCTAAAATTCCTCTCAGCAGCTACCATTTACCTCTGTATCCTCCCATAGCTATTCTAGACACTTGAGCACATACACACATATATACATGCACATTTGGTATAATATATATACACACACATTCTGGTTTTCTGTATATACTCTTCTACATGTTGCTCTTGTTCTTCCTAATTAACAGATTTCCCAATTAACAGAAATTTTAGTGTGTAATATGTATATGAAAGACTAAGAGAACTTAGTAGATGAAAATATTTTCTGAACATTTTGGACCACAGATTTTTGAGAATATCTTACAGAACTACTTTTTGAGACACACTGCACACAACCAAGCTGCCTTCCTCAGAAGAAAAAACATCCTCTGGAGTAGAAATAAGAGTTAGTGATGACCCCCCACACCCATTAGAATGGCCTAATGTAAAGGGTATGGATTTTGGATTTTAACCTAGGCTAAAATCCTGGCTCCATTACTGACTTGACTGCCTGCTCACCTATGCTTACTGGCTGTGTGGTTTCGGGTACATTGCTTAACTTTATTGAGCCTTCTTATTCATATGCTCTCATGTATTCAATTATTTGTTATTTGGTTAATACATGCAATCAGTGGAACTTTTATGTGCTTACTATTGTTCCAAGTCAAATAAAGCAGAATCCCCCTAACTGGAGAGGCTTCTAGGCTAGTGAGAGAAGTTTCATTTGTAGCACAGCAAGTGGCAGTAAGCTCACAGATCACCTGGCTTGTCTTGAAGGAGTAACTTTCTACCAGCGTGACAATTTTCCACTTTTATAGGCATAGATCAACAGTAGCAAATGTCACCTATATGATTTCAAAACTTGGAATTTATGCAGGATATTTCAAGTATTGATTTTGTAAGTATCTTTGTACTTTGGTATTGTTTAATGAATTACCAGAACAATTTTATTTATCTGAATAAAGTACAGCAAGAGTGACAAAATCTTTAGTCATTATGAAAGTATGAAATTTTTCTGTAAGTGACTTGCATCCTTGTAGATTCTGGGTATGTTCATCTTAGTGGTTGACTTTAAAATTTGAATTCTCCAGAACTAGATAATCTTATTTTCAAATCTATAATATATGTGTATTTTATAGGAAAATTTTAGAATTCTCATCCTTTCCCAATATCTATGAAGCATGTCAATTCATTTTAACATTAAGTGTATTCACTCTTTATTATTCTGTTCATTCTATTTCCATTTTCTTCCTGCTCTTGATGAATTTAAACAAATTCTTATTCATTAGAAAAGTCTTATTCATTAGAAAAAGATATCTTTAGGAATCTAACTGAAAATAACAAATGCAATTTCTTTTATTTGCCATTTTGTCTGCCAGAAAGTTTCAGCTTCTCTTTTATTTTCCAGGCCAAGGAAATGACGTGTAGGCCTAGTGAATTCCAGGCAATGTTCAGCCCTGGTTTTACTGAATCTGGATGACTTCAGTCTGTTAATTTATTTAGGAGATGGTTTTGGTTTTTATAAGGTCAACTAGAAATTTGTAGGCTACTTTTCCCACTTATTCTAAGATCAATTTTTTTTTAATACTAACATTTAAAATTTGAAAATACAGTGGTAACTTTGGTGATGTCAAATCTTTAGGCACATTATTTAAAACTTTTCCATTTAAGAGGTGTTTCCATAATTGAGTTTATTTCATAATGGTAATTCTGTTAAGGTCAATCTGATAGCTGCTTAGTTATTTAATAGCAGCAAGTACCTGATATTTTGATTTGGCTGGTTTTTAAGGTCATTTCGATTAAAGTTTCATTTGATATGTTCTAAAAACAAACCATAAAATATTTGGCTTTTTTTTTAATCAAGTGATGTGTGCCCCAGCCAGTGCTTAGGATGGATTCTCAATTTGTATACTGCCCTTACCTTACCTCTCATCTTCATCCCTCTCCCCATATCTGAGCTTTTCCCTAATCCTCACTGGTGATGAGGAGGATGGATGCCAGGGAAGTTTGTGATAAAACAAAGATGTATATACTTTTGTTATTTTAACATGAGTAAAACAGCTGCCTCAGAATGTCCTGCCATGGTGGATAGGCAGGAATGGACCATTTGCTGGATTTTTGCCATGACTGCTGCAGTCCGAGAATTTGAGACTTCATTCTCCCCAAAAGAAAACATTGCCTGTTCTTCTTGTCTGTAATAAATCATGAACATAGCAGTATTCTTCCAGGCTATTCTTCTCAACTCCAGATAATTTAGAGTGGGTGAGACTCATTAGCCTGAAGTTTATTTACAGGTTTGTCAGTCAGAGTTGTATAGAGAGCCAGTGTTTGGGTGGCAAGTGGAAACAGCACAAGCTGTGGGCACACAAAGTCACCTTGGCCCTTGGCATCTGTGACAACGCTCCTCCCTGGTTTTACTCATTTTTAGAGCCATTCCTTTTTTGACTCATTTCTTTCTCTATCTGTCTGTCCCTACAATTTGAATATTCTCCACTATTTCTTACTAAACCTTTTCTCTCTGATGGTCTCTTCTCTGGGTGATCATTTCAACTCACCCAGTTGCCTTATAGCAATGTCTGCTGTCTTGGTGCATCTAGTCCAGACATCTGTCCTGAGTCCTATACCTGTGTATTTGTTAACCTACTCAACATATATCTGCATTTGAATATCCTTTGGGCACTTCAAACTCACCTGTTATGTCTGAAACTGAAGTCTTTATGCCTAATCCTAAACCTTCTCCTCTTCTGTGTCACCATCTTCACAATAGCCAAAGCTACAAAATCTAGAATTCTGAGAATATTGTTACGGAAGAGAAATAATAAGATCCAGAACCATTCTCTCATGAAATAGCAGATCGGATCCCAAAGCATTATGTATGTGCATACAAAGATGCACTGACACACATCACACACACACACATACACACACACACACACTCCGTTGTTCAAAGAGCAATATTGCATAGTTTTGCATGGTTTTGAAATTTAAATAAATATAATCATTTATTTAAATGTGTGTATTTTTTTTTAAGAGATGGGGTCCCACTCTATCACCCAGGCTGGCGTGCAATGGTATGATCATAGTTCACTGCATCTTCAAACTCTTGGGCTCAAGGGTTCCTCCTGCTTCAGCCTCTTGAGTAGCTAGCACTACAGATGTATACCACCACACACAGCTAATTTATTTTTTACCTTTTTTTTTTTTCTAGAGATGGAGTCTCACTGTCTTGCCCAGTAGTATGGTCTCATACTTCTCATACTACTAGGCTCAAATGATCCTCCCGCCTCAACCTCCCAAAGTGTTAGGATACAAGTGTGAGCCTTGCTCTTTTGCTCAACATTATGCTTAAGATTCATATATGTGTATAACTGTATAATATCGTCCATTATATGAAAATTTAATAATTAATTCCCCTATTTTCCTGTGGAGAGACATTTGGGTAGTTCTTGTTTTTCACTGTTGTAAACAATGCATCCATGATTGGGTACATATCTCCTGATACACCCAATGTTTCTCAAGGGAACGTACCTATGAGTGGAATTCCTAAGTTATAGGTACATATACCTTCATATACCTTTACAGTTATTGCCAAATTATTTTATAAAATGGTTTCAAACATTTGCTCTCCCACCAGCAATAATTTATCTAGTTATTCCACGTCCTCCAAAATCTTTGATATCATTGTACATTTTAATTTTTGCTTATCTGGTGTAAAATATTTCACATTGGCTTTAATTTGCATTTTCTTGGTCACTAATGAAGTTGAGCTTATTATCATATGCTTATTTACCTCCATTATTCCCCTTTTTGGAAGTTCCTATAGTCTTTGGCATATGTTTTGGTTTTTAAAAAATCGTTAATAGGAGTTCCTTGGATATTCTTTGTTACTAGCATATGTTGTAGTATCTCCTCACAGTTTGTGTCTCGTCATTTCATTCTCTTTGAGGTATCTATTGATAAACAGAAGTACTTACTTCAAATGCAATTCAGTGTATCAATCTTTATCTTAATGGTTTTCGATTTCTGCCTTGAACAAACTTTCTTATTTCAAAGTAATAAAGACATTCCCCTGTATTTTCTTCTAAAAGCTTTAAAGCTTTGCCTTTCTCACTTAAGTGTTTAATTCACCTGGAATCATACTAGTTTGACTTTTGACACAAAAAATTTGAATTGTATGTGTGTTGTATAGGTAGAGATATAGTTAGGCCTCAAAAAATTAGTTATTTTACCTAAAATAACAATTTATTTTTTAAATTTAGATCATTGTTTGTGTCAAAGTCAAACAAGCATGATTCTTCAAGTGTTATGGTGCCATCAATCACTATTTATTTTCCTGGATCTCTCTGTTTGCTCAGGTTGACACTATGACGTATTTCAGAAATACTACTCTCAGAATATATAAGTCACTCTAAACAATACTAATGCTTCTCGTTTCAGTAGGAAGGGATTGCTGTTCCAGCCATAGTGCTACCATTTTAAACTTGGCTGAGAAAATGTCTTTACAAAATGAGACAAATATCATTTTAAGGATGTTATTAACTTAACTCCTATAAAGTTAAAAGAGAAGTCCATCATTTATTCTAACATTTTTAGAGAAACTTTCCCTGGATGAGACTTTGTTTTTAATACATCTAGCTTTTGATGTACAGTGTTCATTGTTAGTTAGATGATGTAGTGCAATTTTGATTCAAGTTGCAGTTTGTGTATGTGTGTGTCTGCGTGTGTGTGTTTTAACACAGTATGAAATTCAACTAATAGAACATAGGAATCTCTACAACTATGTTATTGAGAATATATACCACCTTTTAGTGAGAGTGTCATCTGGAGAAGTTTCATTATATTCTCTTTATTTGAAAAAAGACTTAGGCTTTAGCCTGTAACTTTAGTTTCTTATTCTGTCATTAATCTTTCCTCTTTAATTCACATTAATCATTTATTCCACAAATATTTCTTGAGAGCATGTATTTAGCAAAGTAGTCTATACTGAACTCTTCAAGCATAACAAATTCAGATTCAGGAACTGAAAGAGCTCTAAGATTATTTATAATGACCTCAACTTTCCACAAGTGAAGAAACTGGGGTCCAGCAGTGACCTGACCAAAATTTCTATTGAGATTCAGAATATCTAGATTCAGAATATCCCCTATTGAACCACTTTGCCCACAGAAAACTATCTGAACATATACCTGAATGTTAAGTATTAATACGATATTTATAGAGATGCCTAAAGCGATAAGTCACTCTTTGTGAACAAATTATGTTATTTAGTTGTTACTTTCAAGCTATTTATAACATTTTTAAGATAAAAAGACACATTTGAAAAAATTAGATAAAGTAAATGTTTAACTGAAAGCTTTCTGAGGGCAGGAGTAACACATTTGTTCTATTTTCCTAACACAGTGAGCTGTTCATAGTGTATAATCAACAAGTACAGTATTGATTAAATAAACAAAACTATATATTGAAATATAAGATACAGATATTAGGTACTGTAAATGACCAGAGGAAATAATAATTATGAATATGAAATGAAATAGGAATATGAAAATAAAGTAAGTCTTTATGGAAGGTTTAGAATTTAAACAGAGCAATAACTAATAGCTATAATTTCATTAGGAACACCCAAGTTTCTAGTTATTTGTTTCTCTCACTTTATATTAAAACTTTAGATACAAGTTCTCTGAGTTGTTTTTTTCAAATTATACCTCTAAGCATGATTCCTTAGAACAAGCATGTTCATGAAAAAATATATAAATATGCTAAGATATATGTATAAGGATACTAATTGTTGTCTTGTTTATAAGGGCATTTAAATATTGAACCAACCCAAACCTCTATCAGTGAACTAATGGTTAGTACATCAAAATTAAAATTAATGATGAATGTAGATCTAAATTTTCAGCATAAAATACACCTCTAATATATTACAGAGTAAAATATCAAGCTGCAAAACTATAAATGTATAGAATGATCACATTTTTGTAAAAAAAACAAAAGGCTGTGAAAATACAAGTAATGTAAATTAAGATAGTAGACATTTGTATTCGTCTTTTCTCACACTGCTATAAAGACAAGTCTGACACTGGGTAATTTATAAAGAAAAGAGGTTTAATCGGCTCACAGTTCTGTAGGCTTCACAGGCGTCTGCTGCTGGGGAGGCCTCAGGAAACATACAATCATGATGGAAGGCAAAAGGGAAGCAGGCACATCTTCACATGACTGGCAGGAGAGAGAGAGCAAAAGGGGAAGTGCTGCACACTTTTAAACAATGAGATCTCATGAGAACTCACACACTATCACAAGAACAGCAAGGGGGATTCTGCCCCCATGATCCAGTCGCTTCCCACCAGGCCCCTCCTCCAACACTGGGGATTACAATTCAACATGAGATTTGGGTGCAGACACAAAGCCAGACCACATCATGCCATCCCTGGCCCCTCCCACATCCCCTTCTCACATTTCAAAACACGATCATGCTTTGCCAACAGTCCGCCAAAATCTTAACTCATTGCAGTGTTAACTCAAATGTTCAAGTCTAAGGTCTCATGTGAGACAAGGCAAGGCTGTTCAACCTATGAGCCTGTAAAATCAAAACCAAGCTAGTTTCTTCCAAGATACAATGGGGTACAAGCATTGGGTAAGTGCTTCTATTCTAAGTGGGAGAAATTGGCCAAAACAAAGAGGCTACAGGCCCCATGCAAGTCCAAAAACCAGCATGGTAGTCATTAAATCTAAAACCTCCCACATAATCTCCTTTGACTCTGTATCTCACATCCAGGGCACAGTGATGCAAGGGGTAGACTCCCAAGTCCTTGGGAAACTCTGTCCCTGTGGTTCTCCAGGGTAGAGCCCCCATGGCTGCTTTCATAGGCTGGTGTTGAGTGCCTGCAGCTTTTCCAGATGCATGGCACAAGCTGATAATGGATCTACCATTCTGTGGTCTGGAGGACAGTAGCTGTCTTCTCATAGTTCCATTAGGCAGTGTCTCTTTGGGGACTCCAACTACACATTTTCCATCCACACTGCCCTAGTAGAGCTTCTCCATAAGGACTGTACCCCTGCAGCAGACTTCTGCCTGGACATCCAGGCATTTCCATATATCCTCTGAAACGTAGGTGGGGGCTCCCAAGCCTCAGCTCTTGCCCTCTGCACATCTGCAGGCTTACCACCACATGGAAGACACCAAGGCTTGAGACTTGCACCCTCTAAAGCAATGGCCTGAGCTGCATTTTGGCCCCTTTTAGCCACAGCTGGAGCAGGAGCAGCCACAATGCAGGGTGCCATGTCCCAAGGCTTCACAGAGTAGCAGGGCCCTTGGGCTGACCCACAAAACAATTCTACCCTCCTAGGCCTTCTAGCCTATGATGGGAGGGCCTGCCATGGAGATCTCTGAAATGCCTTGGAGGCCTTGTCTTGGTTATTAACATTTGGCTCCTGTTTACTTGTGCAAATTTCTGCAGCCTTGAATTCCTCCCCAGAAAATGGGTTTTTCTTTTCTACCACGTGGCTAGGCTGCAAAATTTTCAAACTTTTATTCTGCTTTCCTTTTAAATATAAGTTCCAATTTCAGGTCTTTTATTTGCTTATGCAGATGAGAGTAGGCTTTTAGAAGTAGCCAGGCCACACCTTGAATGCTTTGCTGCTTAGAAATTTCTTCCACCAGCTACCCTAAATCATCTTCTCAAGTTCAAAGTACAACAAATTCCTAGGGAGGGCACAATGAAATGCTCTCTGCTAAAGCATAGCAAGAGTGACCTTTACTCCAGTTCTCGATAACTTCCTTATCTCCATCTGAGACCACCTCAGCCTGGACTTCATTGTCCATATCACCATCAGCATTTTGGTCACAACAATTTAACAAGTCTCTGGGAAGTTCCAAACTTTCCCTCATCTTCCTTTCTTTTTCTGACCCCTCCAAACTGTTCCAACCTCTGCTTATTACCCAGTTCCAAAGTTGCTTCTATATTTTCACATACCGTTATAGCAATGCCCCACTTCTCTGGTTACACACATACTATCACAAGAATAGCAAGGGAGAAGTCCACCCCCACGATCCAATCACCTTCCAACAGGCCCCTCCTCCAACATTGAGTTCAAAAAGAGATTCAGGTGGGGACACAACCAAACCATATCAACATTTTTGTGTTCTTTTTTATGCTTTTCAGAATTTACAAGAAGTCTAACAATAAACATTTATTACCTGTAAAAATAATAAAACTTTTTTAAGAGTTGTGGAGAGAGTTCTAAATTTACTCTATTGACTCACCATGGATATAAAAACTCAATGATCTCCATTCAGGACAACTTTTACTGTGTACCTGTTATGACTAGGCACTGTGCAGGAGTCAAAATCTATTTCTTAAGCCCCTCATGACCTCAGAAGGAAATGTAAATTGTAAGTGGAGCACCAGGAATCTATTTATCCTTCAGTCTAGTCACTTCAGGATGGACCTTTGGTCATATGCTGATTTTTTAAAAAACAAAATTGATAGATCTCTGTGTTCTGGTGCACAGTATCTAAACAATGGACACAATTACGGAGATCTTTCCATGTCTGACTTTTTAAATATGATTTCAGCTTTTATTTTAGATACAAGGGGTACATGTGCAGGTTTATTATAGGGGTATGTTACATGATGCTGAGGTTTAGGATAGGGATCTCGTCACTCAGGTATTGAGCATAGTCCCCAATAGGTAGTTTTTCAGCCCATGACCCCTCCCTAATCCCCAGTGTCTATTGTGTCCGTCTTTATGCTCATGTATATCCAAATGTTTAGCTCTCACTTATAAGTGAAAACACAGGTATTTGGTTTTCTGTTCCTGCATTAATTTGCTCTGGATTATGGTCTCCAGCTGCATCCATGTTGCTACAAAGGACATTGCTTCATTCTTTTTGGTGGCTGTGTAGTATTCCATAGTGTATATGTACTATATTTTCTTTACCCAGTCCACCAATGATGGCCACCTAAGTTGATTCCATGTATTTGCTGTTGTGAGTAGTGCTGCAATGAACATGCCAGTGCATGTGTCTTTTTGGTAGAAAACTTTGGGTGCTTTGGGAGGAATATGCCCAGTAACAGGATTGCTGGATTGGATGGTAGTTATGTTTTAAGTTCTTTGACAAATCTCCAAAGTACTTTCCACTGTGGCTGAAGTAATTTACATTCCCACCAACAGTGTATAAGTGTCCCCTTTTCTCTGCAGCCTCTCCCACATATATTATTATTTGACTTTTTAATAACAAGCATTCTGATTGATGTTAGATGGTATCTCATTGTGGTTTTGATTTGCATTTCTCTGATGACTAGTGATATGCAGCATTTTTTTTTATATGTTTGTTGGCTGCTTGTGTGTCTTCTTTTGAAAAGTGTCTGTTCATGTCCTTTGCCCATTTATTAATGGGACCATTTGCTTTTTGCTTGTTGATTTAAGTTCCATATAGATTCTGGATATTAGACCTTTGACAGATGCATATTTTGAGAATATTTTCTCCTATTCTGTAGGCTATTTACTTTGTTGATAGTTTCTTTTGCTGTGTAGAAACTCTTCAGTTTAATTAGGTCCCACTTGTCAATTTTTGTTTCTGTTGCAATTGTTTTTGGGGACTTAGCCAAAAATTCTTTGCCAATGCCAATGTTGAGAAGGATATTTCCTAGGTTTTCTTCTAAGTTTTTTATAGTTTGAAATCTTACATTTAAATTTTTAATCCATCTCGAGTTAATGTTTGTATATGTTGAAAGGCAGGGCGATATGGTTTGGACTTGTGTCCCCACCCAAATCTCATGTCTAATTGTAATCCTCAATCTTGAAGAAGGAGCCTGGTGGGAGGTGATTGGATCCTGGAGACAGATTTCCCCCTTGCCATTCTCATGATAGCGAGTGAGTTCTCATGAGATCTGGTTGTTTAAAAGTGTGTGGCATCTTCCCCCCAACTTCCTCCTTCTCCAGCCATGTAAGACAGGCCTGCTTCCCTTTTACCTTCTACCATGAGGCTTCTCAGCCATGTTTCCGGTACAGCCTGTGGAACTGTGAGCCAATTAAACCTCTTTTCTTTATAAATTACCCAGTCTCAGGTAGTTCTTTATAGCAATACAAGAATGGACTAATACATAGGGACACACTTTCAATCTTCTGCAAATGGCTAGCCACTTTTCCGTGCACCACTTATTGTATCTGCCTTGCTTATTTTTTCATTTCTTACTTTTAATTGAGATAGTTCAGTTATCTCTTTTGCCTAGGAGGAGTACAAGCAACTCTAAGACATTTTGGCCAGAGAAAAATGTTTAATGTGTTTTGAGTTGACAATGAAAACGTATACATGTAATAATTATACTTTTATCCCGTACTGTATCATTTTCTCCTCCTTTGGAATATATTTTTAGATATTTAATTGCATGTTACAATAATTATGCCTGTATTTATTGTTAATTTTAACATTGCAAATCCCAGAGGGTAGTACTTGTCATCTTGAATGCATTAATGCCTAGCACCTTGGCACTCCTGTGATGATAATATTGTCTGAAATTGGCTTGCTCAGAATAAGACAGAACATGTCCCAGGTATAGTGGCAGCCAACCATAGTTAATTGTCTCTAATCATGATACCAAGGAGAACTCGTTTCTAATAACCTGTGCAACCAGGTAAGGGTACAAGCTTTTAAAAATATCATCTAAACATACTTGATATTTGAGGGTTTTCAATGGTTATTCTTCTCTGCTGTTAACAGAAACTCGTATGTAGTTTATGCAGTATTAGCAGATAATAATAATAGTTTCCAAATATTTCGTGGGAATTTACAAGCATTTTCATTTACATCAACTCATTTCATCTTTAGACCACCTCTAGAGAAATACTAATATCTCAGTTTTACAGTAGAGAGAATAGAAGCCCAGTGAGTTTAAATGACTTAGCTAAAGTTACATAGCTAACATGAGATAGACCTGGGTTCAAACTTGTTTTTTCTGACTTCAAGTTCCATGCTTTCTCAGCTATACCAAGGTGCTGTGACTCCACCACGGCCTTCGAAGTTGGAAATAGAGGGGTATTACCAAGTATTACTGGGTTAGCTCAACCTAATCATAATCACCCCGGAAACCACCTCTAGTTCATAATATTAAGCATACTTTATTTAGGTTCCACAGAGAACCACTGACAAGGTTTCTACAAGGATATTAACAGACACTCCAAGGCTTTACTTCTGATTGAGCTCTGTTATTCTCCAGCGCAGTCTTTCTAAGACCAATTAATAGTGATCATGACAGTCAGCCTGTTATCTTAGGATTCAAAGAAAATATCTACATAAGTGTAGCACTCAATCCATTGAAATAGTGACTACAATACTGAACCTGAGTAAAATTTAGTTCACTAAATGAAGATATGCAGATTCGATAAATGAATATGGGCCAACATTTCATCAGCAACTGCTATAAATGTGAAAAATCATTATTTTTCATATGTACACATAGTCCTCAGACCTACTAAAGGTAATTCATGTGACCAAAACTTTCTGCTGCTAAGAGATTAAAATGCAGGTTAATTGGTAGAATTTAAGAAAGCCAGAGTAAAATGTAAATTGTGATGAAATCATTAAAGGAGTAACTTGAAAAACCTTCTATATCCTGGCATAAAAGTGATTATAGCATAGAGGATAGAATATTTTATTTCTTGACCTTGATTATGAGTATTGTTATAGGTTTTTGAATTTTCCTGGGGTCAGAATAGAGACAGATTAATTCTAAAGCAGTTAGAGAAATTAGTCTCTTCATCTCTTTCCTTACAGTTAACATCATAGAGAAGTAAATCTCTAAACCAATTTTGAAACAGGATTTGACTGTCATTTCACTTATGTGTCTCTTCATTTTCTTTTACTCTATAACAGAAGTTTTTAAAAATAAAACTATTTTGATTTTCTTTTCAACTCTAGGCCTGATTCTTCACTACCCAAGACATCGAAAAAGGAGCACATCTCCGCTGAAAACATGTCTTTAGAAACTCTGAGAAACAGCAGCCCGGAAGACCTCTTTGATGAGATTTAACAGTCTCAAAAAACACTTTGATGTTCACTAGACTATGTTTTCTGTTCATTTCTTTAAAATGAAAAGGCAGAATTTCAAGTTAGCAGCTATTACTGTACCTTACAATTTAATTACATACACACTGAATTGATACCATTGTGCAAAATGAATTTCACATGTATACGAAGATAGTATTTGATGATGACACTGGCACATTATTCTAAACTATTCATTCAGCATGCCTATAATTACCTAAAATTTCAGACTTTTTGTTGCAAAGGACACATTTATCATATTCATTCACACATATTATATGTGATAACTGTCTAACATCCTGTCTAGGAAGATTTTGAAAATAGGACAAAGAAAACATCCTTTTAAAATGTCTTCAGCCTTTTTTGAATAGACATATTAAAACATATTCTGAACACTGATGTTTGAGCATTTTAATTTGTGTGATGATGTATAAAATATAATTTTAGTTTGTACATAATCTGAAAATCTGATAATAAAATTTTTGATACATTGAAGGTTTTGTGTTCTTAATAAAATGTGTTAAGTTAACTTTTATTATAGTAAGTAATGGGTTTTAGAAACTGCTCATTAATGTAAATGTAACCCTATTTGTGGCAAAAAAAGAAAAGCATATTTTTCAGGGATTATTGATAAAAGATTTATCTTACACATACATGGGCCCTTCTTGAAGACAAGGACCTAGTCATAGCTATTTATCTGCAATAACATCCAGCACTATTGTCTTTGTAATCACTGTTTCTGCTTCTTAACCTTTCATTCTGTCTTCACTTCTTACCTGTTTAATATCCATTCCTTCCGTGTTACTCAAAGTTAACAATATCAGAGTTAACCATGACCACCATGTTGCTAAATCCAGTGACTGGCCCATTCTTAGTCCTCATGTTATTAAGTCTGTCAGCACATTTGATATAGTTGATCGCTTCTCCTCAGTAAACATTTTCTTCACTTGACTTTTGCAATAGCATATGCTCTTTGTATTACTCTTTCTTTCCAATCACTAATTTTTTAGACCTTTTGGCTGATTCCTTCTCCTTTGCCCAACAGTTAAATGTTTGAACGCCCTGGGTTTAATTTTCAGCCCTCTTCTCTTCATTACCTACATTGTCACCCTAGGTTATTCTAGGTCGTTTGTGGTTTTGAATGCCATCTATATGCCGATATCTCCAAAATTAGCATAGTTTTCTTTGTAGTCAAATTTTATATATACATGCATATATATGGATATACATGTGTGTATGTATAATTTATCTTTAACTTGTCACAAAGGAGTTTCTTAAGATTTCTTAAAAATTGTTTATATTAAATCTTGATACATCTTGGCATCTTTTTTTAAATACAGACGAGTACAGTTATCTACTTTTACCTTTCTTTAGATGTTTTAGCACATCCAAAACAGAAATTTGATTATCCTGACCATCATTTCTTCTGCAGTCTTACATTTGGGTTCACTACCACATACCCAGTTCCTTGAAGCTAAAAACCCAGGAATCCTCCTTGGTGTCTCTGCTTTCTTCTCCTTGCACATCCTGTTATTTTTACTTCCAAAATACAAATTGACTCTCCCTCTCTATCTCTCTACTACAGCTACACTGCTTCCTCACTGCTCTCCCTGCTTAATTTTCTATTCTCCTACAATGAAACCAAACTGAATTTTTAAATCTTAGATAAGATTATTTTCCTACCTGGATTAAAACCTACCAATAATAAACCATTGCCCTTTGAAAAAAGTCTGGACCTGTACCATGGCCTACAAAGTTTGATATGATGGCACCCCGCTTACCTCCCCAACCTGATTTCCCACCCCTCTGTCTTTACTCCCCTTGCCCCTTGAGTAGGCCAGAGCTCAGAACCATTGTATTGCTAATCTCTCTGCCTAGAATGCTCATCTTCACATGGTTGGTTTCTTTATCTTTCAGATTTAGAAACAAATGTCATCTCCTCAGATTTCCCTGAAATACCCTTTTTAGGGTTGTCCACCTTCCCAGTCACTCTCTGTCCCATTAAAATGTTTTTTTCATTATGCATATCACTCTCTGGAATTACTTTTTCATGTCTCCTCTCCCAATGGAACATAAGCCCCATCACAGCAGAAACATGGCCATCTGCTTTACCTCTGTATCCCCAGTATTAAGAACAAGGTTTATAGAAGCTTAATTAGTGTTTGTTGAATGAATGCATGCATGTTTATCACATAGCAGCCACTCAAAAGTTTCTTTACTTACTAAACCATTTTGAAAGGATTGAAAGATTGAAATTTAGCCAGATGACTTGATGCAAAGAAATAATTATTCAGAAAGCTCAAGTACTCTTTGTGATTAATGGTAAATAATAGGTATATATATGCATGCACATAGGTGTTTTGTTTTGTTTTGTTTTTGAGACAGAGTCTCACTCCATCACCCAGGCTAGAGTGCAGTGGGGTGATCACAGCTCACTGCAACACCTCTTCCTTCTGGGTTCAAGAGATTCTTGTGCCTCAGACACCCAGGTAGTTTTTACAGGCACATGCCACCACACCAAGCTAATTTTTTGTATTTTTAGTAGAAATGGGGTTTCACCATGTTGGTCAGGCTGGTTGCAAACTCCTAACCTCAAGTGATCCACCCACCTCGGCCTCCTAAAGTGCTGTGATTATAGGCATGAGCCACCACGCCCTGCCAGGTTTGACAGTAGAGGAAGAATAAGAAAAATATTACACACATACACTATTAATTAGGAATAGGATTTGACTAAGTCAATGGGATAGCAAAATATTTTAAATAGAAATTTTCCTGTACTTTAATTTCTTTGATGGCTTACATGTAAAAGGAAAAAAACTTTTAAATATATGAAATTTAAATATATAATTATAAACTATAAAATTCTACTCAGTCACATTGCAATGTCACTATACTACTGAACTTAGCACTATCCTAGATTTACCCTGTATCTTTCCAAAGTGATTCTGTAGGTGAAATACCAAAATCTCAAAATAATATTATCTTACCTGAATAGACCACAAATGACTAACCAAAATTAGTATGCAACTAACTGTATATGTGAGTCTATCTATCTATCTATCTATCTATCTATCTATCTATCTATCTATGTATCTATCTACATGTAATGAAAGAGAAGAAATTTTCTCAGCTTTTGGCTGTTAACTCTCTGGTGATACGAGAGATGTAGGGAAGGTATTTCCTAAGTAATAATAACAAGTCTATAAAGTCATAATATTTAGAAAATGTTTGTTTATATTTTTCTAAGGTGTGTCAGATTGATTCAGTTGGTTAGAACAGAGCATAATAAGCCTACAATCTTGGGTTCCTCCTTTATATCTCATATGGAGAAATTGAAGACGTGGTTTTATATTTCTTGCCTTATATAGACAGAGATCTATAGATTTGGTATAAACATGTCCAGATCCTATCATTCCATACCACATTTTCTCCTCACATTTTTTTCATTGTCTATACTCTAAACAGATTGTTGCAGAATGCTGAAATGGAAGGCACAGAAATTGAGTTACAATGCAGCATGGCCTTTTTGACCTTATCATCCTCACCTCTAAGGTAAGGAAATTACATTTCTGAATGATTTTCAGCTTAAAATGTATAATTTTGGCCCTGGCATCAGATGGTATGGCCCCAGCCTCAATACGGAAGTTAATGAAAGAAAAAAAAAATCCCCTGTCAAGAGATGTCTTTATTATGTGGTTTTAAAAGGTCAAGAAACTACTTTAGAAAAGTTTTTCTGAATGGTCTATAACTCAGATTTGTAAAATACAAGACCCTGTGTTTTTGAGCCAAGCAGCTCTTTATTGGACAAGTTTGATTCAACAAATGTTTTTTAAGGATCAGTTATGCACAAAATACAGAACTGGGCCATGTGAAAAATTAAAGGATAAATCCATCCTTTCAATGAATACTTGTTAAGTATTTTTGCCAGTCTCTGTTCTGGACACTAGATATGGCAGTGAATAGCACAGACAAGTATCCTGTTTCTGTTGAGTTTATATTCTAGAAATGAAAAGAATGGAGTATATGGATGGGGGTTTCATTGAGTTTTGGGCCTGAAACTACTATGTAATGGACTATAATATGAAGGAGTGGTAGTATAGATGGTATAAAAAGAACACAAAATTTAAAGGTATGGATAAGAATCCATAAAAGATTCAATTAAGAGATTATGAGAAATAGGGTTGGAGAGTGAGCTGAGGATGCGACTATCTGCCTCGGATCACATGAGAATACAGAGGTGCTGGGGCTGAGTTTGGGTGGGTATATGGCATTAATGCCTAAATTTGTCATTGTGAATCAGTGGAGTGAAGCAGACAAGTTACAAGGTATCCCAGAAGCAATGTTGGCCAAGGGTGGTTTAGTGGTGTGAACAGTGAGCGAGCGAAGTTACGTCATGAAGATGTGACAAGAATTGAGTTCTGCAGTTCTAACTGGCACTTCCTTGGGAAGGTATGAGCTGCCAGAACATCGAAGGTCATAGGATCCTTCCTGGGTGTCTGGGAATTGGAAAGGAAAGCCGAACAAGAGGTCTCTTGATGGATTTGCCCAGAGGAGCAAGCAACCCTTACCTTTTCATGTTTCTGTCATTCTTACACTCAGTATTAGTTATAGAATCAATTTTTAATAAAAATGAAACTAAATAGCTGATATCTAATTCATAAAGGCCTCACAAATTTACCTGTAAGACAAGAAACCCCAAAAATAGGTAGTTACGTTTTATATTCATTTCAATGATTTTGTGAGGGAAAATGATATAGTAACAAAAGAACTATTCATGCATCCATTTGTAGCTATTGTCTGAATTTAACATTTTCACTACTGATCTGACAGCTTCTAATAAATGCTTTTTGGGAAGGTAGACTTCATTTGTAAGTGTTGTATGAACTAACCTAAAGTGGTTTTCTCCATATCTTGATTACTGGAAATGGATACCTTGAAAAATGCATTAGAGCAAGCGTTTTATGGTTCCTTCATTAACTGACCATCCACCATCACTGTTCCTGACTCCCAACTCCCTTTCTTATCTGCTCGAAAACACTCTCCAGCCTACATCAAACTCAGTTTCTCCCTTTCATATATCCACATATCCTCTCATTTAGCTATTTTCTCTTTTTTTCTTTTTCTCTCCTCTGTTTGAATAAAATTCAACATGAATTTTATTGTTCATATGTTAATTTGTCTTCCCTCTTTCAAAGGACTTTCATTTAAAACTCTCATGTCACAATCTCATAAGCAGCTAAACTTTCTAAATGAGGGTCTCAATGCCCCTAAAGGCTCTTGGTTCTGCAGGAAAGTAGAGAGATTAGAGCCCTGCACCCATCTTGATATTGGATTTTCTTTTAAGGGCAGAAGCAGTTTTAGTAGCCACTGTTCCAGTAAATGAAATATAGACCAGTTTTGAACCACTTACTTTTGATTTAGAGAAAATCTCTAACTTAATTGCAGTCTTAGAAATAACACAGCCAATCACATTAATATAGATGGATTAAACAATTTATATAAAACCTGCTCATACAAGACCCTTCTAGGAATCTGTCTTTCCTTGCATTCCTCCAAAAGCTGGGCCGGAGACAAGGGCATATATAAAAGCAATATATTTGGGGATATGATCCCAGGAGGGGTCTGGAGGGTGGGACAGTAAGCATAAAACAGGAAAGGCGGAGAAACCACTGCAAGGATGCCTTATCAAGACGGCCACCCCATTGATGACATTCACTTCATCCCACCAGCATCTTCCCAGGAACCTTTTGAAAGTTTTCTCGAAACTGTACATGCAAAGATGAAAAGGAGAAGGCTTTATCCACCACTTGCTGTTTCCTAGTGGTCAAGGGTAACCTGGAAACATTGTTCTCCCTGCTTCAGGTTTCCTATGTGTGAATATACCACACCAGGTCTTGCAAATGGGCAGGAAACAAGAGAAGCAGGGGTGCCAGTTACACCTACTTATAGTAGGGGCAAGACTACCTGGAACTGAGTGCCAAAGAAATGGCTGCTATTGATATAGGGCTCAGAGAAATTTGAAGTAGTGTACAGAAAAACCCAATATAGTATTTATGCTTTATGCTGCATGACGCTGCCCTACTTCCCACCCCTAGCCAGAGTTGATTAGATCAGGGGAAGAAATGTCCTGGCTAACCTGGGTTCTTGGCCTGGCTGAACTTGGGTTTGCTGAAGAAGCCAATCTATAAATTACCAGAGAAAGCTGATCAGAAGAGAGAGAAATGAGCAAATTTGCACACAGAAGCAGAGCACCCTGGGGACTGACAGGGGAAGTAGCCAGTGCCTGGAGTGGCCTTCATCCTTATATATTTCTGGACTAGTTCTGATATATACGTATCCTTAGAAATCACTGCCTCCTTTTCTGATGTTTTATTAGTCGAATGGTTCTTTGAAACGAACAAGAAAGTACCTAACTAATAAGGAAACAATACATCTCCAGAGAAGATTTCAATTAATTTCCATGAGCTTCAATTAACAAGTTTGCCAAAGTTAACACTACAATTAAAGGAATATTTCAGAAGAGCTTTACTCACTACTGGTAGAGACAATTAAACTTCTGAATATGATAGGAAAATAAAATCAATTTTGTAACTAAATATGTGTAATTTTCCTGATATAAATATTTAAGTTTATTAAAATGCCATTACATGCAGCTATGGTCTTATCTACATTAGATGTATCTTCTAATCACTGACAGATCTTAGTAATAGAGTGAAATGTCTATGGTCTTTGGCAATATAGCATAGTACTGTATATTTTATAAATAAAAAATGTCAAATATGAAATTTCACAAAGATGGCCACCATTGGTAGAATAATATGTATATTAGTCCTTGAGACAATACAAAGCAACATATTTTACTTCATCTTATCAAATAGTCAAGAGACTACTTTAGAGTTATAGCATTTTTATGTTATGACAAGGAGTTCTCTCTGTCATTTTCTCATACATGATGTGTTTGAAGCCCTTAGTAGAGTTCTAGATAATCCACTGGGACAAGATGATTGTAGTGATGATGGAAGATGTATGCTTAAAGGTGATGGTTTCATCATTATACTTTACAAATATTTAGGGAAATTCAACCAGGTGAAATTTTTCAGAAACACCTACTGACAGTATTAGGAACAACCTGTTTCTGTCTCCTGAAGGAGGTATAATACAGTATATTCCTCTGAGGAACTAAGTTTACAGAAGAGTAATTATATTACCATCAAAGATTAAATGATTCTCATGAATATTTGCTCTTTAATGCCAAAATTCATTAACTTGCTTTGGCCAGTAAAATGTGAATGAAGTAACAATATACCAGTTTTGAGCCTTGAACTAAAGAAACATTTCATGCTGCCTCTTGCACTTTGGAAGAGTCAAATCTCTGCCATGAGAAGAACATGCCCCAGGTAGCTGCTGCCCCTCCCACCTGGGCTTCTGATGAGTTACAGAGCAGAACAGAACCTGATTCACATGCTGGAGCCACGCCCACTCCCCTGAAACCTTTAGAAGAGCCATCCAGCTGAGCTCAGTCTAGATAAGCTGAACCACAGTCAATCATACTATCCTGTGAACATGAGTAATGCTTGCTACCAAAAGCCACTGAGATTCAGGATAGTTTGTTACATAACAGTGTTTTGACAATAACTGACTAATACAGTTATTTATATGGAATAACAATTTTACAACATTTGTAGTAGCTTCTAGTATATTCATGGAACAGAAATCAGGTATCTTCTGGCTGGAACCTGGTAATAGGAATTAGGAATGTAGGTTTGGGGACCAGATCAAGCCAAGTTTCTACCATGCTTCTGACAATTGTTGACTGTGTGACTTACTTATTTTCTCTGAACTTGAGTTTTCTTATCCATACAATGGGAAATAAGATGATGCACCATAAAGCAGCACAGTGCCTGGTACACAGTAAGTGAGGAATATGTGGAAGTTCTTTTGTTACTATCATACTATAAAATCAACACAGAATGGATCTACAAGAGTTACATATAACCAGATTATCCATGAAAGTGATCCTTTCTTTCAAACTCCCTATCCTTGGACCTTCTTCCTAAGTCTGATGCTGTCCTAAAGATTTTTATGAGATTCTGTAGGATATATTTTCATAGCCACTTCTGCTGTGAATTCCTGCTTCTACAGGACTCTGAGCCTCATTCATGTTTTGTTAACCCTTTGTCAAGCCTCATTCATGTTTTGTTCTTTGTCAGCTCCATGCTGAGCCATCATGGAACTTATCTCCTCTTCTTTCATTTCCATGACAAATTTCTGTGTATAGCAGAACTTATTAAAGGTTTGGGTCAGAGAAAGCTGTTTATCCCAAAGAAAGCCAGCAATTTATATTTGATTTTTACCATAACTCTATTCTTTTTTTTTTCTTGGAGATAGAGTCTTGCTCTGTTGCCCAGGCTGGAGTGCAATGCCATGATCGCAGCTCACTGCAACCTCTGTTGCCTGGTTCAAGCGATTCTCCTGCCTCACCCTCCCTAGTAGCTGGAATTACAGCCATCTGCCACCACGCCCAGCTAATTTTTGTATTTTTAGTAGAGATAGGGTTTCACCATGTCAGCCAGGCTGGTCAACTTTATTCTTTAAAGTCTTCTAACTCTCTACAAGAATTTCCTATTGAAAACGTATATCCACAGAGTCCAGACTCCTGCCATGTTATCTATTCCTTGCCTCTGTCCCTCCTTCCCTTCTCCTCTCTGCTTTCCCGCAAGTCCTGTTACCTTCTCATGCAAAACAACTTAGCTTTCTTTTGCTCCTCTCTTTTTATCAAATAGTCATGTAGCATGTTTTTATGTAACACATTTTCTCTAGCACTAAATGTTAATACCTTTTACTCCTTCATCACACTTGCAATGTCATGTTAAAGATGGCATGACTTCCAGGCAAAGCAAGTACCTGATTAAGGTACTGACCTTTCTAGTGAAGTAATATGATTATCAAAATTAAGGTGAATTTGTGATCAAAGTATAAGAAGTGAAGAATTTTAGAGGAGAACATTGTCTGTCCAAGTGCTATTTAGGAAAGAAAAAAATCTATCTCATTGTTTCAGGTATGTTCATGTATTCACATATTGATTTATTTATATTCTTCTCCAAAAGATAAAACTGGAATTCTTCTATACTGACCACAACTGGTTGTCTTTCCTTAGGATTTGGAATTTCACAGTGTGGTTACATCTGACTTGGAGACAGCTTTTCATTTGCAACAATTTATTACCCAAAGGCTACGTGTATTTAACAAGAATTTTATGTTGCAAGACTTATGGCATTTGAGGAAAAGAAGAAAGAAGTACATAATAAAACAAACACTAGTGTTTTCTTGAGGAATTTTTTTTTACCAAATACTGCCATTTCTGAATATCATTTCTCTTGGTTTAATTTTTCTGTTATTGTCCTAACCTATCGTACAAGATATCAATAACTTTCATAATTTCCTACAATCAGCAAATATTAAGTTAGGAGTTTGGGGTGATAGCAAACCAATTTATTATTTCACTTTTATTATCCTCTGTATCAATAATCTTATTTATTTCAAGAACTTAACATCTGGACTAAATGCAAGAACATGAGACCTTAAGGTTATACACAAAGTTCTCAACTGTGGTTAGAAGAACACAAGTCCTAATGTGTATGTATGTGTGTTCACCCATTTATTGAACACTTTGTGCCAGGCACACTGCCAGGCACTGGGAATATTAAAATGAAGACATCACTTTTGGCTTCCGGGTTTTTGGAAGTCTAGACAGAGGAAGGAGGCAGATGTGTAAACAGATAATCAAGATAACATGGTAAGTGCTGTAAGAGAGATGTGCCCAGGACACTCAGAGACACAAAGGAGAATCGGCCTGCTCTTATTACACTGGGAGAAGCAACGGTGCGCAAGGAAAATTTGAGGAGATAGATGAAGTTTGAGCTGAACTTCAGGGAAGACTGAAGGTTTGCCAGGAGGCTGAGGTACTCTCAGTCACTTGCGGGGCACAGAGGAAGAAGAGAGTGTGGCCTGATCAGTATCTTGTGGCAGGAGTGAACCCCAGGGTTGAAAAGATAGAGTAGGCTACCCACTAAGAGTCTTGAATTTGGCAGTAAGAATTTAGATTTTAACCTGAATAAGCAGCAGTGAAAGGATCTTAAGGGCAGTAAATGGACAAGCTGATTAGATTTGTGCTTTTGAAAGGGAGGTTTGAAGGTAACGTGAAGGCACAACCACACGCACTCAGAGCTCTCCTATTTCTTTGCAGGCTGTGTCATCCGCCGATGCTATTCCCAGTCTGTCTGGGAAATTGTCAAATTCCACTTCATACCAAGGAGTATCCATAAATTAAATGTTGCAAACAGTCTTTGGAAGTTAAGAGACTACTGGCAGAGGAACGCTTAACTTACCTACAACCAAGAGGGCCTCTTTCTAGTACTCGGCCCTTGGGCTCTGATATAAGCAGAAGTGGTTTTATCATTTCCTTTAGAAGTGATTTGGAGAGAATGTTTTTAAGCCTCCTGTGGAATTGACTTCCTTTTTTGAGCATTCCCAACCCTACTTTGACATCTTTATTTCCTGCAGAAGGCTACTCCTGTATACCTTGAAAGTAATTGCTGTCACTGTCATCATTAATTCGCTTCTCTTTGCACCTCCTTCCAGAGTCTTTAGATGCAACTATGCTGTTGGAAGCAGTGTTCACATTTTTCTTAAGGCTTCAGCATTTTGTACAAAGGTACCAGATCTGGATCCAGTCCATGTGGACGTTTGAGGGGAGTGAAGTTCAATACACTGGTACCATTCAATGAATGTTAAAGAACACAAAGCATTGTGAAAGAGGGGCTTAAATTCTGAAAGGAGACATTGTGAACTAACCTTTTATTCCCTGGGATTTTGATCCCAGGACAATTAAGAGCTATAGAATATCCTTTTTCCCCAAGTACAAAGTGGCAGAAATAGCACTTTTTTAAAAAATCAAATTATATTTTGCTTTCAAGTTTCAATGGAAAACGTTAGACAGTATTTCTCATTGTCTTTCTAATAGACTCTGGAGAAATAGTGGCTAACATTTCTAACATGTTAGCCACTATTTCTCCACATATTTTAATGGGAAAATGAAAAAGGAGGCAGTTTTCCCACCTCCCTGATGATTTTTGCAATAACTGAACTTCATAAGAATATTAAAAAAATACTTTATGAGTCAGTCTTCCAGTACACTTGAAAATAATCAGATTTTCTATCACTTCCCTTCATTTCCTTATCAGGAGAGTATTTGCAACCAGGCCATCTATGCATGTGGCTGAATAGTACCATAGAATCATTGAGAATGTCTTAAATATTAAAACAACTACCAATGTCCCTGAAGCCCTGAAACAGGTGGCAGCATCCCCACTTGGGGTCACCTATCAGTCCTGTGAAGAGGACACCTACAGCAGCTGCTCCTTATAAAGAAAAGTACGGTTGAGTCTTTATTAAAGAACAGCTGAAAATCCTGTCCTGCACTTTCAAAACATGGTTCCAATTAGTGTCCCAAAGCAGAACCCTGACTTTGATAAAAGCATTGATGTGTACCTTTGGTGCCAGTACAATGCACTCTTTCATTTTACAAGGTGGCTGAAGTGCAGTTTTAAATATCTTTTTTTTTTTTTAATATTAATGAAAACCCGGGAGTATAAGCATAGAAAGAGGTGAAGAGGGGCGGAGCAAGATGGACGAATAGGAACAGCTCCAGTCTCCAACTCCCAGCCCGAGAGACACAGACGACCAGGGATTTCTGCATTTTCAACTGAGGTACTGGGGTCATCTCACTAGGGACTGCTGGACAATCGGTGCTGGTCAGCTGCTGCAGCCCGACCAGCGAGAGCTGAAGCAGGGCAAGGCATCGCCTCACCTGGGAAGCGCAAGGGGGAAGGGAATTCCTTTTCCTAGCCAGGGGAACTGAGACACACAACACCTGGAAAATCGGGTAACTCCCACCCCAATACTGCGCTTTAAGCAAACGGGCACACCAGGAGAATATATCCCACACCTGGCCGGGAGGGTCCCACGCCCACAGAGCCTCCCTCATTGCTAACACAGCAGTCTGCG
>NW_016814432.1:4721472-4732445 GCF_001698545.2 Rhinopithecus bieti | reverse complement strand
AATAAAAAAATAAAATAAAATAAAAAGAAAGAGGTGAAGAGAAGTAAACACAATTTTGTTAGAATTGCCTGCCATAGGCTTCTAGAACCCTGTACGCAGAAGGTGGTCTATTTGGTAAAATCTGCACTGCTCATTTGCAGGGCTGTGTGCAAGAAGCATTACAGTTCCTGAGAGTTGCACTCAGAGGCCATTCGATGGGAGCTCCATTACCTCAGGAAACACCACTTACTGTACTGCAAATTTGCTTAATATGACTGATCTGCTCAAAAGGCCATGGAAAGCCCCATTCAAATAAATTGTTTCAGACCATGCTGTAACTGACAGACATCTATCTTCAGTGGGACTCTTTCTGGGTAACTTCTGGGAGGGTGGTATTTTTTAAGTAAGAAGGGAAAACTGGTGTCCTAGAATCTGGGAATTAGATGTGGAAATGCTTAATTTCGATCATCACTTCTCACCTTTTGCCAAAATAAAGAGAAATAGCAAGAGGAAAAGTAAGATAAAACAAGTAAAATGTTTCACGACTGCTTCACTTGGTGAGTGTTCCTCACTGCCCCAAGAACGGTGGAATGATTTTCCACTCTGGGTCATGGGAAAGCAATGATGTCTTTAGTCCCGGAAGGGTGAGACACATACAGTTATCCAGCCCTTCATGAAAGCTGAAAACAATCCCCTTTGTGCCTGGCTTTCATTTTCAGAGGTACCATTCAATTTTTGGCAGATAATACACAAGTTAAAGAAATGTGCCCATCAAGAACAATAAAAATCATTCCCTAGATTCATTACAAATGTCATTATTAGGAAACAGTCTCTAAAAGTGCCAAGGCAAGAACAAAAATACGAGCAGAGTTAAACTGAGCAAATGGATTTCTTCAGACTAATTACAACTTGAGAAAAGAAATAATTGAGATGATCTTTCTGATAGCTTCATTCTTGGAGACTCAGTGACAATAAATATACTATGTTTTCCCTTGGTTTTCAAAATTATAAAATAGAGTTTGCCACTTTTCTAGAATGGATCCCAAATAGTGACAGACTGAAACTGTGCAAACCTGTTCTTCTTACAGGAATCACTTTTCCCCTCCCTCAACTTATGCCCCCTAGTAACCACTGGTGATATACCTTCATCAGGCAATAGAGAGAAGTATGCCATCTTCAATGAGTCCCTTTTTAACAGCCCCATTAACTCTTACTGAGTTGACTTATTTATGCATAGGTGAGTATTACACATCATTAATGAATAATTCTAGATTTCAAATATCTCTAAATCTCCAAATCATGATTCAAACTGAACTGTGCTATAGGTACATTTCCTATTCACTCATGAAATCTTGGACTTCCCAACCTCCAGAACTATGAGCCAAATAAAATCAATTCATCATAGATCACCCAGGCTGTGGTATTCTCTTACAGCAGAACAAAACTGCCAAAGACAGGATCCTTGATTCCTCTATTTCTCTCACAATCTACATCCAATTCATAAGCAAAATATACCCAGAATTAAATTATTTTCTTCTATCAACTTCAGAGCTAAAACCAGTTAGTATCCTATTTCAATAACCTCCCAACTAGTCACCCTACAACTCTTCACATGGGAGGCAGTGACCATTTTAAGGTGTTGGATTCCTATTCCTTCTCTGCTCAAAGCTTTTCCATGCCTTCCTGGCACACTCAAGTAAAAGTCAAGAGCTTTACCATGGTTTACAGGGCTCTGGGAATAATCCTCTACCACTCCATTTCTCTGGCTTTATCCACTACGCTGCCCTGTTTTGCCCTCTTTTTGCTTCAGCCACACTCATGTCATTGCTGTACTTTGAACAAACCAAACCACTCCTGCTTTTGAACATGCTGTGTTTCCTAGCAGGAAAGCTTTCCCCTTAGATCCCAACAGAGTTGCTTCCTTACTTTTTTCACGTTATTCTGGGAGGCCTTCCCTGACCACCCTATGTAAAACAGCACCCTCCTCCCGCTATCTGTCACGTAAGTATTTTCCTTGCCCTGATTAGTTATTTTCTGCACCACCTATCAGACCTGGCATAATATATAGTGTGTTTATTTGGTTTTTTTTTTTTTTTTTTTTTGGCCATCTGTTCTCACCAGATTGTAAACATGACTAGAACAGGGATTTAGTCTGTTTTGTTCTCTCCCACAACTTTGTTGCCTAGATCGGTGTTGGGTACACAGTAGATTCTCAATCGATATTTTTCACATTAATGATCTAAATCTACATTACTGATTAAATCAGTATCATGATAATTACACGAGCAATAAGTCATAGAAAGGTTTGTTGATCGGACTCATTACAGTTCTAGTATAACAAACCCTTTACGAAATCTCACTCAAAAGGTTGTCTAAAGTACAACATCAGACTCTCTTAGCATTCATAGTGTTCACATATTGCATGTCTATATGCAAATCATATGTCCAAGCCCCATCAATGTAAGGCTGAAAATGAAATCATATTAACTTTAAATATTCAAAATAAAACCTTAGCCTTCACCCTATGTGACTGTTGTGTTCTTCTCTTTGCAAACCCATCCTGCTCATTCTTTGCTGTGTCAGTCAGCCATCTGGCTCAGACCTTAGGCCTCTGCTCCTTGCACAGCCCACTCTGCTAACTTCTCAAGCTCCCTGAAAGGGTTTCCTCAGGCTACTGCCGCCGCCACCATACTGCCTCATCCCAAAATTGGGCATCAAGCTTTCTCTTGAAACTTGACGTAACACACAGCACAGTGGAAACCAGGCTGTCACGTAAATAAGTCTTTATCAAGCTCTCCAGTGATCTTCATATTCTGAATCCAATGGAGATGGGAGAAGCTGGGATTACAGGTGCCCCCCCCCATACCCAGCTAATTTTTTTTTTTTTTTAGTAGAGACAGGGTTTCACCATGTTGGCCAGGCTGGTCGCAAATTCCTGACCTCAAGTGATCCACCCACCTCAGCCTCTCAAAGTGCTGGGATTACAGGCATGAGCCACTGCACCTAGACTCTTTTAGTCAATATTTTAGTGGCCATCAAGTGTACAAACTAGGCAGCTCTGTATACCACACATGGGTGTGGAACTGGTTCAGATGCTGTATGGAGAAAACACAGCTAATGAAAGTGCTTCACACTGTTTTTAAAACATGCTGTGGATCCTTATTTCAATGAGCTCTACACTGAAACCCAATAAGAGAAAAAAAGGAGTTGCTGTTATTGGGGTAGGATTCTGTAGTTGTGTTCCCTTATCTTGTGTGAACAAAATTTATTTTGCAAGCCATTGATTAAGAGAATACACTTAACAGTCAAACAATTGAGTTCAAACCCCAGTTCAGGGTGACCCTTGGAAAGTGTCTTTCTCTCCCTGAACTACAGTTTTGTCATCTCCAAAATGCAGTCAATCATCCAGGTGGTTCTGAGAACTAAAGGAGATAACGTAAAATGGCAATGAGCACAGGGCCTGGTGCACAAGAATGGCCATGTGAAGTGTGAGGGATTGTTCATGTTCATCTGCCGTCACTTCTATCCTAGCCTAAATCTGTTAGAAGGGGAAGGATGAGTGTGGTGTGATGCCCAAGGCAACAAAACTTGGTGCTGGTGACTAACTAACCACTCTCCCGAGGGTCACAGAACAATTGCTTTTTTGTAAACTGGGTTAAATCACTCCCTGGTGTGGCTAACAATGACTAATACAGCAGAAGGGAGTGGGCTCCCCTGGTGCAAGGCACTATTGGGAAGTTGGCTGTGCTCTGCTTACAAAAATGTGGCTCATCAGTGAGCTCTAATTCTTGTAGATCCTACAATAGTCCTTAACTTGCAAAAAGTTTACTCATTTGCAGAAAAGATTTCAACACTTACAATATACTAAATATACTTTCTGGGAATTCCTTACAGACATCCTAAAGTGAAATACACTCCAGTAATGGTGTGTTAATAGCCTTTTGACAAGGCAGGCTGTGTTAGTGTATAAGATATTAGAATGGATAGAGACATAGAACTTGGTAGATGATAGGTAACAGGGAATATTAACCGGAAAACTCATTTTGAAAACAGAAAAATGGCCCCTTTTGACCACAATATTGAAATTCTTTTATTTTTGTCTCTCTAATAGCACAGTGAGGCACAGTATTTCAACTAGAGGTAATAGAAACGTTATTAACGTTAAGCAAATATGTGGCAACTTGCATAACTTCTGAGAAGTGAGTAAAATCCAGTTCCTCAGTTTTCAAGATTCCTTTTACATAGTGCTCTATATAGGATTGCAAAAGCAATGAACTTGCAAAAAAAGGGACCCCACTGCAAATGGGATACACCATTAAAATACAAAAGAGAAAGCACAACCCAAGCAAGCTGAGATGAAAAAGCTAGCATTTTTCTTTCTTTGTTTTCTTTTCAAACTTTTATTACAGAATCAGAGGGTACATGGGCAGGATTGTTACAGAGGCATCTTGAGAGATGCTGAGGTTTAGGATATGACTGAGCCTGTCACCCTGGTATTGAGCATAGTACCCAATAGATAGTTTTACTATCTATTACCTTACCTCCATCTCTTACCTTACCTCCAACCTCACCTTACCTCCAACTCTTACCTCCATCTCTCCCTCCCCCATTTAGTAGTTCACAGTGTCTGTCATTCCTGTCTTATGTCCCTGTGTACCCAATGTTTAGCCCCATTATAAGTGAGAACATGTGGTATTTGGTTTTCTGTTTCTGCATTATTTGCTAAGCATAATGGCCTCCACCTGCATTCAGATTGCTGCGAAGAACCTGATTTCATTGTTTTATGTCTGCATAGTATTCCATGGTATGTATGTACTACATTTTCTTTATCCAGTCCACCATTGATGGGCACCTGGGTTGATGCCATGTCTTTGCTATTGTGAATAGAGCTGTGATGAACATACAGGTGCCGGTGTCCTTTTGGTGGAATAATTTACTTTCCTTTGGGTATATACCCAGTAATGGGATTGCTGGGTCAAATGATAGTTAACTCTTAGTTCTTTGAGAAATCTCCACACTGCTTTCCACAGTGGCAGGACTAATTTACATTCCCACCATCAGTGTGTAAGTGTCCCCTTTTCTTTGTAGCCTTATCACTATCTGTTATTTCTTGATGTTTTAACAAAAAACATTCTAAATGGTATGAGATGCTATCTCATTGTGGTTTTTGATTTGAAAATGTGAGTCTTTTTCTTTCCATATGTTTAATCTTCTCTACTCATTTCAACCTGGTCTAATTTGCTAACCCAAACCTAAACTATATTGCCACATCCCTGCCAGGATTCTGAGAGAGTACAAGAGCCCCAAACTCAGGTATTAGCTATTTCAGAGGTGCTGTTAGTCCTCCTAAACTTTCCTGGACCACTGTGAGGACTTTGGCCCCTTAAATCATATTGTTGAGAACTAGACAATGCAGTCACAAGACCTCTGATGCTAAGTGTCTGATTCTTGTTGCAGATTCCCCAATACTCCAATTCTCCAAGCCGTGGATCTTGAGCTGTGACTTCTGTCTGTCATAGGAAGTGTCCTCATCCCTGAAAGAAAAGTAGATCCCCTCAGAACCATATCAGTCCTCCTTCCCACACCTTGCATTGTGGCTCAATCAGACATGCTCTCAATAAAGTTCCCAGGAACAGAGAAATCATTATTATTTCCTCACTTTACTTATCTCCGAAAGACACAGAGGAGGGCTAGTGCATTTCAGGCACCCTACTGACCATACTGCCTGTCCAAGTTGTTTCTGCTTTTTAGAAATGTCTAAAAACTCTGGCTGAGCTCATAATTTCCTTCCACCTTTAGCCTACCTTGTTCCTACTTGGGCTTTTTCAGCTTGGTGTGTGTCACCACTGAATACCTGGTCACCTAAGTCACCTAAATTGGAAACCTCATTGTGATTATTATCATTGACTGTTTCATCTCTGTGACTAAGCATTGTTCCCAATTCCAGCCCCCAATCCATCTTCAAATTCTATTGTTTCTTCCTCTGTAATAGCGAATTCTCTCTATTCCCACTAAAATTAGCATCGTGTGTTACCTACATCAATATCACAACCGCCTACCAAGTCTGCCTTCCTCTAACTCTGCCCCATGCCAACACTTTCTCCTGCTTTAGTCACTTTCCATCTCCATATTCTTCATTCTTCTGCCTTCTCTGCTCTCCACTGCCTTGAGTAAAAGAAGTCCAATCTTCATAAATTATCTTGCAAGGCCTGTTCCGCATATGATGCCTCCTTACTCCAGTGACATTTTCAGTATTCTCCTCTTTGTCATCCACTCTGATTGACACTAATCCACCTCAGCTCTTGTGCTCTTTCTTTGCCTCCAAGCCCTTTCATCCACTCTTCTCTTTGTCTTGAGTCCCCCTTCTCACTAAGCTCCCTTCATTCTCTGGCTAATTCCTATTTGTTTTGCAAGTCTTGGATTCACTGTCACTTTCTTCAGAAACCTGTTACTGACTTTCCAAATCCTGATTAGGCATTCCTTGGGAGTATTCTCTTACCATATCTTCCTCACCAGAACACTTAGCACATTCTATTTTAACTGCATATTTGTTTTTCTGATTATCTCAGACTGTCAGTTTATAAAGACAAGAACCCAGTCTTTCTTTTTTACTGTTCTATTCCTTGTACCCAGAGCAAGTCTTCCTGAATGAATACATGAATAAATGAGTGAGTATAATGGAAATAAACAAGAAAACATGTTTAAAAGGAGTGATCCACATGTTACATGCATCTGAGAGAGTGAGGGAGCTGAGAAGGAAGAAGTGAACTGTGGACTCAGAGGTAGATGGTCTATGACCACGGCAAGAGCACTTTCAGTGGAGTGATGGGACAGAAGCCAGAGCTGTGTAGATTGAAATTAGCTGGGACGTGAGTGTGTGTAGACAGCAAATGTATGGACAAGTTGCTTAAAAACTTGTGCCATGATAAAAGGAAGACATTGTTGATGCAGGAAGGAGAAGGGCTGATTGCAGGAACATACACTTGAAAGACTGAAGAAATCCTTTGTAAGAAAGTCAGAATTATCCTTAGGGTCACCAAAAAGGCAGACACACACAAAAAAGGAAAGCACAATTGGGCAAGAGTCCACAAACACATTTTAAATCAAAGTTCTGATAAAATGTGCTAGGACAAGTAAGAAAATTCCAGAAAGCACTCACAAAGTAAGTTTACAATGTTGCTTAGCTCTGCTTTGTGCTGCAAGTAATAACTGTATTGGTAGATTTTGTTGGCCTGTTGTGATAACAACATAAAGGGAAACAGCTGGCACTGGGGTGCAGGAAATCCTTTTGCTTTAATACATTATTAAATATTTAAGTCACAAAAGTATGAAGAGTCAAACATCAATCCACCATGTAATCACTTCCCAGGTTAAGGAATAAAAAAAAATTATTAAATACAGTTGAAAAGCTAGTGAATCTAGAATTAAAAATGACATTTATCCCAAATGTGTAAATTTCCAAAGTGCAATTTATTTTTTAGCATGACAAATGTTTCCACTGTGGGAAGTCATAACCAACTTGTAGAAGTTTACACAGAAAATATTTTCAGTAAACAAAGTGGAGGGCAGAATTTCAAGAAGAAAGTGTGAGGGACATGATGATAAAAGCAAAGGAAGACTAGCAGATGTGCCCCAGGCCCTCCTCATTGTCATCAATCATAAGCCTGTCCTACTCCGTGGTTCCCAAGCAGTAGGTCTTGGACCCCTGGGGGTAACAGAATTTATTGTGAGGGGGTCTGTAAATCCATATGCACATTCAGTATGGAGAGACTAAATAAATAATATGTCATACACACACATTATTTTTAAACTGTCTGTAGTTGAGGTGATGAATAACTTACAAATTCAGTTACTTGCTTCACCAAATTAATAGCAGCCTTTGATCATTAATGTATTTTCTCAATCTACAGACATTAAAAGTATAATTTCTAGCATGACACAGTCCTCATACTCAAAAAATTTGGGGCTATTGCTATTGTTATTTGCTAGAAAACATGGGAAAAGCCACTGGACGATCATTTAAATGGGAAATAAAAGTTTGATTTAATGTTTTAATAGTTGTTTGCATTATAAAAATATCACAATACATTTCAAGGAATAAGCTTGTTTTATTCACTTTTTGCTTCTGCAGAATGCTTGAGTGCTAAAGCCCTTCTTAGTCCATGCTCAATACCACAAGGCAGTCAGACCTCAGAAAATGAAATAAAACATCCAAGGACCAGTTCTTTAAGATTCTGAGTGGAGTTTATCTTACTCTTTTGAACACCGATAGTCCTTCCTTTGGTGAAAAAAAGGGAGGCGGAAATCTCACCTTCCTTCCGCTTGCCTTCTACTTGCCATGCCCTGAGCCCCACTAGGCAGCTCTACCCAGCACTGGCTCCTGTTTCTAACCTGTCTGCCCTTCTTTGCTTTATTCATGCAGAAGAGCTCAAGGCTCCTTGTCCACTCTCATTTGCTGAGGTCCTTAGCACGCACCCTTCATTGAGTGTTAAATTGCTTTTTAGTCATCTGTTTCAAATGCCTTTGTTTTTCCTCATCATAAGAGAATAAATGAATTGAAGTATCTGAGCATATAATTCATATTGTTTGTTGAATGAAATTGATTGTGGAGGAAAAGCAATGTCCCATTCTTTTCTCAACTTCTCTTTCTCACTGTTGTCTAACTGAACAATAGAAGTGCTCTTTTGAGTATAGTCGTGTTTTCCAAAAACTCTTCATTGAAATATTTTCTAAAGTGAGACAGCACAAAAGAAGGCACACTGACCCAGCATCATCACTTTGAGTTCCAGAGTGAGAAACTGAGTTCTTAATGAATTGTCTTTCAGTCCTGATCACATGAAGAAGAAAATCTTAATTTAGTGTTGGTGTGTATTTAACACTCTTCACATTGCGCTTTGCCCTTTCTCTACTTTTTTAACAGAGAGAATGTCTACACCTTACTTTTGGAGTCTTCAGCAGAAGATAACAGTATTTACCTAAACTTTAAAGCATTGTTTCATATTCATTGTGTATACCTATATATATAATAGCTACCTTCTATTTAAGACAAATGATATGGTTTGTAAATCTGTTTACAGTAGTGACATAATCTTTTAAAATAATAGAAAAGTGGTTCCATTTAAAGAAAAATATACAGATAATTGATGGTTTCATGGTACAGAAGAAAACATGTGAGTTATTCAAAAACAAAGTTTGTGAGGACCTGCTCTATCACAAAGCAAATACATTAGTGAGAAGCAGAGATTATTAACCTGTGATCCTGAACTCTTTTGTCAATGTGGAAAAGCCATTCATCACCCAGCATCCTGTAAGAGGACCCAGAAGAGGTTACTTTTATGGCCATATGAGGTGAGTAGGTGATATGGTATGGCTGTGTCCCCACTCACATCTCATTTTAAATTGCAGCTCCCATAATTCCCACGTGTTGTGGGAGGGACCCGGTGGGAGATCAAATCATGGAAGTGGTTTCTCCCATACTGTTCTCATGGTAGTGAATAGTCTCACAAGATCTGATGATTTTATATGGGGCTTCCTCTTTTGCTTGGTTTATATTCTGTCTTGTCTGACGCCAAGTAAGACGTGCCTTTTGCCTTCTGCCATGATTGTAAGGCCTCCTCAGCCACGTGGAACTGTGAGTCAATTAAACCTCTTTTTCTTTGTAAATTACTTAGTCTCAGTTACCTCTTTATTAGCAGCATGAGAAGGGACTAATACAGTAGGCATGTGCGAGTCATCAGAGTCCTGACCAGGCTTTCTGCTGCGTGTGTATACATTGTTACCCATAGCACTGGCCCCATGTCTTTGAATGTGAAGAACAATAATAAAAGGAATGTGACTTTCATTACATTTTAACCTGGCAGCACATCACTTTTCCCATGCCACAATGTCACAGAAGCCATTCACACAAGGGGTTTATTACATTTTGAGATGCTGACAAAACAGTTCTCAAGTGCATTGCTCAACTCCAGTCAGACGTCACTGGCTATCGTTTCAAAGCCAGTGGGTGTAAAACTTGCTGTTCCTTTCTATTTGTGAGATAATCCTGGCTCTCCCTTCCCTTCCAGGATATGGCTGCCAAAAGGAATTAATGCCATACCTACTCCATCCATGATGACCTCCAAAACAGAAGTAAATGTTTCTTATGCTTACTTAAAACATTTCCCCAAAAGACTGCAAATAGTACAAATGCCTACTCCAGTGATGGATAATTCCAGCAACTTTTTTTTTTCAGCCAAGTGAAGATAGCATCACAAGTGGGGATAAAGTGAATTGGAGTCCTTGACTTTGATGTTCCAATCCTTGACCACTTACTGCCTAACTCTGCTCTCAAATCAACCATTCAACCTCTTTTTTGGAAGTCGTCTTCCTTGAAAATGAGACCTACTAGCATGTACTTCTTGCCTAAGCAACAGACAAAGTGGAAGCTGTACAGAGGCAGTAGTCGTGGCCTAATCTACAGTGTAGAAGTTCCTTCCAGAATTTTTTTGTCCCAAAAAAGTTCATAAATCACACAGCTTCATCAGTGTCAAAGGCTACAGTCAGACAGGGGGCCCTTCCTTCTGCTAAAGACTAGGCCTTTGCCTTGTATGGGCTCATTTATCATCTATTTTGATGTGCTTGTAGAAATAGTGGACACTTTCTTCTCCTTATATTCTTAGTTTGGTGAATATTATCTACATGAGTCATTTTAATTTTTTTTTTTGTTTTAAGTCTCTGTTTTTGTGCTGTGAGACTCTGAATTTCCAGATCGCTGCCAAAAATGGAAAAAATATGCCTTACTTCCCAAAGACAGAGGTTTTATAAAATGAGGATGCCATTTGTTACCCATCAAACATACTTGCCTTTTGTCATCACTTGGAATATAGAAGAGACACACTCACATTTCTCCTAGGACCGAGACTAGATAGCAAAACTTGATCTTGGAAATACACAAAGATGATACTGTTATCTTTTTCCTCGCCATTGCTGAAGAACTGAATTGAATTGACATACAT
>NW_016814432.1:4718090-4720204 GCF_001698545.2 Rhinopithecus bieti | reverse complement strand
ATATATATATATATAAAATGAATACATAACTTATAAAAATGTGGAACTATATCATTATCACTTACATTCCAATTCTTACTTTACGAATTACTTTATAAGCTTGGTTACAAAAAAACTTCATAGTAAATGAGCATCTGAGCTCTGGAATTGGATCCTTTTATTCATTTCCTGACTCCCTTTTGCCTCAAGAGAAGTCAAAGATTTCCCACAATATATTGGTTCCACTGAAACTGTGATCCTAGAGAACTAGGCTGCAGCCTCCCAAGGCCATTTTCTATTACTTATCTGGAGGTTTTGTCTCTTTCCTCTAGAAATCATAATTTTTACTCATTTATGTTGGACAGGGAAATAACTGGTGACTTTTTTCTCCTCCTTCCAAATTATCTGAACTCTGCTCACATTACTTTTATAATGAAAAACTGATTTATAAAAAATTTGAAAAATAAAAGTAGTATTTTAAATAACAGCAAAGGAAAAGTCTTTTCTCCACCACTTCCCAGTTCTGTAACCTTGAACTCACTTTACCTCTGTAAGTCTCAGCTTCCTTATCTGTAAGATGGGGATCGTTAAGTCTGCAGTTACTACTATACAAAGTAGTTGCAAAGATGGAGGAAGCTCCTGGAATTAAAAGTATAAGCATGTATATATATTGAGGCATTACTACAGTTCTCCACAAGTGTCAACCTGCACCATCTCCCCTGCTAAGAACCACATACGCACACATACATGGTGACCTGGCAAAGTTTCTCTGCACTTTGCTCATAATCTGATGACCTTCTACTATTAACATATCTGATTCATGAGATCTATTGATTAAAAGGTAAAGAAGGGATTTTATTATTTGTATTACAATCAATAAAAGTCTACAAAACCGGGCCGGGCGCGGTGGCTCAAGCCTGTAATCCCAGCACTTTGGGAGGCCGAGACGGGTGGATCACGAGGTCAGGAGATCGAGACCATCCTGGCTAACCGGTGAACCCCCGTCTCTACTAAAACTGCAAAAAAAAAAAAAAAAAAAAAACTAGCCGGGCGAGGTGGCGGCGCCTGTAGTCCCAGCTACTCGGGAGGCTGAGGCAGGAGAATGGCGTGAACCCAGGAGGCGGAGCTTGCAGTGAGCTGAGATCCGGCCACAGCACTCCAGCCTGGGCGTCTGAGCGAGACTCCGTCTCAAAAAAAAAAAAAAAAGCTAGAACTTGATTTGCTTTTTCATGTGGAAGTTTGGAGAAAATCATTTCAGGACTGTTATGGTGCTTCATGGCATAGGGGGCTTAGGCTATTTCTGTGTTAGTTATTGCTCTGGCAAGCATGGCCTCCCACTCCTGGATCACCTTATTGTCTAGGATGACTTCTTCAGCCCCAGTGACACATTCAAGCCAGCAAAAAGAATGAAATGGGGGGGAAAGCGCCTACTTCCTTCATAATGAACACTTTCTGGAAATTGCACACACAACTTTTGCCTACATCTCATTGCTAGAATTCAGTAGCCTGGATATACTTAGCTGCAAAAGACGGTGGGGAAATCAACCCTGTTGGCCCTGTGACCATCCCCAAATCAAAGGCTATGTTACAATAAAAGAGGGAAAAGATGGATACTAAGGGACAACTAGCAGTTCTGTTACAAGTGTAGACTTATAGCAATACATTAATCAGGTATTTATTATTATTCAAGTGTGCTCTGCTGTTGTGTTGTACATTTTTATTATTCGTTTGATGAACATTTATATTGTTCCATAATTCTTAAAACTATGAACAATATTATGATGAATTTTCATGGACATACTCTTTTTATAGTTAATGAGTTATTGTGCTTAGAAAATTCCTAGAAGTATAATTGCTGAATCAAAGTATACATGCATGCAAGATAAAGCTATATATCAAAGCAATACTTGTCATATGGTACAGGTCAAAGATGACACATTTTCTCATAATTAAAATAACCGTCTTCTTCCCCATGTTTCTCTATCTTCAGCACATTGCTCAGATAGATCCAGAAGTAAATTTTCAAAATCAGGTTTTTCATTCTATTGGTCACTTACCACTATGATTCTAGATCACAGGTTCTCAACCAGGACTGCATATTAAAACCACCTCAGAAACCGTTAAAAAAAAAAAAA